>NC_058134.1:214266831-214368718 GCF_016433145.1 Gracilinanus agilis | reverse complement strand
GTTCAATTTCTTTTTCTGATATGGGATTATTTAGGTATTCTATTTCTTCTGCTGTTAATCTAGGCAGTTTATATTTTTGTAAATATTCATCCATATCTCCTAAATTGTTATATTTATTGCCATATAATTGGGCAAGATAGTTTTTAATGATTGCCTTAATTTCCCCTTCATTAGAGGTGAGGGTCTCCCTTTTCATCTTTGATACTGTCAATTTGGTTTTCTTCTTTCCTTGGAACCAATATATTTTATTGATTCTAAGGTAAGGATTTAAGGGAAAAAAATATTGAAGGGTCACTAGATGAAACATTGCTCAAGAAGGCCAAAGAGAAACTGCAGTCCTTGGCCCAAGGAAGATAACTAGAAGCCTTTGAGCATTCCAGGGATGCCAGGGAAGAAGGTCTTAAGCCCATGAGGGCTTTTAAGTGAGATGAGCCAGGAAGGGGATAGATAGCAAGTGAAGCCATGTAAAAGGCCACAACAGGAGACAAAGATAATTGCCAACTGGAGATATTCTACAAGCATAAGAAAACCAAGGTGAAGCTGAGGCCAAAATCTACTGGGGAGGGAGGCAACAGCCAGGTGTCGAGACAAAAAGCAGAACCTAGTTTCTCCCATCCAACCCAGGACCATAGTAGTGAGACTGAAGAAGGGAAAGGGTCAAATAGGGCCAACCACTCCACCCAAGAATTCAGGACAGGGTGACTGCTACACAATGCCTTCCAGAAACTGAAGCTAGACATAGATGAAATGGAAGAAATACTTGTGCATTAACAGAAGCTCAAGTAGTAAACGCAGAAGAAAAGCATTCCATAGTAAGGACAGTAGAACTTCAGAGAAAGGGGTGACTTAGACACCAGAATTTCAGATAACTAGCAGAAATAAAGCAAGAGTTTATAAAATTAAATGAAAGCTCCTAAGGAAAACATTTTAAAAGTAAATAAATAGCTTAGAACAAAAAGTAGAGAGCCATAACCCAGTAATAGATTCCCTGAGTAAATAGAACTCAGAAATACTAAAACAGTTAAAAAACCTAAGAAGCTGGAAAAATGTGTATGGTAGCTAATATCAAAACAATTGACCTGGAAAAATGCCTTCTTTAGAAAAACGTGTCAAAGGTATAATGAGCAAAAAGAGGGTAAAAGGGTAAGAGTTTATGATAGAAAAACATAATTAGTAATAACTCTGCATGTAAATGGCATGAACTTACCCATAAAATGGAGGAGGGGATTAGAAAACATAGTCCAAAAAAATCTCCACACACTCGAAAAATTAGGATTCATTTAGAAGTAAAAAAAGAGCCCAGAGCATAATTTATTTTGCCTCAAGCAAATTCAGAAAAGCAGGAGTGACTCAGCAAGGCATTAGTAAAAATTAAATATACTTTAAAAAGATAAGCAGAGAAAATAAATTATGCTTTAAAGTACCATGGATAATGAAATAATCAGTTATTTAAAATATGTACTAAATGGCATAGCATCTGAATACTTAAGTGAAAAGTTAATTACAAGGAGAAATAAAAATGTTCCTTTTTCAAACCTGGATAAATCTAATAAAAAGATAAACAAGAAAGAAGTAAAAGTCTTGAATAGAATTGAAAGAAAATTAGTTAAGATAGCCATCTGTCAATTGCTGAATGGAAATCAAAAGGTACATAGGTATAAAAAATGAATAAAAACATGTTAAACACATCCCTTACTGACCCATCAACAAAGAGAATTTAGAGAATGGTTCATCTCCAAATTTAAATGGGGACTACAATACTACTAAAAGAATATGTAAGCCAAAGAATAAATTACAGAAACAACAATTTCATTAAAAGCAATAACCATGAGACAATACATCAAGCTGGTGCCTACCTTTCTCCCTTCTTACATTGCCACTAGTTCAGTTCAGGTCCTCCTCATCTCATGCCTCAACTTTTATAATAACTTTCTGATTGGTCTCCCTGCCTCAAGCTTTCCTTGTTCTAGGTTGTTTTCCTCCCACTGATCACAGTGATCTTTCTAAAGCATAGGCAGGTCTGACTGTGTCAGGCCCCTAAACAGTTAACCCCAGAAGACTCTCTGTTCCTTGCAGGATCAGATATATAATCTTCATTGCCTTTTTGACCCTTCATCATCTGGGCTTCTTCCTATCTTTACAGTCTTTGGGGGGCTCACCTCTGGCTGGTTATCCCCCATGCCTTTTTTCTGCTGGCCTCTCCAGCTTCCTTCAGGTCTCACTAAATCCCACCTTCTGCAGGAAGCCTTATCCAGCCTTCCTTGATCTTAGTATTTTCAGACTATATCTTATTTATCTCCCATTTAATATTGTTTTTATATAGTTGTCTTCATGTTATCTCTCCCCTGGATGACTGGGAGATTCTCTGTGGCAAGAACTATCTCTTTTTTGTATCCCCAACACTTATATTGATCCTGACACATAATAGGCACTTACTAACTGCTTGTATCATGAGATGCAGCCAAAGCAGTCTGTAGGGAAAGATTAATCTCTGAATATTGTTTGTCAACAAAAGAGATATAAATCAGTGGATTGAGTAAAAAAAAAATAGAAAAGCAACATCCAAATAATAAAGCTGAACCTAAAAACAGGGAAATGAAACTAAATTGAAACTAAAATCATGAGCTTCTGTCTCCTGGAGTAGCTTAGGACCCAGAGAAACACTCAATAATTACTGGGATACTTTGTCCAGCCTCGGCTCCTCATTGATACACCAGGCCTAGATGTCCCTTTTTGGTTTTCTCATGTGGATCCTGGGAATTACTTTGAGTGCTAATGGACCTCCTTTTGGAAGCTCTGCATTGTTGTCAGCACAATACCATCCACAGATGGGGGAGTCTGGGGGATCGGACCATTATTCTTCCATCTGATGGGTGCAGGGGATACAATTCCTTAAAACAAAATATAATCCCTGCTGTCTTGGAGCTTATAGTCTAGCCAGAGGAAATACCATCACCTCTGCAAGAATATAAAAATTGTTGCACTATAAATTTTTAGTGAGAGATGGGGACAATAGACAACCAACAGGACCAGGGAAAGTCCTGTAGAGCTGAGCTTTCAAGGAAGAGCTTAATGGAAGGAGGGAACACAGGCTGATAGAGGTGGGAGGTGAAGTGTTGTGAGTATGTGGACCAGAGTTCAGAAAGCCAGTTCGGCCATATGAGGCTTCTTCTCTGCTTTGGCAGGAGATGTCCTGTATTGTGCCTCACTTCCCTTTAGGAAGATTGTTGGCATCTTTCAGAGAACTTTCTTCACCTCTGATGTAGGTATGGGAGACCCTTGGTTGGGGGTGTCCTTTAAGCCCATATTTTGTTAGGCCAAGTAAGCAAAGGCTTTTTTATTGTCATCAACCACTAAAGAGCAGTTGGAACTGAATCAGCCACATCCTCCAGCCCTACTGTGAGGAAGGGGACTCTTGTGGACACCATCTGGGGCTCCTTCTCTCTTCCCATCTAGATAAGACTTCCAGGGCATGGTCTTTTGGGGACTAGGAATAAGGGCCAAAATCTTTCCTAAACTTTTAGTATTCTCCCATCTTTAAGCCACCTTGAGATGCCTTCTAAATAGTATTCCCTCTGGAGCCACTTTTTCCCATCCTTCGTCATGCTCTTTCACCTTCTTCATAGGAGTGAACTGGGTCGTGCTACGCTAGGCACATCAGGAGCCCTGTGCTCATCCCATACACGACTGCTAGTTACTAAAGCTGGTTACAGAGGGCCTTGTTCTGTGGATTCAGTCTCACTGCCTTAGTGTGGAAAAGTACTGCATATGCTTCTCTTGGTCATGATCTCTGTACAACCTCCATTTCAGCACTTTCCCTTTCAAATTAACTTTGCCTTATCAAACATTGGTCAGTGAAGCATATAGCTTCATTTCATTACTTCAGCCACACAGACTGCAGTGCACTTACAACTCAGATGATGGTCTTGGAGTCATCATTATAGAAATGTCCACTTGCAAGGGCCTCCTGGCAGTGCATCTCCAACAAAAGATGGTCCCCTGCCCTGGCTGGGGCACATAGAGGGCTCAGGGAGGGCCACTTCCAGGTGATGGAGAATGTGGGATAGGATTTTAGAATACACCCTTGGGACAGCTAGTTCTTTGAGGTTTCCCTGTTTCTATCTCTTGCATCACTGTCTCAGAGACACTCATAAGACTGATGTGAGGACATATAACATCTCCTTTTACTTGATCTAGGAGAGCTTATGCAGGCATGAGGTGCTTCTTGATGTTGTGTTTGCCTTTAAACCTTTTCTGTGTGTGAATTTTGTGTCTCCTTCTATTTCCCAGGCGCCATAGTACCCCCGGGAAAGGCTCGAGGAGGATCGCCATACAACCAGTTTGATATCATCCCAGGCGACACGTTGGGGGGCCACACGGGGCCTGCTGGCGATAGTTGGTTACCTGCCAAATCTCCACCAACAAATAAAATTGGAAGTAAATCCAGCCATGCCAGTTGGCCTCCAGGTACATCCCAGGATGCAGCCCTTGACCAAACAGGGTTCTCTCCTAAACTTATTGGCTTTGGGCAAAAGGACAGTCTTATCCACTTCATTAAGTTGCCTTGAATTAATTTGATTGTTTAGCCAGTCCCTGCAGCATAGGAAAGGGCTGCTTACACTTGGAGAAATGAGAGAGGAGACAGAGATTTTCCTCTTGGCTTTGATGCTGCCCTGTGGTCTGAATCACTTTCAAGGTGAACTCTCAATGCTCTCAGATCATGTACTCATTCCTCTGAAGATGACTAGAGGCTGTTGGGGACTGGCCTCTCCAGGATGGCTAGAAGCTATTAAAGGGGTCTATTAACAGCACCTCAGAGCAGACTACCTGAGGCTTCTGTAGGCCCTTCTTCTCTGCAACACCTTAACATCATTCAGTTTTTCATTCATGTTTCTTGATTATAGAGTGTCTGAGTCCATAGCTTCCACCATTCACCCTCTGCCTTTCTACTGCCTATTTGAGCTCTAGATCTGGGCATTCTGAGTCACCTCCCTTTTCATTGCCTAATACTTTCCTCTAGGGGGCCATAGTCCTTCCCTAGAAGAAACTTCTAACTCCAACTTGTAGCTCCTAGAGAGACCCCAGGACATGAAGTCAAGGAAGGCTAGATGAGAATGTTCTACCAAGTTGATCCTATTGTCCAAAGACTAAATGCCAATATTCATCACAGCCTTCTTAGAAGCCTGCCCCTGCCTTCCTTTTCTTCTGGTCTGTAGCAGCAAGTGTGGATAGAGACAAGTTGGGTGAGTTCCTAGAGCCCTGGGGTCAGCAGCAGCCCTCAGGCCCAAGTCCTCATCCTCTACCTCTTGGGCCTCCCCTTCTTCTTTTGGACCTGATGGACAGCAGGGGCAGGATGAGAAGGAGGACTGTGAAGAACACTGCCTCTACTCAGGGAAAGATTGCTGCATATTAGTGACGATTTTATGTGTCAGATGTGGCATGATGTCAGCCTCCTTTCTGACATAAAGGTTAGCTAGCATCAAGGGAAAGAATGTAATAGTAATAGTAATAGCCAGCATTTTCATCATACATTATGGTTGGCAAAGAGCTTTATGTCTTATCTCATTTCATCTTCTCAGCATCTTATTATCCCATTTTAGAGATGAGAAAATGGGAGGCTGAGCTCAGACAGTGAAAACTCATCAGGGTCACATTGCTGATCGGTGCCTGTCTGAGGCCAGGTGTGGCACTCTACCTACTCTGCCACTTGGCTTCTCCTGACTGAAGGGCTGGAGGGAGGCAAAGGAGGATCAGGGTCTGCTCAGAGAGGGCCCAGGGGCTTGTGGAAAGGATTTTCATTGATATTCAGCCTCTCATTGTCCAGTATCCTTCCTGAATACTGAGGACTCCAGGCTCCTTTATGCCACCTTCTTTATTCCAGCTTCTTATGTCATCTATTCTCAAACAAGGAAGACTCACCCCATCCCCACCCCATCCTTGTGCATTTTTCCAAGTACCATCATGGCCATAATCCATCCATACTCTCTCACTGCATGTAAATATCTGCTCCTGACAAGTTAGAAAAAAGGGATTGGAGACTTATTTCTCGCCCAGATGTTGAGACCCCTGCCTAGACCCCTAAAGGACTCCCCCGACCTCCATATCTGCCTCCTTTGGAACAGAGCAAGTGAAGAGATTTGGTCCCTCCATACAAGTGGCCTTCAGAGGCCCACCTTCAGCACTAGAAATCTAGGAGATTGGGGAGAGGGAGCGCACCCTAATTCAACTCCAGCCCCAGAGATATACACCATGCCACTTGGAGGCACAGGAGCCCTTGGATGGAGAAACTTATCTGGTCTGGAACAGAGTGAGCAGAACCACAAAGACAGTGGGGGCTGTGCTGCTGATGCTGACAGACAGGCAAAGGCCTGGAAAGGAGATGAGGGAAACCCACTTTCCATCCTTCTTCTCAGAGCAGAGACTAGGTATAGACAAGGGCACCTGTTATCCGAATCAGTGGATATTTTACTTGGTTTTACTGGGCTGCTCGTTTTCCACTCCAAGGATAGATTTGAAAATGTAGATGATGTCAGAACCAGATCATTGTAAACTCATATTTTAAATGTAAAAAAACACTTCAGAATTTGATTATGAAAATCACTGGGGGAATTGATTCAGGCTATATGAATGTGCTTTTACAATAAGCTTTTCAGAAACCCTTCTGGAGGTACATTTGTCAGTTTCTTGTGACCACCTGATATTTGCCCTTCTTCTTGTCCTAGAATTCCAACCAGGAGTGCCATGGAAAGGTATACAAAACATTGACCCTGAGTCTGACCCCTATGTGACCCCAGGAAGCGTGCTTGGGGGTACAGCCACATCTCCCATTGTAGATACTGACCACCAACTTCTGCGGGACAACACCACAGGTGAGTAAATGAACAGTTAGGTTGTAATTGTTCTCCCCAAATGAGCACCAATCAATGGCTTTAAGTTTTAAGAAGACATTGCAGAAGGCAGGAATATATCTTGTTTTGCACGCTTACTGTGTATTGCCTTTCTGCCAATAAGCTGATGTAGTACTTGTAGTTTTTCATGCATAATCCTGACCCTTCATTTCTCCTTTTTTTGGATTCTTCATTCTTGTGTGGGAACCGAAGGGTCTAATTCTTCCCTCAACACCTCGCTGCCTTCACCTGGTGCCTGGCCCTACAGTGCCTCTGACAACTCCTTTACCAACGTTCATAGCACTTCAGGTAAGGGGGCGGCAATGGGAGGGAGAATCGATGCCAAGTCAGGTAGTTATAGGGATTAGCAGTAGAGCGAGTCCTTCTCTTGGACTTTCAGCATCCCATTATATTCTGTCTCAGGTTTGAATTTTATCTGCTTATTTTGAATCCCACACGTGTGCCTTTGCTCATGTGCTCAGAAACTAGATTGCCAACAAGCCTGGTCTGGGTGTCTGTTGGGTGGGGGCAGGAGGCTGGGAGGAAGGCTTATCTGATGATTGGAATTGGCCTCAGTATTATAGCCACACATTCCCCATTTCTCTCTTTTCACATCCTTTAGAAAACAAGGAGAACAAATGGGGTTTTTAATTTAAAATCTGAGAGGTGCACCCCTAGAATAGCAAAAGGGGATGAAGGAGTCCAGGCTCATTATTCATAGGCCAGCCAATTGTGCTTCATGTTCCTTTTATTACTGTTAAGAAAGAATGTCAGAGGGGCAGCTGGGTATCACAGTGGATTGAGAGCCAGCACTATGAGACAGGAAGTCCTGGATTCAAATCTGGCCTCAGACACTTCCTAGCTGTGTGATCCTGGGCAAGTCACTTAACCCCATTGTCTAGCCCTTACTGCTCTTCTGCCTTAGAACCAATACTACATAGATTTATGGTTTAAAAAAAAAAAAAGAATGTCAGTCTTTACCCTCAGCTAAATGTACAGTCAGGGCCGTGAGATAGTATAGTATATAGAGCACTGGGCTTGGAGTCAGGAAGCCTCACCTTTCCTGAGTTTAAATTCAGCGTCAAGACACTTTCTAGCTCTGTGACCTGGGCAAGTCACTCAGTTTCCTCATCTATAAAATGAACTGGAGAAGAAAATAGCAAACTGCTCTGGTATCTTTGTGAAGAAAACTGAAAAAGGACTCGATAATATCAAATAGGTGGTTGGAGGGGCAATTAGTGAGTGATTCTGTTCATCAGCCTCCATACTGAGTGCCAGCTCTGATTTCTGAAGGTCTCAAGGAAAGGAAAGATTGGATTTTTGAAACTCTCTCCTTAAGCCAGTGTGCTATAAATTCTGGGAAATATTCAGATTCCTAGGTTTCTATAAGCTTTTCTACAGTGAAGTTTGGCTTTTCTGATGAGGTTCTCCTTTGCCCAGTATAAAGGGGTTCTCCTTGCTAGGGCTGTTTTCAGAAGGAAAGCATTTAGCTTTATCACACAGTTTTAATACAGCTGTCCTGGGATTCTGAGTTGGAGACTGTCTAGGCCAGCGATGGGCAAACTCTTTAAAGAGGGGGCCAAAGGAAAGGAAATGCTCACCTGTCGGTCTGTTTCTAAGGCAACTCTTTTGAAGTTTCATTGTATTGTATCCGTCAGATTAGGAATAATGTCACTGGGCAGATAGAACATTTCAGGGGGCCCCATCTGGCCCTCATGCCATAGTTTGCCCATCACTGGTCAAAGCCATCCCCCTGTCCAATACTTCTTTCATAGTGTATTCTTCTCAGAGTCCTTCCTTCTCCTTATATTCACAGAAGCCTAACTTTTCCATGACGCCACTTGCTCCCTGGCCACCCTAGGGGATATACCCCCTCACTGGGCTGGGATAAGAGGATGCCTGCTTCTTGGTCTCTGTTACCACTTGTAGACCCTTCCTTCTTCTGATGGCCTCTCCTCTGCCAGGCTCACTCCATCCAGAGGTCATTCCGTTGAGGCCTTTGGGGCTATTCTCTACCAGCTGTTCTCTTTCAAAGGAACTCAGTACGTTTGGATACAACTATCTTCATCTCACACTCTGACCTTTCCTAGATGATCTTTGAGGGCCCTTCCTGCCCTAGATTTCTGATCCTCTGGCTTCAGATGACATAAGGATGGCCTCATCATTGACCACAAGGCTCCTCCTTCCAGTGCATGAAGTGAAAGCTCTCCTCTCTTTGGCTCTAACCTCCTGCCGTTCTAGTTCTCTCTTTATTTCCCTCTTTTTGAACCCATTGCTCATTCTCATTGGAACCTCCAGTCTCTCCTCTGTCCTCTCCGTTGACCCTTTAGGAACTACTTCAGCTTTACCCTCTTGGATCTGTTGCTCTTCATCCTGTCACTGCTCCTTGTCTGACACTGTAAGTCTCAGCTCATGTCTCACTTTGTGCAAGAAGCCTTTCCCCTCCCTCTCAGTCCTAGTGCCTCCCCTCATTAGCATGTTGTCTTGAGAGCAAGACTGCTTTCTACCTCTCTTTGTACCCTCAGGGCTTTGCCCAGTACCTGGCACATAGTAGGTGCTTACTCAGTGTTAGTGGGCTTCTTCCCTCTGGCCCATGGGCTTCTTGGCTCAAATAGGATGGATGGAGTTAAGAGATGCATGCTGGCTGAGTCTACACAGATTTATTTACCCACCTAAGTTTGCACCCTTCCCACTATGTGCCAATCCCTTTACTCTTTTCCCATCACCTTTCTCATTCTCCCAAGGGACTAGTCCAAACCCTCTTTCCCCTTCTCAGGCCACTTCTGGTAATGTCTCATTCCCTTCCTCTCAGCAGAAGGCCTTACCTCATGTTTCTTTGGGGAAAAAATGAAACATCCATCATTAAGGTCTTTCTCTTCTGTCATTTGAAGCTCTCCATCTTTGCCAGTGCTAACCCTTCTCCTTGTGGCCCTAAGCCCTCCTGCCTCCTCCTTTAAAAATGTTTCTAACTTGCACAAATCTGCCTTCCCCGCCCCCACCTGCATTGTACGCTAAGGGGAAACAAAATCTCAGTTATAAACCTAAGTGGCCAAGCAAGCAACTACAGCTGTCATGTTCTGCAGTCTGAGTGCTCTACCTTTCTCCCAGTCCCAGGCTCTCATTACCCCCGGCACTTTGTCTGCTTCCATATCAACGTGCTCCAGTCTCCTTCAGTCTTCCTCCTACACTATCATCCACTCAAGTTCTCAGCCTGCTGCTCTTCTCCCTAGAGAAAGCTGGTCAGATCTGCTGTCTCTCAGACCTTGCCTCTCACTTCCCAACCCCTGCCTTTAACTATTATCTCTCTGCAGATGTTACTATCTGTCCTCACCCTCTTGAGCCCCAGGTCCATCTCTCCCACTAGCTTATTGGACATAGCCACCTGAATGTTTCAGAGCAAACTTAAATGTGTCTAAAACACATTTCTCCTTAAATTCACCCTTCCTCCCAACTTCCTTGTTTGACTCAAGGGCATCCCCATCCGTCTGCTTCCTTAGGTTCCCTGCTTGCTTGTCTGTATTCCCGACCCTCTTACCCAGTACCTCAACGTTCTTATCTCTTGTAACTCTCCCCTTCCCTCTCTAGTCTGGCCCTCTTCTTTTCTTTCCTGAACTATTGGAGTAATATCTTTTTTGTTTGTTTGTTTTATCTTTATTTTGTCTTCACAAATTTCCACATAAGTTTTCCAAAGTTACATGATCCATATTATCTTCCCTCCCTTCTCACTTCCAGAGTTGACAAAGCAATTCAATCTGGGATATACATGTATTATCACTCTAAACACATTTCCATATTATTCTTTTTTGTAGGTGAATAATCTTAAAAAACTGCAGTAACATCTTACTTGGCCTCTCTGCATCTAGTCTCTCTACTCTCTAGCCAAACTCAGATTCATGAAGCACTTGCTCTGGTGATGTCACTTCTTCTCAGGAAGCTATTTCCTTTCAGTTCGTGTGCAAACTGCTCCATCTGGCATTTTAAACCTTTCACAGTCTAACTTCAGCCAGATTGTCTACAACCTGATGGCCCAACTGCTCCTCACACATGTGTTCCAGCCTGACTGACCTGCTTTTTGTTTTCCATCTTTCACCTCCCTAACGTTGTACAGGCTCTTCCCAGCACCTAGCATGCTCTTCCCTTAATTTGCTTCTTCCTCAATAAGATATAAGGCTTCCTTAAGAGCAAAGACAGATTTGCTTTGTTTCTATTAGCAGTTTGGAGCCTAGTGCCTGACCCTTGAGAAGCACTTGTTCATTGGCTATAAGTGACTGAGAGAAGGTAGTCCCAAGTATAACAGGGACGTTGTTCTTGGTATTCTAATCTGGTCTTCTCCTGCTCCTTCTCGCTGCCACCCTACCTTGTCCTGATGAGTTGGAGAAATGTGCCTGCTAGAACCTGCAGGTCACAAAAAGAAAGGAAAGATCTTGCAAGGGTTCTTCATTACCACAGGTTTGATTCCTGGAGAGTCAGGAAGAAGGGGGTGTGCAGGGAGGGTGGTGAAACAACTATTCAAAAAGCCTACCTGAGAGGAGGGGTGGTTCTTTAGGCTTGTATTTTCGTTGGTGATGGTGGTGTTAACATTATAACAGCATGAAGTCATAGAATCCCACCTCCCAGGCCAGTATTATTGACTTGTTTCCTTCCTTCTTATCTACTCCTAATTTATATAGGCATAATAAATAATATAAAGAAAACCAAGGGCAGCTAGGTTGCTCAGGGGTTAGAGAGCCAGGTCTGAAGATGGGAGGTCCTTAGTTCAAATCTGACCTCAGACACTTTCTAGCTGTGAGACCCTGGGCAAGGCACTTAACATTCATTGCTTAGCCCTTACTGCTCTTCTACCTTGGGACCAATACTTAGTATTGATTCTAAAACATAAGATAAGGATTTTTAAAATATAAAAGAAAAGAAGAAAACCAGAAGACCAAAGCTAAATAGGGGCATGGCTCATATATGATCTCCTTGGAGAGGAAAATACAGGAGGTGGTGGAGTTGTCTGAATTTACCATGTGTTTGGGGCAACATAGCATCATTTCATGGGACCCTTAACCCTCTGTTACTCTTGCTGTCTTGATAATTTGTCTAAGTGAGGTGTACAGGGTGTTCAGGGCGGACTCATCAATCGCTTTTCAGGGCTATTCCTCCTCCTTTGGCATCCTTCTGCCACGCATCTCTCCACCTGTGACTTCAAGGAGCTATAGTGGGTGCATCAGCCACACCTTGGTAAATGGTCTTAGCAGACATGCTAAAACCAGGTTGAGGGTAACTGATAGGCCTGAAACAAGTCAGTGAGTTAAGGGGATGTCTACTCCAACCTTGCGAAGACTTTTCCTTGGTGGAATGGGCACATGAGAACAATTTAAGATAGAAGTTTAAGAAGAGAAGTGGCTACTGTAGAGCACTTAGAACATGGTCAGACATCAGAGATGCCAAGATCACCCGTTACAACCTGGGCCATCACTGATTGTCTTGACTTTTGTCTTGCCACTATCCCTCAGTGACTGGAAGAGAGGGTGAGGCTGATGACTTATTGTGATTCTGCCTCACTTAAATCCAGTTAGTGGGCAAGTCAAGTCATCACCCATGATGCCACTGGTTTTCTTCAGAGAGTGGACAACTTGTGTTAAGTATTTGTGAGATCACTATGAAAATATTGATGCTTGTACATCAGAATTTAGAGAAGTTCTGTAAATTATAAATTATTTGATGTTTTTCCAAGTAAAGTAGACTTACTACTCAGTGACTTCAATGCAAAATTGAATGTAGAAGAGAATAGCAAAAATATATTGGAAAATATTATTCTGGTTTATGAAACAGAGTCAAGTGTTTACAGATTATGCAGAAGCTTCAGGCTTATATTACCTAAAACAATATGTATGTTATATGTTATATATTAATTATGTTTATATATATATATATAATGTTCACATAGTGAATACTCTCCAAGAAGAGAGAGTTAGAAGGTTCTGGACATGAAAAATAACATTATTAAATTGATTAAATTAAAATAAAAAGATGATAGGTCACCAATATGAGCCTTATTTCTGAATCGTCTGTCTGTACAGTACTACTGACTCATTAAAGGAAAGATTAAAATCATTATTAAACTACAATAAAGAATAAAAATGAGAATGGCATTAGAAGTGAAGCAACTGTAACCTGATCTTTTCAGATGAACTATGGGTCCTGAAAAGTGGGAAATGAATAGAAGAACAGATACTGACATTGCATGTTATCCTCACCCAAGGAAGTTTGCTGAATGTAAATTAATCATTGCAAGATAAAAAGACTCAGAGGCAACTGGATGGTTCACTGAATAGAGAACCAGACCCACAGGAGGTCCTGGGTTCAAATTTGACCTCAGACATTTCCTAGCCCTATGACCTTGGGCAAGTCACTTAACCCCCATTGCGTAGCCCTTACCACTCTTTTGCCTTAGAACCAATACACAGTATTGATTCTGAGATGGAAAGTATGGATTTAAAAAAAAAAAAAGATTAAAAGACTGGCATCAGGCAGCAAACATTTGGTCTCATTTATACCACATTTTAAATGCTATCTTAAAAAAGATACAGAAGAACGTTTTCTGTACCTTATCTAGTTGAACCTTTAAGCAAACACATAAAGAAAGAAGGCAATACTATTATTATTCATTCCATTTTATAGATGAGAAAGCTGAACTTCAGGGAGGTCCAGTGGCCACAGAGCTCAGCAGTATCTGAAGCAAAAATGGAACTTAGTTTTTCCCTATTCTGAGTCCAGCACTCTTATCTGCTCCCCTGGCCTCTTGCCAAACACAGGAACGTGGCTGAGGAAAACACTGGTTTAGAGCATGAACTTTTTTAAAGTACAGGAAGGTCCTGTATCCACAAGAGGATACATTCCAAGAGCCACCTCAGATGACTGAAACAGCAAATAACCAGTGACCCTATGTATTTATGCTCTCTCCCTGCTCTTCAGATGGGGCCTCTCCCCCCCCCCCCACACACACACACAGTGAAAAAAGAAGAGAACACCCCTGGTGGCAGACCATTGCCCCATGTGGACTTGTAATGGTTCAGGCTGGCCACGAATAGTGAACAACTGACAGGCAGAAAGCGAAACTGCAGCTAAGGGGGCCCCTGCCGTTTCAGAGAAGACAAGGGCATCTTACACTCCCACCCTCCACTCATTTTCTCTTCCACACCTATCCCTCCTCAGACCTCCCAGTCAAAAGACAGAGACCATTCACTGAGCTCATTCTTCTTTCCCTTCCTCACCTCCCCGTCTCCCAAGTGCCTTCTGCCCCTCTCTTTTCCTTCCCTCCTGTCTCACATGATGAGGTAGCCATAACTACTTCCCAAGGCTAGCCCTCCTCTGCCTGCTCATGGGATCCCATTCCATCTCTCCTCCAACAGATGGCACCCTCCTTTTCATCGCCACTCTCTTCTTTTCAGTGCCTCCTGCCCCACTCCAACAAAGTGCCTATGTCTCCCCAATGTGGGAAAAACCTTCACTTGATAATTATGGTCCTAAATCTCTTCTCTTTGGAGCTAACCCTCTTGGAAAAGATTGTGTACAATAGGTACCTTCACTTTCTCTCCTCCTCTTCTTGACCCTTATAATCCAGCTTTCAACCTCATCATTCCACTGAGCCTGCTCTCCAAAGTGACCTGTGGCCTTTTTTCAGTCTTCGTTATTTTTTACCTATCCTTGATAGGCTCTTCTCTCTAGATTATTGGGGCACTTATTTTCCTGGTTCTCTTCCTACCTTTCTAACCACTCCTCCTGCATCTCCTTCACTGAATCCTCCTCCAGATCACACTCTCTAATCATAAGGCTCTGGAATGAGCCTGTTTCTCTTCTACCTCTGTACTACCTCACTGGTGATTCTTAAAGTACATTTCCTACTGCTGCGGTATCTGCTGACCTCCAAACTTGCATCTCCAAATGCCTGTCAGACCTGTTGAACTAGATGTTGAGTCAACACCTTAAACTCAGTATGTCTTAAAACAAACTCATTCTCATTCCCTCTAAACCCTCTCCTCTCTTACCTTCCCTATTTACTATAGAGGACAGCACCATCTTCCCAGTTCCACAACTTAGGAGTCCTCCTAGATTCCTCACTCTCTCTTGCTCTCATATCCAGTATGATGGAAAAGTTGGTTGATTTCACTTTTGCACCATTTCTCATATCTATTCTCTCACTTTGCCTGGACTGTTGCTGTAGCCCACTGGTGGGTCTTTATGCATGATTTCTCCCTACTCCAGTCCATCAGCTATCAGCATAATTTTCCTTAAGTGTGGAACCTGTCACCTCCCACTCAGTCAACTCCAGTGGCTCCTTATCACCTACAGGATCAAATACCAAATGCTCATTTTGGCATTCAAAGCCCTTTATAATCTCCTCCCATCTTCTCAATCATCTTACATTTTATTCTCCATTACATACTCTTCTACTTAGTAACTCTGGTCTCCTGGCTGTCCCATGAATGGCTGTCCCATGAACAAGGCACTCCATCTCTTGACTCCAACATTTTCTCTAGCTGTCCACCATTCTTGAAATACCCCTTTTCCTCTTCTCTGCCAACTGACCTCCATGACTTCCTTAAAGTGTCAGCTAAAGTCCCATCTTTTACAGGAAACCTTTCCCAGCTCTTAATTGTAGGCTCTTCCTTCTCTTAATTACTTCCTATTTATCCTGTGTGTAGCTCATTGTATGTATTTGTTTATTGTCTTCCTTGTTCGATTGTGAGTTACTTGAAGGTGAGGACTGCCTTTTTTAACTTCTTTTTGTAACCCCAGCACTTAGTACAGTGCCTGGTACATAGTAGGCACTTAAGAAATGTTGACTGATGGTAGAAGTTGCTCTGCAGTATTGCCTCATAAAACAGCAAGAAACCATGGAGGGAGGAAAAGTAGTTTCAGAAAGCTTAAGAGTCCTGACTAAGCAAAAAACATACTCTAGTGAATTTAAGGCTGAAACAGGAAAGACAGAAAACACATTCCCAAAAAGGAAAAACTCCAGAAAGATTTTTATGAATTCAAAAAAACCCCACTACATTTGGACTCTCCAGAAGAAGCCAGGGAAGAGCAGCTGACCTAGAGACCAAATATTCTCAGAGGAGATCCTTTTTATAGGAGGAGTAATAATTCTGAAGGCATTGAGGGATAGCTTCTCCAGGTAACTAAAAAAGGGAGAATGAGAAGGCTTGCAGGGGAACCATATTGCACTTTAAAAAAAAGTGCAACCGAGTCAGAATTCCCTGTCAACCCACATGCTTGCTTTCCCAACTTGTACAGATTTTTAAATAATAAGAACCTACATTTGCATGAAGGTTATGTCTGTGCTTTTGTTAAAATGGTATAATAATCAAAGTTGACCCCAGTGCCAAGATGAAAAAAATGGATCATTTTCCCTTCTTTGCAGAGGTGGGAATTTAAGGATTTGCTTTCAGACTCAATTGATGTTTGGTTAGTTTTAATGTTTAGTTATACTAAATTCTAAACATTTTGTTACAAAAGAAGTCTCATTGTGTTAGGAGGGGTGGGGTATATTCAGAAATGAAGGTGGTATAAAATGAAAGACATCAATAAAAATTATTTTTAAATGAGGAACAACAGTAATGACCAATAACTGTGTTCCTCTGTGTTCTCTTTGTGATGCCAAGCAATGCTTAAGACACAGAGATGATTGCCTGTGAACAGTATCTGCCACTGTTCATCCAAATGGTGTCTGGCATAGAGTCCAAATGAAAGAGGAATTCCCTAGTGCCGCTCCTGTGTGCAAATGGCATGTCTTTGTCCCAAGCCATGGAACCTCAAAGGGGGAGGGGAGATCCTAAGTCAGCTCCATTTTCACTCAGAAGGAATGGAGTTTGCTGTCTACACTGGAATGACCAAGTGGATGAAGGATGCGATTGGATTGGCAGAGAGACTCCAGATAGAGAACGAGCTGTCCCAGGATGGAACAAGAGGAGGAGAACAGGCCAGAATACATTTGAGCAATGATGCAACCCTTTCGATGACCACAAACTTCTCCAGTAAGCAGAGGCCTCTGTAAAAACAAAACCAACAATCATTTGATCAGTGGGCATTTATTAAGCACCTGACTTGTAGGTGTATGCTCAGGGAAAACATTAAAATCACCCTTCTCCTGAAAGAATTTACATTCTCGAGGGAGACAAGAGGAACACTTAGAGGTACACACAGAATCAATAAGGACTAGCCCTAGGAGGTAGGGGCTTGGGAAGGGCCTCCAAGAAGTGGCAGCACTCACACAGAGAAAGGGAGCAGCAAGAAGAGAGTTCATTCAAGACATGACGATAGTAAAAGTATTGCTAGGCAGGTCTGAGAACCACTGCTTATCAATCAGGAAGCATTAAGTGACAGTAGATAGAGTGCCCGGCCTAGAATCAGGAAAACTCATCTTTGTAAGTTCCAGTCCAGCCTCAGACACTTACTTGCTGGATCACCCTGAGAAAGTCACTTCACTCTGTTTGCCTCAATTTCCTCATCTGTAGAACTGGAGAAGGAAAACCATAAACCCCTCTACTATATCTGCCAAAAGTGAAATGGGGTCACAAAAGAGTTGGGTATGATTGAAATAGCTGAACAACAAGTATTATGTGCCAGGCATTACACATGAAACCATCTCTGTCTTTAAGGAACTTATATAGACTATTAAGGTAGAACAAAAGCCCATATAAAAATATACGCCTAATATGAGATAAATTGAAAGGGGACAAGGATCCCTCAGCTTGTAATATGAAAGATCACCTGAGAATTTTGAAGGAAATAAGGTATTCTGAGAGTTAGAGGTGAGACAAAGTGCACCCCAGGAATGGGGATGGGGGCAGCCAGCACTCCAGTGTAAAGATATGGCCAGGATTACAGCTCATATGCACATAGGTGGCAGAAAGCAATCTGATGTGTAAGAAGCCTGGAAAAGGTCGGAGAGATTGGAATCTGATCGTGAAGGGCTTTCAGTGACAAATTCCAGCCTTTATACTGGATTCTAAAAGTAAACAGAAACCAATGGGGTGGAAAAGGGGGCATGCTGAGATTTGTATTTTGGTAAAATTGCTGTTGTAAAGAGAATAAACTGGAGAGTGAAGAAATTTGAGGTGACACCAATTAGGAGATTATTCCAGTAGTCCAGGTTATGGAGCACTTCAAATGCTCTACTATGATATGATATTTGATCCCAGAGATAATTGTGTGACATGCTCAGACCTTTAAAGAATTGACTTTTGCATGATAGAAGAAACTAGAGGCAGAAAAACTCTTATAAAAACAGCCCAGGCATGTGGCGATTAGGGCCTCGATTGAAGTGTGGTGGCCATATGAGCAGAGAGAAGAGGACTCATCTGAGAGATTTGAAGATAGAAATAAGATCAGCAGTGGAATTGCACATGGTGTGAGGGGAGAGTAAAGAATAAAAGATGCCATGATAGTTGTAAACCTCTTCTGTGCCCAGAAGAATGGAGGTACTCTAGACAGTCATAGAAAGAGTTCAGAAGAGGGGACAAGGGGATGAAAATATGTTGTTTGGGGCAAGATGTGTGGGAGGAGTGAAGAGGGGGAGCAGAAATAAGAGGAATTGTTAGATGGATAGAAGGACAAAATTTTGGCTAGGAAAGGAGAGGGACCCGGCCATATTCTGAAATGGATCAGAGAGAGGCCATAAGGCCATAAGGGATGGGACCTTAGAAAGACCCCGCGAAATGTGGAAGTTAAGAGATCATTGGTAACTTTGGAGAGACAATGAGGTCCAAAGCCAGATTGCAAGGCAGGAAGAGTGGCTGAGGAGGAGAGGAGAGCCACAGCTGGTTACTGGAGAAGAGGCTTGGGTCTTATAAATGTTTTGTAAGGGCTTTAGCGACTTGGACATGGTGGAAGGTTAGAGAGGAGATGGCACTCACATCCTTGGAATGTTTCCCAAGTGGTGCCTCATCGCCCTGGAATGCCACAGCCTTCAAAAAGTTAGCATTGAACGATGCTAATGGTGGAGGCCTTTTGATGAGGATCAGCTGGGCACTTATTACCAACCAAGAGTGACACAAGTTAAACATGATTAAAGGATAAAGAGATAGGGTGATTTGGCTAGTTGTTTGGCCAGAATGGAGCATGTTTAATGTACAGCCTGTGTGTCACATGGATGTGCATATGTTGCCACAATCATTAGAGAAAGGAAATGCTGACACTGTGGACAAGATCACAGATGCATCAGAGCATTGAGAAGAGATGGGAGGCGGGGAGCTCTTCCATTCTATTGGGCTTTTAAGGCTCTTAAGATTTGTATTTATGACTTTGGAACTGAGTTTCACATTTCATTACATTATACAAATTCTTTCCTATTCTTGATTGTGGAATTCTCTAGCTTTGAGTTCTGTTGGGATTTTTTTCTCCTATTCTTGAATTATATTTATTAAAACCTTAAGGCTCATGTCTTCTGAGTCTTTTACTATTTCCTTAGGTATCATCTCATACATATAGTCACTTTATATACAATCGATCTCATCTAGCAAGCTTTGAAAAAACATATGGCCTTGTGAAGAATGAAAACCTAGAGTAAAATGTCTTTTTTCCTGGGCAGGCCACTGTACTGTCTGCTCCCTAAAACCCAAGACATTATCTCTCTCCTGTCTTCATTCTCCTGTTCCTTTTGGTAATACATTTATAATCCTGGCCAACAGTTTGGCGTCATTTTTAACACCATAGACTCCTTCCTCATTGCCCTAGTCACCAAGTCCAGAACATTTACTTTTTCTTGGCAATGTCTTGTTTTATACTCATTCCTTTCTTTTTCTTTCCACTCCTGTAGTAGTACCCTTCTCATGGGTTTGATAAACCTGAATTAGGCATTTCCTCATGACAGCGTTCTGATCAGTTTTCTTCTGCAGCCATCCATTGCCCACAGGATACAGTCTCAACTCTTAAAACTTAGCTCCAAATCTTTCCAACCTTATATGTCCATTGTTGCCTTATATAAACTATATTCCACCCAAACCTAATCATTCTCCCAAACACAACTCACATTTACAAAATTTTTGTTCCTACCACTTCACCAACTAAGAGTGCCTTCTCTCTTGCTTTTGAGTCTATCAAGGGACTCCATTCCCTCCAGAACCCCACTACGGGTGCTTCTCCCTCCTCTGAGCTTCTGTGACACTTCTTGTATGGCAGTAATTGATGCATCCTCCAACCCAGTTGGGTAGGGTACACGTTCTTCTCAATTGGGTGGTAACATCCTCAAGGGCAAATACTTGGTCTGATGTTTACCTGGCATAGTTACCTTAGCATGTTACTTGACCCTTCAAAAATAATTATCATTTTTATTTCCTACTTGAATTTGGAACATTTATTTTGTTTGCCTTTATTTACATTGTGTAAGATTTAAATTAATATCAATAACTCCATGTATTATATTTTATAAAGTTTATTAATAATCACTTCAAATAGAAAGAAAACAAAAGAAATAGAAGTTCAAACCTAATTATCTAACAAAAAGTAAACCCATGTGTGTAGATTCTCCTGCCTGGCATAAAACCCATTTTCCTAGCTCAATCAGGGGAAAAGAGAGAGAAAGGCGGGGTTACACACAAACTTTATCTCCAAAATGTAAGGACTTACCATGAGAACGAAAGTGGGATACTGGGATTTAGAGTCCTGGGGAACAGATTCTAATTACACAGTTGGTATGTGGGAAAACTCAGTTGTCATTTTTGTTCTTACCTTCAAAGCTATGAGAAAAGATGTAAAGAAGGAAAATTTTTTCTTAGAGGATGACTCCCGAATATTCCACTCAATTATAATTTTTAATATATTTTTAGTTCATTTCAACAAATGCCAATGGACCCATATTTAAGGTTCTCCGTACTGATCAAACAGACCTGTTTTTCCAAGTAGTGGATTATGTTACTACCACTAAGTAAACCTCTAAATTTTTCAAAAGCATTTTCTCTTCATTAATTTTCACTTAAAGCTTTATGGTTAAAGAAGAAAACATCAAAGAATAATTAATCATTTGTTGTTTGAATAGGCATTGTGAATTTATAGTCGATTATTTTACAATTTTACATCTTATGGAAAGGGAGAAGCAGCATAGCTGAAGTACAACATTCCTTTCATAGCAGCATTCAAACACTGCTATTTATAAAGTATATATTTTAAAGAAAGAGAAAGGTTGAATTATTCTGTTAAAATGTGTACTTTGATTTGTGTGAAGCTACTAAGGGGCATAGCAGTTAGAATACCAGACCCAGCTTCAGATCCTGCTTCAGTCTCTTACTAGCTGGGAGACTCTGGTCAAGCCACTTAGTTTCTATACCCATTTTCTCATCTGAAATCTAGTAGGGAAAGGTAATAGTAGCCACCTCACTCACAGAATTAGTGTGGTCTTTAAATAAGATATTATAAAGATTAGCTTTTTCAATAGTATGATATAAGTTGTGGGGGCCCTCATTGTTATGTTAATATTTCCTACCTTAATTTTCTCTTCCAGCAAAGTTCACTGATTACAAATCAACATGGTCCCCAGATCCCATAGGACACAACCCCACTCATCTCTCCAACAAGATGTGGAAAAACCATATTTCCTCAAGAAACACTAGCGGGCTGCCCCGCCCACCTCCCGGCCTGACCAATCCCAAACCGTCATCTCCCTGGAGCAGCACAGCCCCCCGCTCAGTCAGGGGGTGGGGGGCCCAGGACTCCAGGCTTGCCTCAGGTGAGAAGGATAGCCCACTAGACCATGAGGAGATGTTAGGCAGCATTAATGGGGTCACATTGGTGCTGTCTTCACCAGAGAGGAAATCGTGGATGCCTGGTAAAGGGTAAAGGTCTCATCTATGTGAAGGAATCCAGGCATTCCCAGGGACACAGATGGAAAGAAAGGGGCTCCTTATGACCAAGGGATCCAGTAAGGGCAGGGGGATCCTGGCAGCAAAGGGGTAGAAAAGCAGCTGGTGTGGGGTCCGTGGAGCCCAGAGGGGATGGTCAGATGGCGAGGGGTTTGGTCTATATTCAGCTACTTCTAACTTGCCTTCTTCCCATGCTTCAATGCCTCCCTAGCCTCTGCCTGGAGCGATGGCGGCACAGCTCGTCCTAGTTACTGGCTGGTTCTTCACAACCTCACTCCCCAGGTACTCGCCCTAAGTATTCTTGTTACTAAAGCCTTTGGTTCAGTTGAGGAGGCGTCAAATGACAGCCCTTGAATCTGGAACTGGCTAAGGACCAGCACTCAGCCTAGCAAGGCTGGTGTTCAGACCATCTCCCGGTGGGGAGACTTTTTATTGCCTTCTTTGGATCATGTAGACAAAGATATACGTACAGGATCATTTGAAGGAAAGAGAAACTAGTCCACCAAGACTTCCTGTAAGAGGTGGCCCCCAAGATGGGCCTTGGAGGCTAGGGGTGCTAGAAGGCGAGGCAAAGGAAGGGTACGAGGGGACGGCACTGCTGTACAAAGGCTCGGGCAGGAGCTGGAATGCTAGTGCTAGAAACTTTGCATGAGAAATAAGTTGGAGAACACGAGAGGCTGGAGAGCAGCTTCTGCCGTTGTACAGAGGGAGGAGCCCCGCCATCAAGGTATGAGAGATGGTTGGGTCAAGTCAACAAGCATTGGTTCAGCTCCAGCAGTGTTCTATGGGCTCCTCCATAGATAACGAGAGATGGGAGACTTGGACCTGGACTGGCCAGCAGAGGGAGGGAGGGAGGGCAATAATTGTCTGGGAGGAACCTTGCTGGGAAGACCAGAGCAAAGAAGGGGGGCCAGGGTTTTTTGGAAAGAAAAGGGAGCCAAGTGCAGCTGGCCTCAACAGCTTCTCTATGCGGGCAACAAGATGGCGTTGTGAAGCGGTCTCTGGGCCTCAATTCAAATTCAACTTCAGATTCTTTCTAGCTATGTGACCCTGGGGGGGAAGCCTTTTAACATCTGACTCCTTTAATTTCCTCATCTATAAACCGAAGAAAATAGTAAAACTAAAATTAGATGAGATAGTATTTGTAAAGTGCTTTGCCAATTTGAGAACCCTGTATAAAATGCTAGTAGTAGTCAGAGAAGTCGTGGGAGTGGAAGAAGACAAGTTTAAGAGTCCAGGTCACTTCATTCTTAAGCACCGAGGAAGGAAGAAAGAGCTGTGGTCAAGAATCTGTATCCCTGAATCCCTGGAGCTCAGAGCCCCCTGGGGCCTGACTCAAATCTGCATTCAGTGCTGGGTCCTTTTCTCATCCCAAGATGTGGAGAATGAGGAGTGCCAGCACTCTGGCCTGCTCCCTCCCCCATAATTAAGGTTCTAAAGGCCTGAGGCCTGATACTCAAGGCCTGGACTCCAGCAGAGCCCTGGACATTGGAGTCTCTTGGCATCCCAGGACCTGACCTGTGCCTCCAAAGGTGTGGGAGGGAACAAAGAAGGGACTGAAATCTGGGCGAGAGATGGGAGACTTGGACCTGGGCGGTGTGTGTGGCAGCAGTATTCAAATCTGGCTTTTGAGAACTCGGCTAAACAGCGATTTTAATTTTATTCTCAGCCTCTGCCCATTTAGCATCCCTGCCCTCACTTGCATGGCATCCCCCACCGTGTTAGCGTCATGGGTTTTGTTCTTCTTTGGTGATGTTCCCTCAGCTAGTATGGCTCTGTCTGCTGAAACCTTAGATAATTTGATTGCCAGTTTGATAGAATTCTGATCTTTTACAGAAATTTGAATGGGGGGGTGGCTTTCCTATCTATGTCTGCTGAAGCAGGTGCCTGGGAGTCTTTGGCCTTGGGTTCTGGATAGTTTTCTCCTAGTGCTGCTGGGAATTCACATTGTCACTAGATTCCTGGCACCCCCTTTGACTCACCTGGGCTGTTTGTCCTTAGATTGACGGGTCAACCTTGAGGACTATCTGCATGCAGCACGGCCCGCTGCTGACATTCCATCTGAACCTGACCCAGGGCACGGCCCTGATCCGATACAGCACCAAACAGGAGGCGGCCAAGGCCCAGACTGCCCTGCACATGTGAGTAGCCACTAGGGGCTGCCCAGAGGGCTCCATGTGGGGGTGTGGACGGGAATAAGAAGAGGAGGTGGGCATTGCCACAGTGCAGCCTCTCCTGCGTGCCCAACGCATCCATTTTATGTGTGAGAAAACAGGCCCAAGAAGCAGAGGGCTGCTAAGCAGGAGGTGGAGGGGAGGAAGATGGGACACTTACATCTTCCGGCATCGGGAAGAGAATGGCGAGGGAGGCTCTTGTCTGTGAGGGTCAGAGCACCTTTAGGGAATGTTCTTTTTCCAAAAATGGTCTCCTTCTCGATGACCGGCCCTAGGAGAGAAAAGGCTCCCACACATGTTGGTGTCAATACTGGTGACTCATGTGGATTTCAGAAGATCAGGGTGGCCTGGTGACTGGTGGCCAGTCCTGGATACGGGCTCCGTAGGGTCAGGGCTTGTCCGGGGCCACTCAGCCGCAGCAGAGGACTCCCTCGCCCAGACAGAAGCGGACAGAGCCGCCCGAGCATGTTTTCTCCTGGCATCCCTGAGGGTTTAGACATCGTAGCCCCTCAGCACCTTCCTTTTCTGTCCCTTTGCAGGTGCGTGTTGGGAAACACTACCATCCTGGCTGAGTTTGCCACAGACGAGGAGGTGAGCCGGTTTTTGGCACAAGCTCAGCCCCCTACCCCTGCCGCGACGCCAAGTGCGCCCGCTGCTGCCGCTGCTGGCTGGCAGCCCCTGGAGACGGGACAAAGCCAGGCCGACCCTGTGGGCCCCGCCCTGAATCTTTTCGGTGGGTCAGCAGGGCTCGGGCAGTGGAGCAGCGGAGGGGGCAGCAGCAGTGGGGGTGACCTCCCTGGCGCCTCCCTGTGGGGGCCCCCCAACTATTCCTCCAGCTTGTGGGGGGTCCCCAGTGTGGAAGATCCCCACAGGATGGGCAGCCCTGCCCCTTTACTACCTGGTGACCTTCTGGGAGGAGGGTCGGATTCAATCTGAACTTCGAACTTTCAACTCTGACCTCGTGACCTTTTTTGGAACAGCAGCAGCACTAACTTGACCTTTTCGTTTTTTTTTTCAACTTGCAATAAATACATTTTTAAAAGGAAAAAAGAAAACGGAGAGAGAAAAAAAAAAAAAGGTGGGTCATTGCCAGACTGTCTGAGCACATAGTTGCCTCCCTTAGAACTTCAGTTTTTTCGTTTGGAAAATGAATCCAAAAAGAGAACATATCACTCTTGAAATACTTGAATCATGAACGCCAACCTAGAAAGACAATGTGAAGCAAGTACACAGACCATTTAAATTTCAACACAAAAAATTAAAAAAATTAGTTTCTAGTTTTTCACTTTTTCATGTTATACGGAAGTTGTTGCTAAGAAACATATATACTGAAAAATAGCTTTTTAACTTGGTTTGCACTGGGTGTGTTTCCGTCCTTAGGTCTACCGTGTTGGGGGGGGGGAGGGCAAAAGAATTGTAGGGGTTGGGGGAGGGAAGACTAGACGGAGCCTCACTTTAAAAACAAAACAAAAAACTTTAAAAAAAAAAAAGGAAAAAAATCGTGATCGGCTGGTTGATAAATACCAGTGTGTGCTGGCACATGTAACTGCCCAGGCATGCTTGTGGTCGGTGTGTGTGTGCACGTGTGTTCGTGGGCATCTGTTTCTCTCGTGTGTGTGCGTGCGTGTGTATGTGCGTGTGCGCCCCTCCTCCTCCGCCGCCTCCTCCGCCTCCACCCGCGTTGCTGCCAGTCTGCTGGCCGGCCGGCCGGCCCTCTGCATTTCTGGACTCAGAGAAGGCCGCCCTGGGCTGACGCCAGCCCCAGCCGGGCTGCATTAGGACTTCAGGAGAATGCTTTTCGTGCCCTCAAGCAGGGAGTTCTTTTGTGTTGGCGAGTCCTTTGCATGTGTGAGACGTGTGAGAGCGTGCGAGACAGCCTTGACTTCCATCAGCAGCAGAGTGGAGCACTGCCATGCCCAGACATGAGATGAGCAGGGGCGCCTCGAGTGACCGTGTACTCCTTTGTTCATCCATGTATTTATTCCATATTTATTTCTGGTTTTAAAATAAGAGGCGCAGCCGAGCCCCCAGCCGGTGTGTCCTTTTTCGTTTTAATGGGAATGGGCGGAAAGAGCTCTGCGCGCTCTGGCGTGCTGTCCAAAGTGAACAGAGAGCAGGCGCCCCCTTCCCCGCTGGACGTGCGAAATCTCACGCTTCCCTCAGTTCCCACCGACTTGTCTCGCCCTCTTTTTACCAAACAGAACAAAGGCGGAGCGAGCGGCCCAGGCAGCTCCCCTCTCTGCTCCCTGCGCCAGGCCGGGGGGCGGCGGGCGGCGGGTCACAGCCCCGGAGCGTCGCTGACCGAAACGTTTACTGAAGAATGTTCTTAAACAGTGTGTACTTCAAGCCTTTCCTCTCGTTCCTCCGTGTCGTGTGTTCCTGTGTATGTGGTTTTGCTTAGACAGTTCTGACTAGCAGAGACTTTAAGTATTGCACCTTGTTTTCCTGTATTGTGGCTTTTTTATTTTGGTATTTAAAGAAACTCGTGAGTGTCCGTGTAGTACTCTGGGCGGAACAGGGGCAACCTTAGAATCCACAGTTGTGTGGGCCCGGCTCGCCATCGGTACTGCTGCTTGTGGGGACGGGGGCCGAACGGACCGCAGGGAGGGGGTCCCCTTCCCACCCTGCGTCCGCCTCTGGCCTGGGCAGGGAGAAGGGCTAGCACTTGGTTAGGTGCAGTGGACATTATCTGTCTGCATTCAACCGCTTTCCATAAAGTGCCCGCATTCTGTACCAGCAAATGCCTGCTCACTCGGACCCGAGCCTCGGTGGGAGCAGCCCACTGCTGTCCTTGTCGGCTTTCTGATGGGGAGGACAGGGGAGTGTCTTTCTGGAGCATCTTCAGTGAAGGGTACAACAATGCCTAATGTATTTAATTTTTCATTGGTGCGTGTGCCTGTGTGTGTGAGAGAGAGCATGTGTGAATGGTTAGGGAAAGGCAAAAAAAAAAAAAAAAGAAAAAAAGAAAATCATTTGCATGTAAGACAGAGGAAATGGGAAGTTCCATAGGTTTCTTGACTCACCCCTGTCAGTATGACCAGGAATCGGAAAGGATTGACAAAGGGGGACGTTCCGTTGGAGGTGAGCGCATCCTGGAGGGAGCAGGGCCAAGCTAGGCTGGCTACAACACTGGCCAAGCCCACTGGCACGGCTCATTTCCCTTCCTTCCTTTAGCAAATACCCAGCCACCCACCATTTTCTGTCTTTGTCCTATCCTCTGCAGAGAAGACCCCCTCCCTGGTTTCTTCCCAAGTGGTGAAGCATTAGCTCTGTTGTGGCCTTGAGGTGAGGAGCAGCTAGACTCCTAGACAGAGAAGAGCCCATGTAAAGTTCCTTTGCAGCCGTGGAAGTCCCAAGAAATGCCTAGCTTGGCTTCTCCTGTCACATGCCTGCTGCCACCCCAATTCCCATTGCAACTGAGTCCTTAGCCTCCCCCTCTTCCCCACCTGCTGCCGGCCCACCCACCCATGTGGTTCCTTTACCTGCACTTTGGGTTAGTTGAGTTCATTCTGATACTACGGTGAAAGCCGGGTGCTAGAGCCCCTCTTGTTTACAAGACATAATGAGGGATTTGAAATATGTACAAATAAAATTGAGAAGCTGAAATGTTCTTCCATCATAAGCTTAAAGGGAAAAAAAAATTAAAACTTAAAAAGACCAAAAAGTGCATATATATAAAAAATATATATTTTAGATGAAGACTAACTCTGGGAGCATATAACAGTGTTGTTTTTTTTTGGGGGGGGTGGTTTTTTTGTTTTGTTTTGTTTTTGTGTGTGTGTTTATTTTAACATTTATTTTCCTGCTTTAAAATTTGCAAGCATTCTCAGGAATTCTAGGGTAGGAAGCCAGTTTTTTTGAAGATGGTTTATTTAACTGTATCTTATCCTAGATAGATGGCTGTTTCTTTCCTGTTGATAAACTTTTACAAGTTCCTGAATCTTCAAGAAGAAAAGTTTAAAATAAAGTTTTTACTTAATTAATGTTACAGTCATAACTGGGGATCACACATTTTAAAACCTGTACAAAGAAATGATATTTTTAAAAAGTGCTCAGTTTAGCAGCAAGAAATAAACTCATTATACTCTTTAAAAAACTGGGAGAATGATTAAGCTGTAACAAGCTGTCTTAGTCACATTGGAATTGTGTATAATTGAAGTTGTATGAGAGAGAGAGAAAGAGAGAGAGAGAGAGATGGGTGTCTGTATGGGAATGGCATCACTCGTCCTTTCCACTTAGGACTAAACTGCTATCTCTCCTGATCCTTTTTTTTTTTTTTTAATTTTATTAAAGAAAAAAAAATCCTACATCTATCAATATCCTTCCCCCTGCCAAAAAAAAAATTCTGACTGTAAAATTTAGTAAAGTTCAGATGAATGAGGATCTATGTAAAGAAAATAGGGAATATAGGATAATGCTTTTTGGAACAAATTTTAACTATAGGCATTGCAAGAGGAAAATTCCCCATGGACTATTCCATTAATGAGAAATGTTTGTCTCTACCTCCTTTATTATGGGAAGGAGAGGGAAATGAATAAGATAATCTACCAAGGAACAAATGATTTTTACTTTTTTTAGCTCCCAGCCACTGTTGTGTTCATTTTATTGCTGTTTTGAAGATTTGCTGCTCACTTACCTCCATCTACCAGCTGGAGACTTAGAAGTGTGACTTTGGTTTTGGGGTGATATTGAATTCTCCTTTTGCATCCCCTTCTGGAGCTAGATATTGGAATTCCCAAGCATGATGAGAGCTTCACTGAGACATTTGAGCTTACCACTGGGAATGAAAAACTTCCTCTCCAGGTGAGAGGAAGGGAGTTAATGCCTGAAATTTCTCTGAAACCGCATTAGTGCCTT
Source organism: Gracilinanus agilis (assembly GCF_016433145.1). Classification (NCBI taxonomy): domain Eukaryota; kingdom Metazoa; phylum Chordata; class Mammalia; order Didelphimorphia; family Didelphidae; genus Gracilinanus; species Gracilinanus agilis. Next base: position 214,339,957 of record NC_058134.1, on the reverse strand, counting down.
CGTACATACACCCAGACATCCTGTGAAAAGGGGGGGGGGGTGTGTATGTGTGCATGTGTGCATGCATGTGTGCTTGTGGTCCAGTCACTCCATGTAAATTAATGCACCTGTCCTTGAAAGAATATGGAGTCCTTCTGGGCATGCCCCAATGGCAGTGGGCTAAATTTAAAAAAAAAAAAAAAAAAAAAAGGGAAAAAAATTCCTAGAGATAAAATGTGCTTTTAGGTCTTAAAAAAGTAGTTTGTGGAGTCCCTGCCCTGGGTTGTGTTGTGTTGTGTTGTGCGCCCTCTATTCTCATCCATCCTGTTCTTTGTGTGAGTGTTATGGAAAAGTATACCTGTATTCATTTGGAAAGTCTTATTGTGTTGGGCCAGTTGAAAGGAGTCCTTCGGGGTTTCCCTACTCTCCTCTCCCTCTCTTTTTTCCACTTGATTCTTCAGAAGGTTTGCTTTGTAGGTTGTCAGTGACTTAAGGACAGCCGTGGAGTCCTTTGGCAAAAGTCAAGTCTTATAACTTAAGTCCTCATCTTCCCTGTGGAGCCTTCCAAGCTCCTCCTGAGAACCCCAGATGGATAGAAGGATTTCCACTGACTTCGGCTGAGCACCCGCCAGGCCAGCCCCTTCCTTTTCCTCCATTCTCCAGGACGAAGCTTCGTGCATCCTTTCTGACCAGCTTTCTTTTTGGACACTCTCTTCCTCTAGAGTGGCCAGAGCAATGTACTTCTTGTATATTTCTCGCCTGCTTCATTAGGCTTCTGCCCAAAGGAAGAGAAACATCCACAGGGGACAGAAATGTCTTCCATGAGACCAGGCTGTGTGAGTGACCCACTCTCTGCTGTCCATTCACGTCCTAATTTTCGGTGTCTGTTAAGCCAAACTGACCATTCTCCGAGACACTGTGAAGAAACAGAAAACTCACCAAGCCAGCACCCCTCGCCGGGTGTTCTGCAGCCATCCCAGGGGCCACGGTTAGCGCATGCTGCAAGTTAAGGTTCCAAAGCCACCCCCTCGGCCAAGGTCTCACTCCTTTCTCTGTCTGTAGGAATTTTCTTTGTCTCATGACACTTCTAAGTTAGCAACTTCGCACCTCTCCCACGAGGGTGGCATCAATTAGCACTAAGTTCCCATGCGTTCTCCTGTGAAATATTGTGTCTGAGGTGTGTGTGGGGAAAGTAAGAGCTTTCTAAGAATTTGGAGGTTTCTTTAGCATTTTTAGCAAAAACTTCATTCCCACGTGCTGTCATGTTGACCATCAGTCACTCTCACCCCTTCTGTACTTTTCTGAAGCTGCATATAGTAGCCTTGAGATACAGTTTCGGCCTCAAAAGGGGTACACTTCCCCACCCACCCACCATTTTTTTTCCACTTTTTAAGGTCCTGGCACTCTGATGCTTCTGTTGAATGGACGAAAGATTCCTGTGTGCTTGGCAGGGAGCTTAACCCAAGATTGTTTTCCTCTGCTCTAGAAACAGGACATCTTCAAGACTTGGTTCTCAGATGAGGGAATAATTGAGTCTTGAGATAAAGAAGGTCCCAGTTCCAAGTCCCTTCCTCCCTTCCCCGTTTCCCCCTCCCCCCAAGACAGTTAAAACACAGTAGACAGTTTTATTTGTTGGGGTGTGGTTTATAAATATATATATATGTGTGTGTGTGTGTGTGTGCGTGTACATATATATATATATTTATTTATGTAGATAAGTCCTGAACTAGGAAGAAATATATAGTGGATCAAAGACCATCTTTTCCTTCTCCAGTGATCTTGCCAGGTTCTGTCTATGCATTAACTGCGCATATTAGTGTTACCTACTGTGAGAGAATCTTCTTCAGTCTTGTTTTTCCTTTTAAAATGTTTAAGTGGAATTTAGTGCTATAGTGGAAATGAGAAGATTGTGTGTGTGCCTTTTTGTGTGTGTGAGTGAGTGAAAGAGAGAGATAAATTGTAAATCTCGTGACCTCAATATTCAGCCGGTAATGAGGGTACCTGTACCCGTTGGCCACCCATGGCTGCACACCACCAACCGAACCTTTAATTTTATTCTGCCAGTAGGACGTGCATACACAAGGTCTGTGTTTCTATGGCCAGTGCCAAAGGGATGTGTGTGTTCCACTTTGTTGTCTTTGGAAAAGAGAGGAAGAATCAGATCCAGTTGTTCCAATTTGCAATTGCTACTAACACCAGGATTTTGTGAATGTAGCAATTTTCTCAAAAGGGGAGGAATTATTCAGAAATAAGACCTTGAAATATTTGCAGGAAGTGTCACACATCATCCGATCAGATAAATCACCCTCGTTGCTGTGTGCCGGTACCATCCATTCGCGTGTGGCAAATCTGATTTCTGATGCTCTCCCTGAAGAAGGGGTTCTTGAACATTCGGCCAGGTTGGGTTACTGGGGGGTTGTTTTGTTTGGGGGAGTCGCCATCCATCAGCCAGTCGCTAAATCCCCCCCCCCCAATTCCTGTTCAAAATGACAGCAGCTGCTGGTGTTCACATGAGACTTAGTATTTGCCCCTTCCGGTTAACTATTGACACAAGAAGCCTATGCCCTCCCTCCAGGATAGATGGTGCCACCAGGAAAGAGAGGTCTCTGCAGGGCTCACTGTCCTATACTCCTTGTGACTGACCCTTTTAGATGGCCAAGAAGGATGAGGAAAAATATCAAAGATTAGCAGTGTTTGGTTTGGGTCCTTAAATAGTGTTTTCCTTAAGCACTTTCTGCCTCAACTGAGGTGTTTTAACTATAAATCAGTGCATTGAAAAATATGATACTCTTAAAGTTCCTGAATTGGTTGTTGGTTGTTGCATTTTTTTTCCTGCTTCTAGCCAAATTAGTAAATAGAATATGCTTTTTTTTGTTTGTTTCATGAAGCAAAATTCTTCTTTCTAGATAATGCTAAGCAGTAAAAGGAGTTGCCCGGCTTGCGGACAATATTGTGTGGTTTGGTTGTGATTTAAGTGCTTTGCTTTGCTTTCTCAAACTCTCATCTCCTCTATTTTCTTGCATCCCCCCACCTCCCTCCCCACTTGACGTGCCCTCTCTTTACATCTGGCACCAAGAGGGCTGCTGGGGGTGGGGACCGAAAGGTAGGAAGTTGAAAGGGCCTTACTTACATGGAGGGGACAGCCTTACAGCAGAGCTTTACGGGGAGAGGTGTGGTCTAATCCAAATAGATAAGCCAAAAATGAAAAGGGGGAATATTTATGCAAAAACCAAACCAAACATCTCTGGAAACCTGTAAGAAATGACCGACCTTTTAAAGGCAGGCTTGAGTCTCACCAAGTGATGCAATTCAACATGACATTTCTTGCCAGGGAAGTATAGGGTAGGTTAGAAGAAATGTGTTTAAAACACCACCACCACCACCACCACCAACCCCCCCTTTAATTTTTTTTAAGGTGTTAACTTAAATATAGTATTTTTGAATGTGCCTTTGTGAGTACAGGAACCATCCACTTAGGAAGCTCTCCATCCAAGACAAATAAGAGAAAAGAGGGTCAATTTCTTCTTTAGGAAGGTCAGACTTCCTCCCAGAAGTCCCTGCAGGCCGCCATTGACCATGGATGGGCATCAATATCTCACAGGACTTGGGGAGAGGGTGATGCTGGCCGCGGCGCCTTTCTCTCCAGCACCGTGACCTCGTGTCTGTTGTGCATCCAGGTGCTCTGCGTGTGCACGTGCGTGCATATGTGTGTGTGTGTGTGCGCGCACATGTGCAGGTGGCTGTTTGGGGGGATCCTGTAAGCACTGGAGAACTGAACCATGATGGTAGCTTGTTTCTGCATGTAGAGGAGAAGGCATTTCTTGCTTCTTTCTGCCCTTTACCCTCCGTGTCCCCATAAGACAGTTTGGTGGTTTTTCCAACTCATTTAATGTTGCCATTTGGGCAAACAAACAGGGTATTCACACAAAGAAAGAAGAGTTTTGAGATGTTCCGGTCAAAGTGTTTAAAAAAGAAAGGAGAGAGAAAACTCTGAAATCCTCTTTTATTTCAGAACTTCTTACAGCTTAAACATAGAAATCTGCAGTGTGTCCTTCATTTGTTTTGTTGTTAAATATTCCACCTCTTCTCCCCATCCCTGCCCTTCTAAAGAGCTAGTGTACAATGCTTTGGGCCATTTCCAGAATTCTTGTCTGCCTCCGAGCCCCGGCACAGGGGAGTGGGGAGGGGAGGCACCCTCACAACAAGATTCCTTCATCTTCATTCAGGAAGACACAGGGAGGGGGGATACTGAAGCTTTCTCTGCTCCAATCTCATTCCTCTCTAATGGCCTTGAAATGTATTCTTATGCAAATGTGAATTTTGATACTGAATTTAAGAAGAGGTTTTTTTTTTTTCTTTTTTCAAAAAAAAAAAGGTCCCATATGTGGTCAGCATTGCTTCTTTATTTTGTAAAGTGAATTGTAAACTATGCATTATTCTGCAGGGGGGGGGGTAAGGGGGAATTTGGGGGTTGATAAGTAGCTTTGCATAATTGTTCAACAGTTTCTGTGTCCATGGTATCTCTGTGTTTTGGAGGGGAAAGGGGGGACATTCAGTACAGTGAGGACACTGGGAGCAAAAGAGGACCCTTGGCAACCTCTCCCAGTGGCTGGGCGCTGTTCCGGGATTCTGCCATCTAAATCAACTGCAGAAGCCCAAGCTGCTCTAAAACAGGTGCAGGGTTGCAAAGTCTTGCCATGCAGTGTTAATCCAGTGTCCACAGTGGACCCCTTGGGGCTCCAGGGTTCTCTGGAGAAGGACCCATTTCCTGCACTTGAGCAACTAGTCCCTTTCAAGCTCAGGAACCAGATCACCTCACATGTGCGGTCCTTAGGAACCCACCTCGCAATCTGTCTATCTCAGAAGCCTTTACTTTTCTTAGGAGTTGGGGCCCACCTGCTCCTTCATCCTACAGAGTAAGGAAACCATCCTGCTGTGCTGAGAAGAGGGCAAAAAGAGCATTCCTTCCTCCCTTCCTCCCTTCCCCTCTTTTCCCAGCCAAATGTCATCTGGATTTCATGGGACCTTCTTTGGACTCTGGACCCCAAGATCTGAGTGAGTTTCTCTAAGGCATCTCCTTGGAAATCCATCCATCCCTGCTTCTCCTCCTTGTTGTCTTACTAGGATCCCTTGTGTTGAGTTGACTCTTCCCTTGCCCATGGTAAAACATGGTGCCTGCCTTGCTCTTGGCATTATCTTCAACATGCAGTATCATCAGCAAGAAAATGTTCTGCCTGTTTTCAGTGTTCTCCATACAGGAAGCTTTTTTTTGTTGACCTTTGTTCACAGTACTGTAATGAGTAATAGACTTGATCCCAACCACCACGCTCTCCTCGCCCCTGGGCCAGCCTCACAGGGGTGATCTTATCAGGGTTCCAATCTGTTAGATTGCCTTTAAACCAACCAACCAACCAACAATCCTGAGGTTTTCAACTGTTTATCACAAAACAATACCTCGATGGTACATTTCCCATCTTGTAACTCCCTGAATCCTTATCTCCTATTCTGACATTAGTGGATTCTTTTTTTTTTTTTTTATAAGAACATGTAAATAGCAAGATAGCTTTTAAAATATTTAGTTTGCTGTGAAAGTAACCCTATCATATGATGTGGTGGTGTTGTTGTTTTGTTTTTGTGTTTTTTTTTTTCCATTTTTTAAGCCGTCAGAAATTTCAGCTTGTAAATCCTTCTTAAAGGCAAAGCCGAGGTCAGGGAAGCGTCTCTGTGTGGTGAGGTGGGTGTCCCTCTGCCCGCCTTTGCCCCTGTGCTGCATACACAGGATAGGTCGCGCAGGTTCTAGAGTAGTAGACCAGCTGTCAAGCTGGTTGTCCTCTCTCCAAGAAAATGCCCTCCTGGGTGTCCAGAGTATTTCCTCCTCCTCGATGCCTTGATAGATAAAGCTTTTGATGTAGCTGTAGTTGAAGGGAGAAGGGTCCCTGAGTCCAGCTCAACTGTCAGAGTCACTTGGGACAGAAGATGGGGCTGTAACAAATCCCGGCTTTTGTACAAATAAAGGTGGTTCTCCTGGGCTTGGTCACCCGAGCCACAAAAAGAACATGCTGGCAGTTGCAGCCCCGCCGCTCTGGTATCAGTCATCCTCCCGTTATCTATCTGGGGCTCCCCCTCCCCAGCTGGCGGACAGATCCTTTTAAGTTGTCCAGCTTTTTCTCTCCCTAAAGATCAAGTCCTCCCTTTGTGAGGCATTTTCTCTGCTCACTGCTCGCGCAGTGGTGACCACTTCCTTCTTGTGGTGAAGGAGCCCGTGCTCCAGGCGCCTGTCATTCAGTGCCCATCTGGGCTGAGGTTGGGGGGGTTGTTTTAGGGGCTACAGATTTTAGGGTTTGGTTCAGCCCTTCTTCCCCCCTCCCAACAGATATCTTGCCCATCTATCTGTAACTCTCCCAAAAGACTGCTGGCTTTTGTCCTGCTTTCCTGGTGGGCCACTCTTTCCTCCTTAAACCCTCCAGTGACCAAAGTGTGCCCAGTGAACCCACTGAAGAAAGCCACAGTGGCGCATGCCCACCTTGAGTGGTTTGGAGTTCTTCACCTTTGACCTTCATCCCCATGTGGCCTTAGGGTGCAGGAAGCATTTTTAACAAGTCTAAGGGAACCCCTCTGGCTTAGGAGAAGAAAGCTTCTGGCAATTCAGCAGTGCCCATTTGTCCATAATCCAACCCATATTCTGTGATCACCCCACCATACTCCTTTTTAAAGGAACCAAAAAACAAACAAACAAAAAAAAAGGAAACATAACCTAACAACAACAAAAACGTTTCCCGAACTATTTTCTCTTCTACCATCTAGATGGAGATAAGAATGCTGCTTTGAGTTCTGGAATCCTGGGGCCTGTGTTTACATGGGTTAGTTAAGATACCTTCCACCCCATCAGGAAAGAAATGAGTGTGTGAATGCCCTCCATCAGATTTCTGTTTCCCCTGTTCCGCGGGGGATCCTGTGAGGCATTGGAAGGGGGAGAGGAAGAGGAAGGGAAGCTTTGCTAGAGCATTTGAGTGGCCCTTTTTTCTTCTTCCTTTCTCCTTCCCTCCCTCCAGTGCCCACCAGGGTATCCAGAAGATGGAGGCTGGGTTCGAATGGGCAGCTTTCTTTCCCTACTTTGCACATAAACAGGGATCAGGAAGGTACAGCAAAAATCCTCCCCGCAAAACTGTCACCAGAAGCAAACGTCTCAGTGGCCGCACACACAGATGCGCTCTGCAAGTTACCTAGAAGTGTTTTGTTTTCCTGATACTTGAAATCGCTTTGACAGTTCGTTTTGGTGACTTGTTTTCTCTCTTCTCTGGTGGGCAGTAGAGGCCAGGGATCATGGGACAAGGGAGCCAGGGGGAGGGGAAGAGACAAAATGACAATGTTTTGTTTTGTTTTTTTAAATAAATCAAAACCTGGGTTTGATCCTAACCCCAATTTATTGAATTGCTGGTTTTACATGGACACAGAAACTAGGCACTTTAGAGGTGCACTTGCATGGCAGGCAGGCCCCCCCCCTTTTCTATATTTTTATTTTACTTTTAGTATAGTGGTACTTAAAATCACTGGTTCACTTAAAAAAAACAAACAATAAAATGTTAAACTCTACTAATGTACAAATAAGCTGAAACGTCGCATTCTATGTGTATTTTTTGCCATAGCAGGTACTGTATTTCTCATGCTGGATTTCAAAAAACAAAAACAAAAGAGGGTGGTGTTTTATTGGATTGTGACAGGTTAAAATCAATAAGGAATTAAGTCGTCGTCATTTCATTGAAACTGAGAGATGATGTAATGCATATATAAGAGTTTTCTGAAGGGTTTTTTGGCTTTTAAACAGCTTATTTTTTGTTTTTTATTTTATTTTATTTTTTGAAAGATATGATTGTATTATGTGCAACTCAGTTGCTTACATTATAACTACAAAATATTTTTGGGTTCCTGGAAAAAAAAAGAAAAAAAAAGACTAATAAATGTGTTTGGCTGCTAAGCATTTAATCCTGTGGTTTCCTGTTTTATTCTGACAACTTAATTTGTTCTTGCTGAACAGATTTGAGTTAGCTGAATGTCTTTCCTCTCCTCTCTTTGCACACCCAAACCTGAACAGCTATCAGAAATTCAACCTCAGTGTTTTAAGAGGAAAGACTTCTAATTGTCGTCTTTTCTTTTGTTTCACCATGTGCCCACAGTGTTTTCTTGCCTGGCCACCTCAACTCAGGTTCCCAAGGGTTGTCTTTTGAAAATAATCACAGAAGAGAAAACATTCTGCCAAATGTGCCTCCCTCCCCTTTTCTCCCTTTTTTGGGGCCATTAACTCGTCCTCTTTGAGAGGGAGAATGAGGCCATGGAAGAGAGAAGAGAAAGAAGGGCACTTGGTTGAAGCTATCCCAGGAAACCTTGCTAAGCATGAGGCCTTCTCCACAGTTTCACACAAATGCCTCTAGGGCAGGCTTGGAAGGTTGATAATCCTGGGGAATCTCCAGTTGCCTGCCAGCAACCTGGGAAACTGCCTAACAATTTCAGTAACAGGAAGAACATCCAGTGAGATTATAAATGATGAATCCCCATCTCGTAGGCCACACGTCTTTCCTTCCAAGGCCAGGTTCAATGTGAGGAGGAGAGGAGTTAGTTAAAAAGGGACCTGGATTTATCGACCATCACTTGTAACCCCCAGCTGCTGCTTCCTAAATGGAGGCCACCACACAAAACCATGAATGACACTGCGCTTTTTAAATGAAGGAACAGCACAAAACAGCTCTGGTAGACCTAGATGCTGCCCTCACCAGGGCCCTGCACAGCTGGCCCAGAATGTAGAACGTCCTCAGAGATCTGCTGTCAGACCACCATTGTTCTTTGTTCTGTTCTCTCTCTCCCTCTCCCTCTCTCTTTCTCGCTCTCCCCCCCCTCCCTTTCCCTCTCTCCCTCTCTCTCTCTCCTCTCTCTCTCTTTCTTGCTCTCCTCCCTCTCCCTCTCCCTCTCTCTCTTTCTTGCTCTCCCCCCTCTCCTCCTCTCTCTCTCTCTCTCATTTCTTTGTGTGCAATTTCCTAACCTTGATATGCTAGCGAACCTAGTACAGGTTTAATGGATAAAATAGAGACTTCAGTCATACCTTCATCTACTCTACTGCATTCTCTACACAGTCACAAGCATGCTACGGTCTCCCACCACCATATTTCTTTTAAAAAGCACCCTTCCACTGGCCTTGTCATCTCCTGGTGCTGTGCAAAGAACCTTGAATTTGGAGTCTGGTGATCTGGTTGGAAGGATGACTGCATAGGGCAGGTCACTTCGCCTTTGGGGCCTCCCTCAGTAAATGGGTTAGCCTAGGTGATCCCCCTTGAGATCCCTTCCTGCCAGTATCCAGATCTCCTCTCCACTGCAAACTTCCTGGAGAGGACGGGCCTTGGACCTGCATTCCAGACTGACTTCTTAGTTGCTAATTCCAGGAGCCTTTTTTGGTCTCCCATTTCTTTGGTAACTGTTAATCACCCTCTGGTCTCTTGAGCTCCAAGACTCTCACTTGGCGGTTCTTATCAGACTCCTTTGCTTATCATCCTCATGCTCCTTAAAAATGCAAGTGGCCTCCCAAGATCCAGTCCTTCATCCTGCTTCCCCTTCACCCAAATCTGCATCTCTAAACTGGAAGCTGGGAGGCTGGAGAAGCAGCCAGCTGCCTGCCAGATGTCCACACACCCAATTGGATGTGTCCCAGAGGAGACTCCTCTACCCCTTCCCCAGCTGTTCCTCCCCCACACATTTCTGTCAGTTCCATCAACCCCTCCAAGGCATTCAGGTCCCCAACTACAGTCTTTATTGTAGATCTGCCTCCCCATCATGCCTCCGTTTTCAGTTGGCCTCCACAGTAATGCCTGCCCTCTGCCACTGCTCATAGTTCAGGTCCTTATTATCAATTGATTTATCAGTCAATATCAATCCTTTGCCTTCTTGTCTGAACTCCATGGCCTAGCGCACAGTAGGTGCTTTCCTTCTTTTAATCATGCTTTATACATATATAGCGTCTAACCTCTAACCCCTATTAGATCATAAAATCCTTGCGAGAAGGACCTGTTATTTTTTCACCTTTCATCCCCCAGAGACTTAGCACCGTTTCTCATGAGGACTAAATGTTGACCTGACCTGACCCAATCTTCCCTTTCTAGTCCAGTCTAATACTTTGCACAGCATAAATGCCTAATACACATTTTTTTAAAAGATATTTTGGGGGAAAAAATAAAAGATTCTGGGGGGGGCAGCTGGGTAGCTCAGTGGATTGAGAGCCAGACCTAGAGGCAGGAGGTCCTGGGTTCAAATCTGGCCTCAGACACTTCCCAGATGTGTGACCCTGGGCAAGTCACTTGACCCCCATTACCTAGCCCTTACCACTCTTCTGCCTTGGAACCAATATGCAGTATTAATCTTTTTTTTTTTTTTAAACCCTTACCTTCCATCTTGGAGTCAATACTGAGTATTCTTTGTCCCAAGACCCTCAGTTGTCCTGGATCGTTGTACTGCTGAGAGTAGCAAAGTCCATCAGTTAATCATCCTACAATATGGCCGTTAGTGAAACCATGTTCTCCTGGTTCTGCTCATTTCACTCTGCATCAGTTCATGTGGGTCTTTCCACTCTTTCTGAAATCCTCCTGTTCAGCATTCCTTAGAGCACAAAAGTATTCCACCACCATCACAGACCAGTTTGTTCAGCCAGTCCCCAGTGGAGGGACGTCCTTTTAGTTTCCAATTCTTTGCCACCACCAAAAGAGCAGCTGTCAATATTTTTGGACAAGCAGGTCCTTTTCCCCTTTTCTTAGGCTCAAAGGTCTTGATGTACGTCTTCACTCCCTTCACATGCCCAAACAAATTGGCCTTTCTGTTCTCCTGTGTCTCAACTCCCTCCATCGTGGCTTTGCACACCAAGCTCCACTCTGTCCTTACTTTTACAATTCATGTCATTACCCCCCCCCCCCCCCCCCGCCCTCCAGGAGAATTTAAGTTCTTTTTTTTTTTTTTTTTAAACCCTCACCTTCTGTCTTGGAGTCAATACTGTGTATTGGCTCCAAGGCAGAAGAGTGGTAAGGGTAGGGAATGGGGGTCAAGTGACTTGCCCAGGGTCACACAGAATTTAAGTTCTTTTTGCAGGTGATTTTTTTGTTTTGTCTTTGCATCCCTAACAAGATGCCTCACGCGTTGTAGATACTTAATAAACACATAGTGAATGGTCACAGCCTCCCAATCACACTAAAATTCAGACTCTAGCCTGGCATCCAACAGCTTCTTTTTCAGCTTTTATTCCTTTACCTCCCCATTGCATGGTTTACATTCTAGACGTCCTGGGATAGCCTCTCTTCCTAGATCCCATCTTGCACTCCACAGGCCCTGCATCCTCTGTGGAGCTCCTCGTTTCAGACCGCGGCTAGCTCTTCTTCAAGGCCCAGCTCAAGTGCCATCCATGTGGTCTGCCCAGTTCCTCCCCTTAAAATGAGGCCCTCCTCAAATGTTCTGCTCCCCTCCCTGCTCCTTCCTTCCACCCTTTCCTCCTCCAATTGCTAGATGAGGCAGTGGCCAGAGTGCTGGGCCTGGAGTCAGGAAGACCCAAGTTCTGTTATGAATAAAAATTAATCTTGGAGACGATACTAAATTTATAAGTATTTATTAGTAAGAAAAAGATAGAAATAAGGTTTCCAGCCTTTCTAACTGTGCGGTCCCCTCCGTGCCTGGCTTGCCAGAGATGGCTACAGGGATAAGCCATGTAGGAGGGCTCAGAGGATGGCTGAGACAGAGATGGAGAGAAGGGGGAGGAGGAGGAGGGACAGAGAGAGAGAAGGAGAGAGAGATGGAGAGGGAGAGGGAGAGAGAGACAGCAGAGGGGGAGAGACGAAAGAGATGGAGAGAAGGGGGAGGAGGAGGAGGAGGAGGAGGGACAGAAGGAGGGAGGGAAGGAGAGGGAGAGAGAGGAGGAGACACAGAGAGCGCTTCACACGTGCTGGCTTCCTTCCGTTGGCCCAGGCCTCCAGGCCTCCAGGCCTCGCATCTCCAGGATCTCGGCAGGGCAGAAGCCTCGGCCGCCATGCTGGCAGCCCCGGTCACGTGACTGCCTCGTAGGGCTGCTCTGTGTGGTGAGTCTTCCGGAGAGGTCCTCCAGGTACTTACTGACCACAGTTCAAATCTTACCACAGGCCCGGACCAGCGCGGGCTTCCCAGGCAAGTCGCTTTACCTCTGTCTGCCTCGAGCACTCATTTCACCAGGTCGTTGTAAGGCAGAAAGGAACCGGTCTTTGTAAAACCCTCAGCACCGTGTCTAGCACACAGTAGATGCTTCATAAATGTGCGTTTCCTTCCTGTAATCATACCTTTTACACACACGCCTTCTAACCGCTAGAGCCCCTCTTAAGATCCTCAAGAGAAGGGCCTGTGGTCATTTTTCACCTTTTACCCAGAGGCCAGCACTGTTTCTTGCTAGGATTATATGTTGACCTGACCCAAAAATGAGCATTAAGGACTATTTGGGGAGGCAGCTGGTGGCCCAGTGGATAGAGAGGGTCCTGGGTTCAAATCGGACCTAGCTGGGTGACCCTGGACCAGTCACTTCACCCATGGCCCAGCCCTTGCCGCTCTTCTGCCTAAGAGCCAATCCAGAGTATTGATTCTGGGACAAAAGAAGGTCTCAGAAAAACAAACTCTTTTGGAGAATGACTTTGATCCTCTTGAACTGGCAGGTTCCGTATGGCAGCCCTGGGCTCAGTGGTTTCGGAGAGAAGGGAAAGGCGCCCCGTGTGTGCCCGGCATTTCACGCCGCTCTCGCAGTCTCCGCAGACACAACCTTGCAGGGAGGGGACAGATTTTGTGTCTAGTGGGCGCCCTCGCGGAGAACTAGGGTGGAGGCGGGGCGCTGCCGGAGGCAGCCTGGGGAGGGGCTGAGGCTGAGGCGTCTTCCGAGGCCGCCTTCCTTTTTGTCACAGCGAGTGGCTAGAAGCACTCACGTGGCTTCCCAGTTTTCCAGGGTGTTCCGCCATTTTGCACGATAAAAGAGAAGGTGTTTCGGGGCTGCTGGGGTGCAGGCACGAGCCTCTCGGGATGGGCCTCATTTGTGTTGGGTTTAAATGTGGTCAGTTTTCCAAAGTCCTGCGATTCTCCAGCTGAACCCAGCGCCGCGTGAGATCGCGGAGACGTCGGGGAGAAACGGGCGCCCGACATCGTCCGCGAGCGTCCTATAGAGCCGGGAGACAAGGCGGAGTAATACTGCCTAAAAAGTTTGTGATGGAGAGCCGGGACTGGAGGAAGGAAGACCCAAGTTCCAAGGCGGCCTCAGACCCTTCCTGGCTGCGTGACCCTGGGCCAGTCACTTCCCCCCCATGGCCGCTCTTCCGCCTCTGAGCCGATGCCCAGCACTGATTCAGAGACGAAGGAAAGGGTTTAATTTATGCAGCACTTGGAGGTTTCCCCATGTGTTGGCCTCCTAGCAGCCTCCTGAAGTAAGCCGTTGCCAGCATTACTGTCCCCACTTTACCAAAGAGGAAACTGTGGTTCTGAGGAACTTAAATTGCTTAATGCCAGGTTGCAAGTGAGGTGGACGTCAAACCGGGGCTCCTGACTTCTGGTGCGTGTCATTCTGCCAAGGAGGGTCGTGTACCAGGCAGGCACCAGTCATACATGTTAAAACTTGATCATCTGTGAGGTAAGTGTGAAAGGCGGGAGAAATTCAAAATATCGCCTCATGGTGGGTCAAGGAAAGCTTCCTGGAGGAGGTGGTAACTGAGCTGGAGCTTGGAGACTTCAGCAGGGGGAGAGAGGTGTGAAGGGATGGGGGGGGGGGGGCTCGGGGTGTCGCCCCTCCCCAATCTATCTAGTCTGTAAACTCCAGGGGCTCCCGGGCCTCCAGGGTCAGGCAGAAGTTCCTCTGTCTGGCTCTTCAGTGTCCTTGCAGCTGTAGGATTAAAATGTGATATCCAAAATACTCCAAGAATTATTTTTGATAAGCTAGAATAAGAGTAAAAATAAGAATAAGCAAAAGAAAAAATAGCCTCAGTAAAAGAGAAAAGCTTCCCAGCCTGCATGCCCTGCAGAGAGCCCACTGAGAAGGCTAGAAAGGCCCAACAAACGGCTGCCCTCGCCATGCTCTGAGAGGGAGGGAGGGAACAGAACGCTAGTTCTCCTCTGGAGCAGGACAGCATTTTAGGGTGAATTTGGGGTTGTGGTGGGTATAACCCTAAATCACTTTTCCCGTCTGGGCCTATTTCTCCATCCATAAAATCAGGATGTTGGGCCAGCTGGTTCAGGAGGTTCTTGCAGATTTTAGATTTAGGACCGAATGGGAGCAGCTCCAAACCCACCGGGCCCAGGGTTCTTGCCCCAACAGAATCCCAACTTGGTTCCTAGGGGCAGAGGAGTGTCCTTCCTCCCTCCCTTCCTCCCTCTCTTCCTGTAGTGATGTTCCACGGCCCCTTCCCCACCTCCCCCCTGGGGTCTGGCTGCTATCAGACTCCTAGTGTGATACTGGAAATTTGGGGGTCTTAATATTGAGATCCCTGATACAAACTTCCTGTGGATGATTAGGGGACTTAAAACCACACTTCCCAGGATTCAGCGGGCTTCCTGTCTTACGTGGTGATGTGAGCCAACGTAAAGAGAAGCTTAAATAGGGAGGACTTGATTGGTGCTTCCTCTTTCCTAGGAAGCAGCCAGAGGGTAAATATGGCAGCTATTTGAATTAGATCTTAGCAGGCACATGGTTCTTTTTAATTATCAATATGGCTGTTAATAAAACCCTAATATCTCTAAATATATCCATCTATATTAATTTTATTTGTTACACTAGAATGTTCAGTCCAGTGGGGCTGCCCACCTGGAGACACACACCACTGACTAGTAGCAAGGGCAGCCCTGACCAGTCTCGTCCCTCCATCGCCTCTCACAGGGTTTCCCGGCCTCTCTTCACGATCACCCTCTTCCCCAAGTGCTAGAATTCCGTTCGGTCCCTGCGGGCTGCTGCGCACTCCCTAGAGCTTTCCCATAATGCCTAATACAGTGCTCAAGAGTGCTTGGAAAAGGACTGGCTGTGCCTCTGGCGTCAAATTACAAGTGTGTATGGAGTGCTCAGTACGTGCCAGGCACTGCGAGATGAGCCAAGAACACGCGCGAGCACAGAGCTGCCGCTGTGGACTCGAAGGGTGTCCCGGGCATCTGGGGACTGCAAGGTCCAGCCGTACGGAGTCCGGGCCTCGGCCTTGGGGGCAGCCATGCCCTGACGACTGACTGACCACATGATTTCCAGCCAGAGACAAGAGCCACCATCGTGGCCTTGCATCAGCCTCCTTTGTTAAGGACTCCGGGACTTGCCAATGCCATTTCATCCCAACAGCCAACCTGGATTAGGAAAGGGACCCCATCTTCAAAAGGATACAAAGAACCTCCCTGTGCCCCCCAAAATAACCCAACCAATTGCTGCTGTCAAGAAGCCCGCAGGCAAATGGCGTGTCTTTTAGCAAGCGGGCATTCTGCGTCCTGCTCTAAAGGCGTGAATCAGCCACAGCAAGGAGGCGGCTGGAGGGGGAAGGGGCCTGGCCTGTTTCTAGAACGAGCTAGTTTGACAGTATCAAAGGAGGCAGGCGAGACCAATCACTGGGGAACCTATGACACAGGTGCCAAGGACAGCACGTAGAGTGCTCTCCGTGGGCACTCAGTCACCCCCCACCACCGCCCAGTTGCATTACTAGAAAGGCAGAGGGACTCAGGCAGAGCTGCTGGAGCTGCTTCCCTCCTCCTCCCCATCGGTGGGGTAAAGGGGAGGTGCGGAGGGTACCCAGCATGTGTGGGGGAGGGGCCTGGCACTCCATCTCTAAAAGGTTTACCATCACTGGATGAGACTGTGAATGGCTGCAGGAACCAAACATAGCGGCAGACCTGTGTGATGGGAACTTGTGTCAGTCCTTCATCATGTCTGTCCCCGTTTCCCTTCTAGACTTAGCTTGAGGGACATCTGGGTGGCCCAGTGGATAGAGTACTAGACCCTGAGTTGGGAGGATTGGGTTATCATCTGGCTGCAGACCCTTCCTAGCAGGGTGACCCTGGGCAAGTTACTTGACCCCCATTGCCTAGCCCTTACCATTTTTCTCCAATACACAGTTTTGATTCTAAGATGGAAAGTAAATGCTGAAGAAACAAAAAGAGTCCGAATGCCATCTTCATGAAGTCTTTCCTGATTTCTAGTAGTGTACTTCCCGCCTTTAATTTTATATATTTTATAACCATTTCAATCTGTATTGCTGTCTCCTCAGTAGAATAGAATCTCCTTGCAAGCAAGGACTGACTTATTTTTCACTTTATCAGCTCAGTGCCTTGCCCATAAATGTCCATGAATGATCCTTGTGCTGTTATTAAAAATCATAGCCCTCCAGTGAGCTGGCTCAGTGGATTGAGAGACAAATCTGGCCTCAGACACTTCCTAGCTGTGTGACCCTGGGCAAGTCATTTAACCCCCATTGCCTAGCCGTTACTGCTCTTCTGCCTTGGAGCCCATACACATTATTGATTCTAAGTTTAAAAAAAATCCCAGCCCTCCGTCTTCGCATGAAGAAAAGGTTTCTCAAGTAGTCATAGACCAAAATCTCATCACCCTACGGCTTAATCTTGATTTTTTATAATTGCCATCTAAATTTGGCTAATCCTTAAACAACCATCAATCCCCTGGTCTGTGACTCCATTTTGATTCAATTCATCAAGCATTTAAGCACCTACTATGTGTCAGGTAAGGGGCTCAGTGCTGTGGAGAGGTTGCAGATTAGAGAAGGGAAATCTGGTGGAGAAATGGGAGAGGAGAGGAGGGGATCCAGGATGCAGGGTAAAGGGGCTGGCCTTGGCAAGAAGGCTCACCCCTTCTTCAGAAACGAGTGAAGGAACTGGGCAAGGATGATGCCAAGGAGTTTGGGGTGAGAAGGTGCTCTAGGGAAGCAGCCTCGATGGTCCTCAGCCCAAGGAGGTTACAGGAAGAGTGAATGCAGTTTGGAACAGCCTTGGTGGTGAGTGGGATTGGTGAGACTATTAGGGAAGAGTTAAAGCACGACTGTGCTGCTGAGGGCCTCAGCCCAGTGGTGGGGCCTCCTGAGGTTCCAGTCAACAATAATCCAACATTGAGGTTTAGCAAGGTTTGACTGAGTCACTGCAAGGGAATATGGGTTTGGGGAGGCTAATATGGTTTAGTGGGTTCAGCAAGGGGTAGAGATTGGAAAGGAAGGAAAACACAGTCACAGAAGGGGGATGGCTTAGGAATGAAACAAAGCACTGGGGTTAGGAATAAATACAATGCTGGGGCCAAAGTCTCATTTTCCTGAGTTCAAATCACACTCACTTGCTGTGGGAGTCTGGGTAAGTCACTTAACTCTATTTGCCTCAGTTTCCTCATCTGTAAAATATGCTGGAGAAGGAAATGGTGAGCCACTGCCAGTATCTTTGCCAAGAAAACCCCCAAAGGGGGTCACCATGAGTCGGACACAAATGAAACTGAACGACCACTACAGGGAATCGACACCAGACGTGAAGGTGAGTTTTCTCATTCATTGCACCGAGGTAGCATGTTTTTTTTTTTTTTTGTTTTTTTTTTTTTTAAGTATTTTTTTTTTTAAACCCTTGTACTTCGGTGTATCGTCTCATAGGTGGAAGATTGGTAAGGGTGGGCAATGGGGGTCAAGTGACTTGCCCAGGGTCACACAGCTGGGAAGTGGCTGAGGCCGGGTTTGAACCTAGGACCTCCGGTCTCTAGGCCTGGCTCTCACTCCACTGAGCTACCCAGCTGCCCCCCGAGGTAGCATGTTTTGTTGGAAATTAAGAAAAAAAGAGAAAGCTCCTACAGGGGAAAGAACCCCAGCTTTGAGGCCTGAGGAGCTGGCTCCAATGCTCCTGACTCTCTTTGTAGCCCATCTTGAATCCCAGGAGTTGGGAGTAGACTAACTAGGAGCTGACTGGCTGTGTGACCTTAAACAAATCAATTCACCTCCACAGTTTCCAGATCACAAAAGGAAGGGATTGTAATAGATGGCTTTAAGTTCTAGACTTAGTATAAAGCAGGAATCCTAAAGACCTTTAAGGGTATTGTTTAGTGCAGATTTTGAGATTCCCTTGAAATCTCTCCCCAGTACTGGTGAGATCTCTGTGAAAAGTAGTGTCTTGGGGGCAGCAAGGTGACTCAGTGGATTGAGAGGTTGGGCTGGAGAAGTCCAAATCTGGCCTCACATACTTCCTAGCTGTGTGACCGTGGGCCAGTCACTTAACCCCCATTGCCCTGCCCTTATGCCTCTTCTGCCTTGGATCCAATGCACGATATGGATTCTAAGATGCAGGTAAGGGTTAAAAAAAAAAGAACTACTGCTCTGATCCCCTCTTTCCAGCAGTAATGAAAGCATCCCAGCCCCCAAGGGGAGACTTGGGGGAAGCAGGAGAGGCCATGACGTATAAGAGTTAGTAGAAGGGGATGATCTAAGTCTAAAGGAGGGAGCAGCATGTGGGGAGAGGGGAGGATGTTCAGAAAAAGGTATGGGAGCGGACCTCAAGCCACTATGTATTGTCTTTGGGGCGAGACCCTCCTCCTCCATGGGCCTCAGTTTCCCCATCTGTAAAAACGGGGCAGGGTTGAATTGTCTTAAAAGCTCTGGCTTGGGGAGTCAGTCTGTGATTCTGACAGTCTGGTGGACCCGGACACGTCCCACCCCCTCCGTGGGCCTCAGTTTCCTCAAGAGTAAAATAGGGGTGAATTTGAATACAAAGTGAGGGAAGTGCCTTTGCTCTGCCTGGTTGTGACACCACCAATTTCAGGCAACCACAAGGTAATACCTGGCGGAAGTCCCGTTTGGTGACGTCAGGGCTCCGGGAGGCTCCGCCCTGACGCTGATGGTGGCGCCTCCCGCTCCTTCCTTGCCCGGATGTTGGTAATCGCCGGCCTGACGGGCGAGGTGGCCAGCAGGGATACATGCCAGCCTGGAGATGTCCCTCATCTTCAGCTATGCGCATAAATTGCAGACTTGGAGATGCCTCTGGCTTTTCCTAAAGGAGGCGGTGCGGGGAAAGGGCTGGTGCCCAATCACCGTCCGCGCTGTGCTCACGTGACACGCGCCCTCCAATCCAAGTTTGGAAGCCCCAGAATTTGGGGGCCCCTATTATGACCCACGTGTCCTTCATCTCATTCATCTGGTCACCCTTCTCTTGCCTCAAATTCTCCCTTTTAAAACGAAGCAAGACTTAGGCCCAGGCTGTGCCTCCTCCCCGCTGAGGAAATCCCTACCCGCCCTTTTCCTCTCCCCTTTATTAACGCTCCCTTCGTCCTGTAGATACGCCATCCAGACTCTTATAGGAGACTTCGCCCAGCTGTATTCTGATTCCTTCCTCTAGTCTAGGACATGAGGGCCAACTATGCCGCCACAGGTACTGCATCCTTTGGATTTACTTCCACCCACAGGCATTACACAGTTCCCCAGGAGGACGTAAATTCCCCATCTTCATATTCTAGCCCCCCCCCCCCCCAGTCTCTTAATGACTGCTTGGTTTTTTGTAAACCTTTACCCCCTCTGTCTACTATCAGTTCTATGACAAAAGAGCTGTAAAGGCTCGGCAATAGGTTTGAAGTGACTTGCCCAGGGTCACACAGCTAGGATGTGTTTGAGGCTGAATCTGAGCTTGGATCCCCCTGACTTCAGGCCTGGCTCCATATCCACTGAGCCACCCAGCTGCCTCTAATAACTTTACTGAATGATTAAACCCTCAAGATAAGTATTCAGATACTTGAGGAATGGACAAATGAAGCGTTTTATTAAATGTGTCCTGTTTTATGTGCAAAGCACCCTGCGGGAGCACCGAGAGAAAAGTAAGCAGCCCTAGCCCCCGAAGAGCCTCCGATGCTTCATGAAGGGCTGTAAGAGCAGCAGGGGCAACCCTCAGCATTCCCACCTCATTCCTACCGCAGCTACTTTGCAGATACCTAGAATGTCCCCGTTTAGAGGCTGCAGTAGATAGGGCCCCGGCCTAGGGAAGATCTGGGTTCCAATCTGCCTTCTTTTACTTCCTAGCTGTGGCAAGTCACTTAACCAGGTTTGACCAGCCCTTGCTGCTCTTCTTAGAACTGATTCTATTTATTTATTTATTTATTTGTTTGTTTGTTTGTTTGTTTGTTTGAAGTGTCTGAGGCCGGGTTTGAACCTAGGACCTCCTGTCTCTAGGCCTGACTCTCAATCCACTGAGATACCCAGCTGCCCCCTTAGAACTGATTCTAGGTCAGAAAGTAAGATCATTTTTTTTTTTTTTTGTCTTTTCAAACTGTTACTTTCTGTCTTAATAACTAGTCTGAAGACAGAAGTGTTAAGGGCTAGGCAAAAGGGGTTAAATGACTTGCCTACAATCCCCCAGTGAGGAAGCATTTGAGGTCAGATTTGAACACAGGTCCACCCTACTCCAGGCTTGGTGCTCTATCCAAATGGTGCCACTACCCGCCCTATGTATTTTCTCATTGGATTCTCCCAATAACCCTTTGAGTGGGCTCATGGATGAACTCTCTTTTACAGAGAAGAAAACTAGTTTTCTGCAGGTGTTAACCCGTGCAGGGTTCCACCAGGCAGATTTGAACCTCAGTCTCCCTCACTCCAGATCCAGTGTTTTGTCCCCCTCCTCCCCCCGAATGCCCAGTGAGCAGATCAGAAACCCCATGATATTGGAGAAGGCCCCTGTGGGTCCTTGGGGTTCCAACTGTGAAGGATCGCCTGGTGGTGGAGTCAAGGCACACCCTAGTACTTCCACCCCTTTTCTGGCCTTTGTATATGAAAATGTTCCTGTGTCTGCTTATGTTTATAGTGATAAAAAAAAAAAAGAAAAATGTAAAAAGCCAATGAGACCTTCCCTTCCTTCTGGGAGCTTCCAGCCTCTTGGGAAAGGGTAGAGGGATCCTGGGAAGGACGGCTTCACCCACATAGGAGGTGACTGTAAAGGGGAAAGAGGGTTTTTTGGTCAAATATATTAAAAGGTGGTCGCCAGAGGATGGAACAATTATCAATCCTCAAGAATAATCTCAAGTCAAAATTGACTTATTGGAAGTTTATTTACAATTAAGAAAAGGTAGAAGAAATAAGGAATAAGAATCTAACACAGTAGGTAAATTACTACGATCCTCTAATTAATCCAGGTAGGTCTAATTAACCCTCAGCCGAGAGTCAGAGGGCCAGAAGCAAAGCTTCATTCATAGAGTCTCTATTAAAAGGAAGTTCCTTAAGAGAAGTACAGGAAGATTCAGTCTTTAAACTCACCACGTGGACTTCTAAAGAAGATATTGAGAGCCATCTCACCAAGGCCTCAGTGTTCCAGGGAGCACTCCTCCACGGACCAGGAAAGCCTGAAGACTCACTCAACTCTCTCCTTTTAAAGGGGTCACTTATGTGTCACTTCCTGTGCCTCCCCCCCTAGTTTGCATGTCCAATCACAACAGACACTTCTCTTAGGACAGCCTAGGGGGCAGTCAGTTGATTCTGATTCGTCACCCACTCTAGCACATGCACACGTGGGTTAGGACCTCCCAAGACTGGAGATGTTCTCACCTTTGGTGATTAAATCTAAAGATGGGCAGTGTAGACTTAATCTAATTATCACATGACCAAGGAGGAATCCCAGGGCTAACCATGGCAGCACGAGGCCGTGTGACCCTGGGCCAGTCACTTAGTGCCTCACACACATACTGGCTGTATGACCTTGGACCCATCACTGGCCTTCCCTGCACGTAGTTTCCCAGCATAACCCCGTCTCCTCCTCTGAGAAGGAAACTGGAAGAGGGCAGAGGGGTCCCTTCATGTGGAAGAACTGGCCCCCGAGCTGTGGCCCTGTAAAAGGGCTGTTCTGCTTGGCTCGGGGGAGCTGGGACCCACATTTCTCATCCTGACCTCAAGAAAGAAAGCATCCTAATGACCAGTGTTCTCCCAGATGGAATGGGTTGCCTCGTGAGGTAGTGAGCTCCCCATCTCTGGAGGTTTTCCAGGGAACCTGAAGGATTACTGGTTGGAGTGAGCGAATGGAATCGGGTTCCCGTTTTACCTAGGATTGCAATCAGGGATTGGGATGGGATTAAATTTAGGGTTAAGGATGGGATTTGGGTTCAGGGTTGGGAATGTTTTACAAGTCTTAGGGTTTGGGTTAGTGTTAGAGGTACAGTTTTAGGCTATTTAGGACTAGAGCTGGGGTAACGTGAGGGCCGTGGTTTGGGTTGGGGCAACCTGAGAGTCAGAATAGGTTTGTTGGGGGAGTCTGTCTGGGAGATGAAGGAGGAAAGCCAGACTGTGACGGAGAAGCACGTGGAAGCCCAGCCTTGGGATAGGAAGGCGGGTGTGCGGAGCGGCCCAGGCAGTGCTCTCTTGGGTCTGCCTCGCCGTGGGGGCACCCCGTCTGAGAGCCGAAGGTCCAGGGGTGCAGGCTGGGCAGTCACCGGGGGCTGTGTTAGGGGGGAGCCAGAGGAACAGCTTCAGGCTTGTGTAATTAGAATCTGTTGCCCTAAAAACTACACTTCCTAGCACCCCACTCTCCTCATGTGATGGGCTGACGTAGGGAGGATATAAATTTGGGGTACCACCTCTCGTGCTCCTGTCTTCCTGTCGGGGCCTTTTAAACAAGCAAGAACTTAGTCACGTGGTCTTAATTGTGTTAACTGGGTTTTTTTTTTCTATTTCTTTTTTATTACTTCTAATTCAAGTGATCATTAATAAACTTTATAAAATTAATACTTAGAGTTGCTGGATGATAATTTAAGCCCTACAGGCTGCGGGAAGAGTTAGGGATGGTGATGGGTTTCACTTGGGTCTAGGCCTAGGGTATGGGTTCGAGTTCATGTTAGGTCCTAGGGTGAGAGTTGGGTTTGGGGTTAGGATTTGGATTCCTTACAGTCAAGGTGAGGGTTCATGACAGCTTTCTGTCTAGAATTGGGGTGAAGGCCCGGTCAGGGATCGTGTTGCATTGCTGTTAGGGATGGGATTAAGGTTTTTAGGTTGATGGCTGGACTTTGTTAGAGACAGAATTAGGGATAAAGAGGTTTCTTGTTAAGGTTAGGTTAAACATGGTACTTTTGGTACCCAGAACGAGTGAGAATCTGGGCCATCCCAGTGCCCACAGGTCCTCCTCAATATGTATTTGTGCCTTTTTGTGTTTGGGCCATCCTGTTTTGAAAAGGGCCTTTTGAGAGGCCCAGAGAGCCCGCTGGGGAATCATCATCGGAAAACCCAAATATCACAAATGTCAAAGTAGAGACTGAAATCTCTGAACCCGGCTAAGGAGAGCGTGTTAGCACGCAGCTTTGCTGTCAGCAAACCATCATAATTTCCCATCGATCTCAAAGCAGGAAGGAAATGAAAATCAGCTGCTCAACACACAGAGTTGGAAGCCGCTTACGCAGGTACTGGGTGCTGTGAAAGCTTTAAAACATTGGGTGGGACACGTGAAAGTAACGTTTTCTAAAGATTATTTTGGGGGGAAATATAGGTTAATTGATCAGAGCAAGAAGCTAGGGAATTTGGGAGAATTCAGTATTGGACGTGATCCGTTGCAAAAGCACAGGAAAAAAGAGGACCCCGTGGGCAAGTCGGCAAGCTTTGAAAGTCACATATGGAGGGAAAAAATCTTATCCAGTTTCTCAGATAAAGGCCTCACATCTCAAATATAGGAAGGATTTTGTCAAACTTATAAGAATAGGAGTCACTACCCAGTTGATAAATGGTCAAAGGATATGAACAGAGAGTTTTTGGAGGAAGAAAGCAAAGCTGTATATAGTCATATAAAAATGCTCTAAATCATCATCGATTAGAAAATTGCAAATAAAAACAACTTTGCCACACCGTCTCATATCTCTCAGACGGGTTAAAGTGACAGGAGAATATATCAAATGTTGGAGGGGATGAGGAAAAAGAACTGAGAACTGACCCAACCATTTTGGAGAACAATCTGAATTATGCCTAAAGAATTATAAAACTGTGTTTAGCCTTTGGCCCAGCATAACTTACTCTTAGGTCTGTCTCCCAAGAGATCAGGAAAAAAGGGGAATGTATAGGTTGTGAAGTAGTTGTAGCAGCTCTCTGTGGGGCAGAAGAACTGGAGATTGAAAGGATGCCCAAGAGAGCAACCACAAAGATACGAGACTTCTTTCTAAATTGTGCAGTTATTCATCAGAACCTTTTTTGGTCTCCCAAATTACCTTTTGATTTTAAAGCAAAAAATCTTGGGTTTGAAGCGCTGGCCTGAGGCCATGGGTAGAGGCTTCCTTCCTTTTGTCTACCATACCAGGAGATGCTGTCTATGTGCTGAGGTCACTCTAAACCTCTCCTGGTCACTCCTAGCCCATAGAAGACCCGCCTCTTGTCCAGACTGAGGTCCGAGCCCACCGCTTGGTGAGGCCTGGGAAAGGGACATGACAAAGAGCGTAAACTGGCAGAAGGGACAGGAAGTTGTTCTCTGCTTTTGGAACAGTGGACTAGAGAGGGCACACAGTCTGGCTCAGGAGCAGCCCTGCCCGCTCGCGGGGGAGGCAGCAGAAGAGCGAGCCAGCCCCGTAGGGCTCGCACTGCTTTCTTTCTCTGGCCTGATTTTTGCTATTTAATAAATTATGCTCATAACATTGAGGTAGTCCTCAGAGTACCTAACAAATGGTGACCACAAGTCAGGAGTCAGAATAACCCCCTTTTTTGCCTTTTTCTCATCCTCCTGCAGGAGTCCATCAGAGTAGAAATGTTTTAAGTTCTGTTTCGTTAGAAGCTCTGGCCATCCAGGAACAACTTTGGGTAAGATGAGTGTTCCTCGGACCTTTTTGTGTCTGATCCCTGTGAATGGACCTCGTGTGTGTGTTTTTAATTTTAAACCCTTAACTTCTGTGTATTGACTTATAGGTGGAAGATTGGTAAGGGTAGGCAATGGGGGTCAAGTGACTTGCCCAGGGTCACACAGATGGGAAGTGTCTGAGGCTGGATTTGAACCTAGGACCTCCCGTCTCTAGGCCTGGTTCTCGATCCACTGAGCTACCCAGCTGCCCCCTTGTGTGTGTGTTTTTGCCAAGAAGTTTTCTTTTTTGACTGGAGATGGAGTGAGGAAAGTCAGCAAGGGAATAGAAATACCACACTCAGAAAGATAAAAGGAAAAACAATGTTAGCTTTGTTTTAAGAATATACTAGTAAGGGGGGCAGCTGGGTAGCTCAGTGGATTGAGAGTCAGGCCTAGAGACGGGAGGTCCTGGGTTCAAATCCGATCTAAGATACTTCCCAGCTGTGTGACCCTGGGCAAGTCACTTGACCCCCATTGCCCACCCTTACCACTCTTCCACCTATGAGCCAATACACAGAAGTTAAGGGTTAAAAAAAAAAAAGAAGAATATACTAGTAAGAGAGAGATGGCCATCGGGATATTTTAATCCTCATTAAAAGAAAATAAATGTAATTAATTTAGAATATTTTTCCATGGTTTCATGATTCATGTTCTTTCCCTCCCCTCTCTCCTCCCAGAGTCAATGAGCAATTCCACTGGTTTTTACATGTATCATTGTTCAAAATTTATTGCCATTTTAATCATTTTTTTTAAAAAGTGCAAACTAAGCTATGAATAGGTGGTTCACCAGAACCACATGACCTCTTAGGAGATAACTGAGAAATATTAAAAACCCTTAGAAAAAGGGGATTCCTGGAAGCAGCAATTCAAAGGTAAAAGTGTTTCTTTTGGGGGTGGCACTTATTTTTATGTTTTGTAGAAATGGGAAATACACAAAGTAAGAACCCTGTTCCACGAGGATCTCCTTACATGGCTGCTCATCTCATGAGAACATGGACTACTACCATCAGTAGATCCAGGAATGACAAGCTCTTAGATTTTTGTAAGAAATGGTTCAAAACTATGACTACACCAGCTGGGGACCCCCATTGGCCCAATTTTGAGTCTTTCAACTTTTAAGACATTGAAACAATTAAAATTAGTATTTGGGGATAGAAATCTTAAGAGTTAAATTATTATGTCTAGGCTATGGTCTACGATCATACTGAGGTTCAACAAAATAGTTCTACCAGTATTCCCTTGCATTTTCATTCCTTTCCTATCCCACAGCTCCTTTCTCTTTTCTATCCCATCCCACATTGCTTCACCCTACTTTTTCTGGGAAAACCCCTCCCCACCAAAGCTTCCTTTGCTCCTTCCTCCCTCACTTCTTTTCACCTAAACCCAATTCGTTGCTTTTTTTTTTTTTTTCTATAGGACAGGTCATGTAGCAATAAAATTTAAGAGAAAGTATCAGTTTAGAAATAGAAATGAATAATACTAGAGGCTCTAGGAGAGCTAGTGCTCCTCAGCAAATTATAGTCATTTCAGGAGATGCCAGAGGAATCCTGATTTATGAGTGTGGGAAGGGAAGGGCTCCAAGTATAGTGACTTTCCTTTTCTAGATCCTAATGCTTTACTTCTACTTATTCCAGTCTGTTCCCCTCCCCTAATAACGTCTCATGTAACTTTTAAGGTCTCTACAATTGCTTGAAGATTGTCTTTCTTCCAAGTTCTTCCTGACAAGCAGAAGATAGCACCCCTTTGAAATTCCAGCAGACATCCCTGAATCTCTCTGGACATCCTTTTCTGACAGAGGCCTCCTTAAGTCAGCTGTTCCTGTTAATATTAGGAAAAAAAGTTGTCCTCTGCCCACTTCCATATTCCATGCTTTATCCAAGAAAACTATTGAAGGAATATCTTCAACAGCTGATCCACTGACTGAACAAAGAATAATTATTTCATGCAAATCCCAATATAATTCACCAATTCTTACAGTAAAAAAGCTTAAACCAGGTCCAGATGGGAAGCCTGTTTATCATTTTGTATAGGATTTACATGCAATTAACTCACATGTTAGGCATCCAGTGGTGCAAACGCTATAAATATCATCTCAATGACTCATGAAGCTACATATTTTATAGTGGCAGATTTCTATGCCTATACATATAAGTTCTGGGAAAATATTTACTTTCACCTGGAAAGTTTACACAGGGTATGGACCCACCTACCTCAGGGCTATGTAAAGAGCCCAACTTTATTCTCTCAAATGTTATAGTGGGATTTAGCTGTTACCATTTTTTTTTTTCAAACTCTCACCTTCCATCTTCAAATCAATATGGTGTATTGGTTCCAAGGCAGAAGAGTGGTAAGGGCTAGGCAATGAGGAGTGAAGTGACTTGCCCAGGGTCACACAACTAGGAAGCGTGTGAGGCCAGATTCGAACCCAGGACCTCCTGTCCCTAGGCTTGGCTCTCAAACCATTGAGCCAGTTTGCTGCCCCCAGCTACTATCATTTTAAAAGGTGCTTTTTAAGTTCAGAATGTAGATGATCTGCTTTTAGCTGCACAGATGCAAATACATGCCAGGAAGACAAAGGATATCTCTTAGGGTGCCACAAGACTTCCTTGTGCACCACCCGGCTTTCTGCCTATCGCAGCCACAGTTCTCTTAGTAGAAAAGGCCTCTTGACATAGTCCTGGATTCTTCTTTAACTATACTGTCTCCACAAGGTTGAGGCATTACACAAGGCTGAGGCACTGTAATGGAATACAAGCATTTTCAGGTAAAAGACTTGTTAGGTATGAGGGTAACTGTCACAGAATGAAAATATCATACTTAAATGTATGATTCTTAATCCTTTGCCATTCTCAAGGGAACCCATTATGTGATTATACATCTGTAGTGGACATGGCTGAGAAGCCCTGTGATGATCTCTTTGATTCCCCTTAAAAAAAACAAAACACTGATTTAGTTCTCTGCTTTTATTATTTACTTGCCAGGTATATACACTCAGCATGCTTTTCATGCCAAAGCTTTCGGTGGGTGGTTCCTAGTTTACACACCTTTTGAACATTTTTGCAAACTGATTTCACTAATATGCCTGAGACTGAACAGTATAAAGATTTCTTCTAATGCATGAACACATTAGATAGAACCCTTCCTTGGTACTGCCATCACAGCATTTGTTACTAAAATACTATTTAAAATTTAAAAATCTTTTCCTAGTTACATGTAAAAACAGTTTGCAACATTTCAAAAAGAATTTTGAGTCTCAAATTCTCTCCCTTCTTTCCTCCCCTACCCCACCCCGAGATGGTAAGCAATTTCATATAGACATTACATGTACAAGCATGTAAAACGTTTCCCCTTATTAATCCTTTTGTGGAAGGAAAGTCAAACAAAAAAGTTAATAAAGTGGGTATAGTTTGCTTTGATCTGGATTTAGACTCCATCAGTTCTTTCTTTGGAAACAGATGGAAAAAAAATTTTTTTTAAATCATGAGCTGTAAGGTATAATATAATAACTATTCACACTTATTCATTGCACAGAATTCTTGTCATGGTGTAGAGTGTTTTCCTGGTTCTGTCTTTTCCACTCTGCTTCAGTTTGCACAAGTTTTCCCAGGTTTTTTTGAGCTCTGCCTGCTTATTTTTTACTCAATAGTATTCCATTACAATCATATGCTATAACTTATTGAACTATTCTCCAATTGATGGATCCCTCGACTTTCCAATTTTCTGCCCCCACTTAAAAAAAAAAAAAACCTTCTGTACACACAAGTCCTTCCCCTTTTTTGTTTATCTCTTTAATATACAAACCTAATGATGGTTATTGGTGGGTCAAAATGCTTTATATATTTCTTTGGGTATAGATACAAATTGCTCTCCAGAAGGCTTGAATCAATTAATAACTCCTTCAAAGATGTGTCAATGTCTCAATTTTCCCACATCCCCTCCTTTTTGTCCTTTTCCTTTTGTCATAATAGCCAATCTGATAAATATGGGTGGTACCCAAGTGCTGCTTCAATTTGCATTTCTCTAGTCAGTAGTGACTTAGAGCATTTTTTTGCATGATTATAGAAAGCTTTAAATTACTACGAAGTCTGTTCATATCCTTTACCATTTATCAATTGGAGAATGACTTGTATTCTTATATATTTGGATTCGCTGTATTTGAGAAACGGGGCCTTTACTTTTTGCACCATTATGATTACTCCCCATCCTATTTCCCTGTTTGTTTCTGACCACATCTTTTCTATCAGTCACCCCTCCCCCACTTCTCCTATCCCCTTTAAGCAAGGGCACGAGAACAGTCTATACCCAATGATTGTGTATGTTCTTCCTTCATTGAGCCAATCCTGGTAAGAAAGGCTCATGTGCTTATCTTCCCAATTTTGCCCTCTACTGTAAAAGCTCTTTCTCTCATGTAAAATAATTTATCCCATTCTGTTTTTCCCTTGCCCCTTCTCCCAATGCATTCCTCTTTCAGATATTACCCCACCTGTCTTTGTATACTCTTCTAACCACCCTAATAATGAGAAAGTTCTTTAGGAGTTACAAGAACCATCTTCCTATGTAGGATGTAGAGTTTAGTCTTATTCGATATCTTTTGATTTCTTTCCTGTTTATCATTTAATGCTTCTCTTGAGTCTTATATTTAAGTCAGATTTTCCAATCAGCTCTAGTCTTTTCCTCAGGAATGTTTAAAAGTTCTTGATTTCACTGAATACTCACATTTTTTCCCTTGAAAGATTATGCTCTATTTTTCTGGGTGATTCTTGGTTGAAATCCTAGCTTCTTTATTGTCTGGAATATCATATTCCAGGCCCGTTAGTCCTTTATGTAGAAGTTACAAATCTTGTGTATTATCCTGACAAGCTCCTCAATATTTGAATTCTTTTTGGCTGCTACTTTTATTTTCTCCTTCACCTGCAAGTTCTGGAATTTGACTAGAATATTCCTGGGAAGTTTCCTTTTGAGATCCCTTTTAGGCGGTGATTGGTGGATTTTCCATTTTGCCCTTTGGTTCTAGAATTTCAGGGCAGTTTTCCTTAAGAATTTCTTTAAAGATGATATTTAAACTTTTTGATCATGGCTTTCAGGTAGTCCACTAAATCTTAGATTATCTTTCCTGGATTTATGTTCCAGGCCAGTTCTTAAATATTAGACATTTCACATTTTCTTCCACTATTTTGATTTTGATACTTTTGGGGGGGGGGGAGCGGTTGTTTCTTCATGTCTGAGTCTTTAGTTTCCACTTATCCACTTCTAATTTTTAAAACATGATTTTCTTGAGTGAATTTTAGTACCTCCTTTTCCATTTATCATGTTATACATTTTAAGTTTTTTCCCTCAGTGGATTTTTGTACAAACCCGCCCTCCTTCCCTAACCCCCCGCCTAATCCTGCCTTCTAACGAATTCTTTTCTTCAGTGAATTTTTGTGTATCCTTTTTCATTTGGCCAACTCTTTTTAGAGAAGTTTTTTTTCTTCAGAGGATTTTTATGCTTCTTTTTCCAATTTGCCTGTTGTAAGACATATTCTTCAGTATTTTTTGTGCCTACTTTACCAAGCTGTTAACTCTTTCCCCCCCTGATATTCCTGCATCCCTCTCTTTCTTTTTTAAACCGTTACTATCTCTTTCAGAATCCATACTAATTATTGATTCCAAGGGCTATGGATGTAAGTAGTTGAGGTCAAGTGACTTGCCCAGCATCACACAGCTAGGGAATGTCTGAAGCCAGATTTGAATCCAGGACCTCTTATCTCCTCTCATTTCTTTTCCCAATTTTTCTTCTACCTCTATTTGATTTTTTTTAATCCTTTTTTGAGATCTTTCAGTAATTTTGGGGGGCTTTAGACCAATTTATAGCTATCTTTGAGGCTATGTATGCAGCAGTATTGTTGACTTTGTTGTCTTCTGAGTTCGTTTTGGTCTTCCCTGTCACCAACATAACTTTTGCTTTTTTTGTTTGCTCATCTTCCAGTCTTTTTCTTGACATTTAACTTTATCTTATTTTTTTTTTAAGTTCCAAGTTTTAGTTTCTTTGTGTAGCTTGCTTATAGAGCTAGCTCTAGGGATCTAATAACTTCAATTCTTCCAAAGTGATATTATCTAAGGAGAGATGTGTTTAATAATTACTCTCCCAACCTGTGCTCTAGTCTGAAAGTAACTACAAGCATTCCTTTCTGCCCTGGATCTCCCTGCTTCACTATAGTTACATGTGCTAGTGATGTTGGGGGGAAAGAGATTGGGATCTTGTCCACAAAATTAATGACTTGGGCAGTCTCCATGATGAGGGAGTAAGCTGGTGGAATGGCCCTGGTGATGGAAAAGGTCTTAAGAGGTTTTCAGCAATGAATTCCTAAGGAAGGGGTCATTTGTTTGAGTGGTTTTGCTCTGTGTTTCCAAGGAACTGATGTCACTTTACCTGTGGTCCCCTTTGGTCTGCATGGCTTTACCCAGGATTCATTGATTGTCCAATCAGGGAGAGCAAACTGCATCATAAATGGGAAGGTAATGATATGTTAAATATCCTGGGGTGGGTTACTTTTGCCTGATTCTGTGCAGACTCCAAGGAAGGCAGTGATTGTGGAAACTGAGCATTGTTTGAGCCTCATCCTGTTTCACTGGGAAACAACCAAGTGTTCAGAGACAACCAAGGCCTTAGGTTATGTCCAAAGACTGATATGAAGAGTTTTCTCATAGTTGTAAATCCAAACAACTCATGTCTTATGTGAAAGGTGGCCCCATACTAATCATCAAGTTACTATTTCTATGGAGTTTTTACAGCTACCTGAGAGGATTTGTGGGACATTTCAGTCCACATCACTAGTGCTCCTCGTCTAGGACCCTGACCCAGGATTGTGACCTGGATCTATATATATGCAATGCAACAGAGTCTTGCCCCAGAGCCATCTAGGGGACACCCTTTAATCTCCTTCTGACCAGTTGTCTGAACCCCTGACCATCTGTGGGGTGAGGGCTCCAGAAGCCTCTACTGGTGATTCAGCTGCCCCTGAGGCCTATACTGGCTTTTGAGGCGGGCTTGCCTTGGTGCCCTAGTCTATATGTCACTTCCATCCCAGGACAATTTTTTCATGCTGACCTTCTAAGTTGTCTTGAGCTGAAAAATTA
This sequence comes from Gracilinanus agilis, assembly GCF_016433145.1. Classification (NCBI taxonomy): domain Eukaryota; kingdom Metazoa; phylum Chordata; class Mammalia; order Didelphimorphia; family Didelphidae; genus Gracilinanus; species Gracilinanus agilis. The sequence continues at coordinate 214,308,058 of NC_058134.1, read as the reverse complement.
TTTCACCCTGTCATTTTGTTGGTTCTGATGCTCCAGAATTTATTTTGAGGTTATTACATCATAGTTGTTTGGAGAGTGATTGGGAGAGATTGGGAAGATCCTTATTCTTTTCCCACCAGTTGCACCTGTTGTCAAACTTTTTCACCATATCAAGCAGGTGTGCCTGTGTTTGTCCTCACCTTTTTCCTTTTTGTCTTTAAAAATTAGGAGAGGGGGCAAAATAGTGGGAATGTAAAAAACAAGGCATCAATTAAAAACTTTTTTTAAAAAAAAGAAGAGAAACAGTTAGGAAAGAAGAACTCCTGAGCAGCAGGTTTCCCTGATAAATTGTCAAAGGCAATTTTCAGTAGAAGAAATCAAAGCCATTAATAACCATATATGAAAATGCTTTAAATAATTAATAATTAGATGTTCCACCTCACACTCCTCAGTCTGACAAAATTAACAACAAAAATAAAAAATGTGAGGTAAGGGAGCTTATGGGGAAGATGTGGAAAAATGGGAAGAGTCATTCTAGAAAACAATTTTGAAAAATGCCTCAAAGTTGACACAGTGATGGTGCTAATAGGTTTAAACACCAAAGAAATAAAAGATAGAGGAAAATGATTTATGCTTAAGAAAATATTTATAGCAGCTATTTGTGATGTAGCAAAGAAATGAAAATTGAAAGGGTAATCATGGGAGAAGTATATGCATTTGAAGGAATAATGAGGGAATAGTTTCAGAGAAATCTGAGAAGACTGAACTAATATGGAATGAAATGAACAGAACCAGAACAATTTATGCAATGACAACAGTATTTTAAAGGCAATTTTGAAAGCGTTAAGAACTCTGATAAATGCAATGACCAATAAAAATTCCAGAAGATTCATGATGAGCTAGACTATTCAATTCCTGATAGAAAGGTAATGAACTCAAGTACAGACAGAGGCATAATTTCTTTGGGGCATGGCCAATGTGGCTATTTGTTTTGCTTAACTATACATAACAGGGATTTTATTTTTCTTCCTTTTTCCATTAGGAGTTGGTGGAGAAAGATGAAAGAGAGAAGGCAGATCTCTGTTTGAAAAAAAAATTAACAAAAGAAGGTTAAATTCCTTAAGGCCATCAACCATATTTTTACCTTTCTTTGAATTTCTAGGAATTTTTGTGTGTCACATGTGTGTCATACATATTAGGACCTAGGAATTGTATATTGATGAACCTTTTCTTGGGGGGAGGGGGACTATTTTTCATTGTCTGCATTCTCTGCACCTAGCATAGTACCTTGAATGTAGTGTTAAATACTTGTTCAATGGGGGGAGGGGGGAAGAGTAAGGGGTGAATGGTGAGAAAAAATTTTATCCTTTTAAAAATCCATCATCTCTTGCTTTTCATACAATAACTGCATATAAAGCAAATATTATTCATACTTGAAAGATGTGAAAAATACCTTCTTATTAACAATTAGAGAAATGCAAATTAAAACAACCCTGAGGGTCTATTGGATTGGCCAAGATAACAAAAAAAGGAAAATGACAACTATTGGAGGAGCTACTAAAGAAGCTGTGAACCAATTGTGCCTTTCTAGAAAGAAATTTAAACTGTACCCACAGAGTAAACTAGCAATACCATTATTAGGTTTATACCCATTGGGCAGATTTTGAGCCTGGAGGAAGGAAGACTGAATTAATATATGACTTCACGTTCTTCCTAACTATCTGACCCTGGTAAAGTCACTGAACCTCTGGCTGCTTCAAGCTTCCTCAACTGAAAAACCAGGATAATGATAATAGTAACTACTGGGGGCAGCTGGGTGACTCAGTGGATAGAGAACCAAGTCTAGAGATGGGAGATCTTGGGTTCAAAAGTGACCTCAGACCCTTCCTAGCTGTGTGCCTGAGCAAGTTATTTAACTCCCATCGCCTAATCCTTACTGCTCTTCTCCCTTAAAACGAATACATAGTATTGATTCTAAGAGAAGGTGAGGGTTTTAAAAAAACATCTTTTTAATAATCATTGAGAACAATGATCAGTAATGATTTCAGAGGACCAATGATAAAGAATATTACTTACCTTCTGACATACTGAGGGATTAATAGCAAAATAGAAAACACATTATTGGACAAAGCCAATTTGGGAATTTGTTTTGCTTGACTACATTTATTTTTTTACAAGGGTTGTTCTCCCTGTGGTGGGGGAGAAAGAAATAAATATTTGATGATTCAAAAAATAAAATTTACTTTAAAATTACTCCATAAAATACAAATTTCAGTCACAGAATGTATCTTCTATTGTTTAATCTTCTATTGTTGAAACTTTGCCAGTATAAAGAATGAGACAATAGAACTCTGACCAAATGTTTTGAAAGTCCTCTCACTTTGGTGTACATCAGGCCATATATGAGTTCACATAGCTGCTAAATATACTTTTTCAGAGAACGTGTCTTTATATGTGTACATTTCATACACTCTCTATTAGACGGTAAACTCCTCTAAGCAAAGATGATCATTTTTCTTTTTCATATAACAATGCTTTACATTGTACAGTAGGCACTTAATAAATGTTTTTTCAGTTTAGACAAAATGTACTGTGTACATACACACACACACACACAAAACAATACTACTGAAATATGACCTAATTTTTCGAATAGTTTAAAAAAAGCACCATTTACTCCACTGACAAATATAAAATATTAAGATTAAAAAAGCCCAAAGTTGAAAACTAATTTAAATAGTAGCATGAATGTTCCATGGTACAAAATATAATAGAGCTAGTTACCACGCATGAGACATGGCATATCTCCTGATATCTCAATTTAAGATAAAATGGTAACTAGAAGGCAGATCTAAATAAACAGAATGGAGAACTGAAATCTTTAGATCCACTGAGAATCATCTTCTTGAGGTATAATACAAAAGTAAATGGACATAATAATTTTCAGTCTAGTCTTAAAAAGCTACGGCTATTATTTAAATAGTAACAAAATTTAGACTTAGACAATATCTAATCCAATTCCTTCAGTTGACAGATAAGGAAATGGAGGCCCCAAGAGTTAAACAAATTTCCCAAGGCATATAGATAACTAATAGCAAACCTATTATTTAGTAATTATTCCACAAAGGAAATTCTAGAATTGATCCAACTGTCAAAACTGATATGGCTTCTGACTAAGAGTACAAGATCTACTTAAAAAATAATTTTTACAGTAACAATTTTTTTCTTACCACATTTTAAAGAAAAAATTTCCTAATGGAGAAGGTAAAAAGAGCTATATCTGTAAGGAATCAATGCAGAAATCAAAGATGGGCTGGTTGTCAGTTTTCTTCTATCCTTCTTAACTCATTTGCTCTTTCTTCAGGGTGTGCTGAGATTTTCTTAAGGGATAATCCCTGACTCTACATCCTTCCTAGCCCCACATTCACAAGCATACTTGGTCACCAATATATCACACTGTACAACTCAGAATCCTTGTACCTATAGAAAAATAATGTGTCAAAGAAAAGGAAGACTGCAGTTGTGCTGACTTCCTGTTAATTCAGTAATTGCTGAGAGATGCAAAGGAAAAAAAAACCCACTGACCTACTTGTATGTTTTGGAGCAAGTAATTTAATCTCTCGAAGGGGGTGGGGGGAGTGTCTCCGTTTATACATGAGGGACAGGACTAAATGATCTCTCAGTTACCTTTCCAGATTTAAATTCTACAATTTTGGCTCACTACCTGAAAGTCACCATCTTCCATATATCTTGGTCTCTTAAGCAGATCAAACATGCTTTTGTTAAGCTCCTACTATGTGCAAGATACTACGTTAGATACCGAAGATATGACAAAAATGAAAACATCCCCACTCAGCTCCTTGACATTCAGATCAACAATCTATACACTAAGTTTTCTACTCTCAAAACCCAACCTGAAACAAGAATGCTAAATATTAGGCAGGTGAAGTAACTCCTTAACTTGCCTCTATTACCTCATTACAACTCCTCTCCCCTCTCAACTCACTACAATGGCAGCCATTGCAGGAAACTCCTCCTGCCCCCAACTCCTCTCTGTCTCACTATCTTCATAAAACCAATGAATTTTTCCTTACTTAAGTAAAATATTATAGTAATAATAAGTACAAGATTTCTCTTTCCTTCATTAAAAGTTAAAATGGTAAAGAAAAAGAGGGAGAAATAGAATACAGAACTTGGTCAATTTAAAAGTTTTGAGAGCCATAACTGGCCATGGGAATTATGAATAATAGGAGAAGAAATCAAGAGTGACAGAAACTCTCCAGCCATCAAAATCAAGAAAAAAATTCACTATCTTCACTTGAAAAAGGATATGCAATTTGTGGAAATAATTTTTTTCCCCTAGTATAATCAGTAAATTTTCCCTTAGTTACAAACTATCCATGGATAGATTTTCTAAAAAATTATGCTGTTGCTGTTGTCCTAAAAATACTTGCCAAAGAGGGTGGGAAACAGCAAGTGGCTCAGCGGATAGAGCCTGGTCTGGAAACAGGAGGCCCTGGGTGTTCTAATCTGGCCTCAGACACTACCTAGTTGTGTGATCCTGGGTAAGTTACTTAACCTCCACTGCCTAGCCCATACCATTCTTCTGTCTTAGAACTAATGCACAGTATTGATTCTAAGATGGAAAATAAGAATTTTTTAAAACTGGCAAAGCAAATTTGAGGTAGAAGAAAGAAGTTGAAATGGAACACATTTCAATCCTATGATGACTAAAATAACTAATTGTAGGAATGTGTAATTATAATTTGGTCCACTACACTTGCCAATGCTATCCTAGCATGCTATTATAATTTTCACCAAAATTCTAATATCAGAATAGATATCTTTTAGTTTTAGGATGTTCAGTAAATGTACAAAAGAATTTCATTTAATGTAATAAAAATTGTCCAAACATATTTTAACATATTTAAATCTAAATTTGATTTTGGACATGACAGTTGAACAAGCTTTAGAACAAATGAAAAGCTATTTCACATGAAATCATTATTAACCAATATCCAGAAGTTTATACTAGTTTTCTATTATTTTATACAGCTTGCTTTAAAATATGTTTGTGGTTCACAAAAAGATTTTAAACATGATTGTCACAAAAATTATTTTAACATGTCAGAGATGAAACATCAAAAGGCACACAGAGATTGTCAACGGTTATATCACATTTCCTTAAGAGACAAAACAATTTCTGTCCCTAAAAACTTTATTCTCACAAAATTAAAGTGAGGTTAGTGCTGACTCAAAAGTATCGCTACCATTCACAGTTTTGTATTTTAAGAATTATATATGAAGTACATGGCTCTTCACTTACATAACCCTATTTCTTTCAACCAATAGAGAATTAAGAGTTCACAGACTAAAACTATTCATCAGTCAAAGTCCATTTTCACCAATACTGGAATGAAATCAAACAATGATTAGCAAAACTTCAAATGTCAGGAATATCTTACTGGTTAGGTAAAAGGCTCCAACCTATTCTTCATAATAATAAAACATACCTCAATTTACTCTCTGGTAAAGCTTATCTGGAAAAATGATAAATAATTCCTTCTGAAACATTTATATGTTGTGCAAAAAAAAAAAACCCATCCACACATATTCTTTTTGTAGTTCCATAGATTTAAATCTTCACCAATAAGAGTCACCTTTCTTTTGATGGTCGGTCATAATTGTCTCTTATACTTTTTGCTAGTTGTTTTGTGAATATCTTGTGCATTCTCCCACAGTATGTATGTACAGTCTTTTGTAGTTCCAGTTCTAATGGGTGTAACAAAGAATGTATCTTATCATCTCCAAAAGAGCACTAAAAATGAGAAAGATGAAAAATTAACTTGTGCTTTGAGCAAAAACATTTTTATTTGCTGCAGAACTAACATCATTACGATATTTGTTTGCTTACCAGTGAAGTGTTAAATAACTTCTTCCATGATTGATAAATTAAATAGCAAGCTATTAATAAGCATTTAAATGCTTCCTAAGTACCAGATATTGTGCAAATCCCTGATATAGATACAAAGCATTAGCAGCCCTTTCTCAAGAAGCTTACATTCTAAAAGGAAAGACAACATATACATAAATAGTTACATACAAAATATATAGATAGGTGGAAGGAACCTTAGAGAGGGCAGCGCTAGAAGCTGGGGGCCAACATGGTTCTTGAGTTGAACTGGAGATATTGAGAATCAAAGTGAAGATCTAGTTCCCATCCTGTCCCACACTTTTTCCCTAGGCAACGACCCCACTGCCCCTGACCTCCACTTATTTATCTGGGGCTGGGGGCCAGACCCCTGGGTGCCCCAGTGCCCTCTCTTGGGGCAAAGGAGAATTTTCTACTTGTGGTTTCTCTTCATTTATTTGTAATTAATTCATGACTATTATTTTTACTGTTAATATAAAAAAAAGGACAGCCAATGCAAATAATTACAATGGCAATGGAGTGTTATTTGTGAGGAACACTACATTAAGAAGCCTGGAAAAGTAGCAAATAGTGGATGAAAAACTCTAAGTGCCCAACAAAACAGTTCATATTTGATCCTAGCCACTGGCGTTTGCCCATTCCAGATATTAACTATGTTTGTGGGGTTTTTTTGAGGGAAGGAATACAAAGGGGAGAATATAAAAATTGAGAACTATAACTGATGGTGTGTAAATTCCCTTCACCAATGCAAAAAAAGTAACTCATCTGTGACTTACACTCAGAAAATGACTTAAGCCACCAAGAACATAAAGTTAGTATCGGAGGCAAGACTTGAACCCAAGTCTTCCTGACTAAAGGACAGTTCATTCTCTAGGCACCAAGGCTTGCCTATGTGCTGTTAGTGCCTAAAAATGTCAGAATGTTTATGATGGGCAGTAATGGGTAAGTTTGATTACAGAGAAAACAGATAAAGATGGAGCTGAAGGATGATTATTTTGGCAGTAGTATAAAGGAAAGGTCAGAGGGTGAGAAGGCAATGTCAGAGGTTAGCTGGGATACTGGTTAAGGGAGGAGGACCTGGACTAGAGTAAAGAGGAGGGCACAGGGTCTGGATTTCCCAGGTTCAATAAAGTAGTCTGGGTACCTGATTGGCGCCTACTCCCCTGACACAGATATAAAAAGTTCTATCCAGGCTCAGGGAGGGCTACCAAGATGGTAGATTTCTGAAGACCATGAGAGTTCACCATTTCCTTTAGTATATATCACCCTGGTGACCAGATGTGTTTCCATGTGAAGAGGAAAGCCTTATCCAAAGAAATTAAATGGCACTATCTTTGTTGCTTATGGATGAAATCTAAGGTGGTAACCATCAAGTGGGGCAATAGCTAAACAAATTGCAGTATATTATATTAATATCATATTGTTGAAATAATATTGTGCTATAAGAAAATAAGGAATGATGAAAGGAACAGGATCAGAGAAACTTGGAAGATGATTGATTTGATGCCAAGTAAAGTAAGCAGAACTTGAAGAACAATTTGTGTAATAACAATACTGAAAAAATAGTAACTATGAAAGTCTTAAGAACTTTAATCAATGCAATGACCAAATATGATTCCAGAAGATTCATGAAGAAATGAACAACCAGTCTCCTCGCAGGGAAGTGATGGACTTTAGGGCATAAACTAAATTTTTTAGATTGCTTGACTATGTATATTTGTTACAATAGCTTTATTTTCTTTATTTTTTTAATCAGGGAACAGAGATGGGAGAGTGAAAAAATTGATTTTTGTTTACAGGAAAAAAGAGAGATTTCTCATAGAAGCTGAGCTAGATAGACATTCTGAGGAAGAAGCATCTTCTTGTGCTCCAAGAAAGGATAATTTAGATCCACAGAGGTCACCAAGAGAAAAGTTTTGGTTTTCTATTTCTACTGCCAGCAGCTCCTTTGGAAGAGAAAGTCAGTATGGGAAATAATATCTCAGAACAGGATTTGGATTTTTCCATCAAGCTTAAAACTTAAGAATTAAGGGCTCTTGAGAATAAAGTAATGTTTAATAAGATTCAACAAATATGTATACATATGCATGTGTATCTTCATGTATTTATGAATAAATATAAGCAAATGCTACAAGAAGTAGATATCATGTTGGAAGGACAAGGAGGAAAGGAAAAGTAACTGATGGAAAGCTATATCCATGAAGAGAACCAACAATAAACTCATGAACTCTACTGGCTACTAGCAAATGAAAAAGGTATGGGAAATAAATCCTAATGAAAGAAGTGAAAACCTATCCCATAGTTATTTACTAAGAGAATAAGATAGGTTTGATGACCAGAACAGGCCTAACAAAGAAACAAAAAAAATTATGACATATTCAGTATGGACAAGATAAAAGTAAGATAATAAAGCTAAATAATATATAAAATTTACTAATAATGTTAAAGTTAATAACAAAGAGAAGGGATGGGGACAAGATCCTAAATCAAGAACTAAGTCTAGAAATATTTAATAAACAAAGATACTGTGAAAATATAGTTGAAAGATTTTCAAGAGGAAAACTTAAAAGAAAGTAACCACATGGGGAAAAATGGTTTTGCTTCAAAGACTATAAAGGTATCTGGGAGAAACAAAGGAAGAAATTGTTAAAAAATGAAATAAGATGGGACATTAATGCATTGCTGGTGGAGTTGTGAACTGATCCAACCATTCTGGCTGGCAATTTGGAACTATGCTCAAAGGGCTATAAAAGAATGCCTGCCCTTTGATCCAGCCATACCATTGTTGGGTTTGTACCCCAAAGAGATCATGGATAAACAGACTTGTATGAAAATATTTATGGCTGCGCCTTTTGTGGTGGCAAAAAACTGGAAAAGGAGGGGATGTCCTTCAATTGGGGAATGGCTGAACAAACTGTGGTATATGCTGGTGATGGAATACTATTGTGCTCAAAGGAATAATAAACTGGAGGAGTTCCATGTGAACTGGAAAGACCTCCAGGAATTGATGCAGAGCAAAAGGAGCAGAGCCAGAAGAACATTGTACACAGAAACTGATACACTGTGGTACAATCGAATGTAACAGACTTCTGTACTAGCAGCAATGCAATGACACAAGACAGCTCTGAGGGATTTATGGTAAAGATGCTACCCACATTCAGAGGAAGGACTGCAGGAGAGGAAACATAGAAGATAAACAATTGCTTGAACGCATGGGTTGGGGTGGACATGATTGAGGATGTAGACTTGAAACTACCACACCAATGCAACTATCAACAATTTGGAAATAGGTCTTGATTGACAACCAGTGGAAATGCGCGTCATCGGCCATGGGTGGGGGGAGAGTGGGGGTTGAAGGGGAAAGTAGGGGCATGAAGCATGTAAACATGTTAAAAATGAATATTAAAAAATGTTTTAAAAAAATGAAATAAGAAATTTAATGGAAAAAATTACCAGCTTAGAAGAGAAAAATTGATAACATTATTTAAATAAAAAACTCACTGAAAATCAAAATAGTCAAACAATCCTATGATTCCATGAGACAAGAAATATTAGAACAAAACAAAGAGTGAAAGAAATGGGGTAAGATATAAGTTATCTATTATTGAAAGCAACTGACTTGAAAAATAAGCTAAGTAGAGACTATTTAAGAATCATAGTTCCACCTGAAAAACATGGCACCACATCTACAACCCTCCCTCATGCCCCTGCCCTGCACCAAAGCCTAGAAATCATAAATGAAACTGTCTACATGAAAACTAACAGGAATAGCACAGACCTAGAGCTCACAAAGCAAAGAAAAAAATATTGTAAACTGCTAGAAAGAGTTCATTTAAATACTAAGCAATTAGGTAGGATCACATAAGCACTACTTTTTAAGAAAATCTCTTTGACCCAACTGCAAGTGTGTCCAATTATCTAAATTATCTTGTATTTAATAAGCTTTGAATTAACTTACACACACACACACACGCTCGCTGTATATATTTTATGTGCACTTATTTGTCTCCTTCCATTAGATCAGCGGTTCCCAAACTTTTTTGGCCTACCACCCTCTTTCCAGAAAAAATATTACTTAGTCCCCTAGAAATTAATTTTAAAAAAATTTTAATGGCAATTAATAGGAAAGATAAATGCACCTGTGGCCATCACCGCTCCAGCACCCACCAGTGAGCAGTAGCGCCCACTTTGGGAATCACTACATTAGAATTAAGTAGCCTTTGAAAGTAAGGATTACTTCATTCTTTGTATTTGTAACTCCAGTGCCTGCACATAATAGGTACATAATAAATACTTGATTGATGCTTCTGTTCTGTGTATAAAATGTCCATGTTTGCTAGTCAAATTTAGAATGATAAATTAAAAAAAAAAAAAAGCTCAAATGCAAGTGATAAGAGAGCACAGTTAGTAGTCCCCAAAGTCAACGAGTTCAAGCCAGCATGTTGGACATTATTCCTAATCTGACGAATACAGTGAGGAGGATACAATACAATGAAACTTCGAAAGAGTTGCCTTAGACACAGACTGACACATGAGCATTTCCTTTCCTTTGGCCCCCTCTTTAAAAAGTTTGCCCGTCACTGGCTTAAATGAATTAGTTAAGATCACATAGAATTTCTAAGTATCAGGGTCAGGATCTGAACTTTGGTCTTTCCTGACTCCCAAGTCCAATACTATGCACTACAACATACTGCCTCTCTGGGTACTAAAGGAATTTACAGATGTGAATGCTGAAAAATTGCTTGATCTCTCAAGATTGTGAAGAAAGGGAAAGAGCTTTGAGTAGGAAAAATGTTCTGGTATTCAAAAATTTAGAAAAGAGGGGAAAGTCTTTCTGTATTGCTCTCATGGATAAGATGGATGATATAGACTAAATGATAAACAGAATTAGGGTTTGCAATTGGTTGAAAAGGCTTTAAGGGAAATCTCTAGTAGCACAAGGCATCAATGTTTTTATCAATGATAACAGCAAAGATGGTATGTTTATCCACACCTCTGTGTGGATAGTACAAAAAGGAGGCTAACAAAAAGATTTCAGGGCTCCAAAAAACCCCGATAAGACTAGAATGATGGGCCGAATCTAAAAAAGGTGAAATTAAATAAAAAGAAATAAAATTATCCATACAAGATGAGGAAGAAATAGTTTTGTGAGTTAACAGACAAATGAGTTAGTCTTGAATAAAAAAGAAATGATAGTTCCATCACTGTATTCTGCCCCGAACAGACTAAATATAGACTTTCAGACTTGGAAGATATCTTAGAACCACAAAGACCAAACTGTATTTGTCCCTTTACAACATACCTAACATGCTACAATCCAGCCTTTTTTGAAGATGTCAAGTGAAGAGAAATAAACTCATTTAACTTTGTTAGGAATTTTTCTTGTTTGTTTTTCTTCAAATAAAAGCTTAAGTGTGCATCTTTGCAATTGTGCTATTGCTCCTAATTTTGCTTTTTGGGTCAAACAAGACTAATTTCTCTTCTTCATGATGTTCCTTCTAATAATTGAAGAAAGTTATCATGTCTCCCTTAAATCTTTTTCATACATTTCCAGAGTTCCTTCACCTGGTCTAATCACTATTCTGGTTACCCTCCTCTGAATACTCTTCAGTTTATTTTATTAGTGTTTTTCTGAAAATGTGGGACAAAAGTACAAGATTCAATTCTAAGTGCCATAACATAGGATGTACTTAAATAAAAAGTTCAACTGGGATGCTGAAGGAATTGAAGACTACAGAAACCAGGAGTTATTTAGTCTAGACTCTAGAGAAAAAAACCTAGGGTTACTGCTCTTCAAGTATCTGGAAGTCTGTCATATGAAATAAGTGTTTAGAACTGTCATATTTGGTCCCCGAGGAGCAATAAATAGAAATCATAGAAAGAGAAAACAGGTTGGATAAAATTTTCTACATAATTAGTTTCCTAAAAATAGAATGGACTACTTTAAGACTTTTTCCTTGGCTAACATGGCATGCTGGAAGGGATATAGAAAAATAAGGACATTAATGTATTGCTGGTATAATTTTAATTGGTCCAACCATTGTGGAACTATGCTCAAAGAGTTATAAATTCTGCATACCCTTTTGACCCAGCAATGCCACGAGGTTTGTATTGTATCCTAAAGAGATCAAAGAAAAGGGAAAAAGACCTACATGTACAAAAATATTAATAGCAGCTCTTTTTGTGGTGGCAAAGAATTGGTTATTGAGGGAATACCCTCATTTGAGGAATGGCCATATAAATTGTGGTATGTGATTATGATGGAATATTTACTATTGTATTCTAAGAAATGATGAGCCAAATGGTTTCAGAAAAACCTGGGAAGATTTATTTGAACTAATGCAAAATGAAGTGAGAAGAACCAGGAGAATATTGTATACAGTAACTGCAATATTGTAACAATATCCTTATCAAAAAAATGGTCTAAGAAAATTCCAAAGGATCCATGAAGAAAAATGACATCTACCTCTAGAGAGAAATCTGATGGAACTCTGTGTGTTTTTTTCCCCACTTTATTTTTCTTACCTTTTTTCCCCTAACAAGGTTAATATGGAAATGTGTGCTTTACACATATAACTGATATACTGTTTGCCTTCTCAGTAGGAGGGGGAGGGTTCAGAGGGAGTAAATATGAAACAAAAAATTTTAAAATAAATGTTAAAAATAAATAAAGGAGGGGAAAGCATTTTTCCTATTCAATACTAGAGGTATTTGAAGAAAGGCTGGATATTCATGGACTAGATAACCTTTAGATAACCTTCCATGCCAATATTCTATACCTATTCAGTTTCACCTCTCAGTGCTATCCTTTACATAATTTATACTTTGGCTAAGCTAAACTTCTCACCATTTCTGGAACATACTTCGTGAGCTTTCCTGCCTTTGCCTACACTATTCCTCCTACAATAAATGTTCCGATCCCATCAATATTTGTCTAAATCTTAATTTACAAAATTCAGATAAAAAAAAGTCACCTCCATGATTAAGGAAGATACTAAAGATGGAAGATCATCATCTTCTATCTCCTAATAGCACTTTGCTTCTACCTATTTTAAAATGTTACTGACACTCCACTTTGGATTTTATTTTATATATATATATTTGTATATATATATGTATATATATATAAATAATCTCTTTCTTAAACTTTAAGTCCCTTGAGGGCAGAAATAACCTTATAGTCATTTCTATATCTTTCCATAGAACTTATTAGGCCAATGCTTTACATATGAAAGATTCACAATGAATGCTAATGAAACTATCTAGGGAAAATGCCATTCCGGTTATGTGCTAGAAAATACAGTTTTGTAAATAATAGTGTCAAATTGAGTACTTGAATTTCAAATGAGATCACAAGAATTTATTTTGGTCACACCATACCAGGGACTACTTTAAAGGCATGATGGGGCTTCCCTTTTAACTCTCCACAATTAATTCTGAGTTAATTGCTTCAAATTTACAAAAGTTTCTCTATTCTTGGTCTTCCAATTCATTCAAAGAATTCATACTAATGTTTTGAGATACAAGAAAAATGTCCCCCTGTTGTGAGGAAGATTAATAAATGAGTATTTAGGAGACTTAGCAAGCAGGGCTGAAGGATTCTAAATGGAATGGGGAAGCAGGAAGTGTGGCCTCTCGCTCTGAGATGGACTCCATGGTGGTTGGGACAAGTTGTAACTGACCCTGGGAGACCCTAGAAGAAGTGGAGTTTGTACCCTGATTCCCTGGAATCCTGAAGGAAGACTGTCATCTACTTGTGGGAGATTTTGGTAGAGACTATTAATCCCAACCTGAGTTGCAGGTTAACTTGGGCTGGGTTAGCTCCCAGAATCTACCCACCTGAAGGAGTACTGGAAGAGCTGCAACATCGTTGGAGTGAGACAGGACTCAGCAGTGAGGTTCCCACTTTCCTTCCTGATCTCCATTGTGCCCTGCCCTGCTATAGTTTCTAGCTTAGTGTAGATAAGTCCATTCCCTGTCCCTGAGGCTTGCCCATAGACTGGTAGAATAGAAACCCCTTTTCCCTTCTTTAGACTATAGTTTTCTTAAATTAAACTTTTGTTTATAAGCCGACTCCCTGGCTAGGTGGGTCAGTGTGGCTGGCAGTTAAGGCCCAACAGTCACTCCTGTCGACTGCCATTTCCCAAACTGCCAAACCCAATTTCCCAGCTTGTTAAGTCCCCACCTATTGTACATTCCTGTCTCCTACTCACCCTTCTGAACCCAGATAAATATTTAACTTAACCCCCAGGTTTTTCCCCATAAGACCCCTAACTAAAATAGATGGGGTTGAAGACAAGAAAGTGTGATGACATAATTTAGAAAAGGGGTGGAGAGAACAAGAAACAAAAGGACCATTTGTTGTTTTACTTTTCCCAAAAACCTAATTAAAAGAGCAAATGCTTACATTTCGCAGTGCTTCATAAATGGCTCTAAAAACTGGCTGCTTATCATCATGGTAAACACCTCTGTTCCCATGGAGAATAAAAATTCCTTCTTCTTCAGCTTCTCGACAATTGCTTCCATAGATACAATGATCAGGCCGATAATTCCAGTGGCATGGAAAAACAAAAAGGCTTTCTAAATGTAGAAAAACAATCCATGAGAAAGATTTAGTGATGAACATAACTTTAAAAATAAACTTTTGAGAAGTTTTCTATGGAGTTAATATTTGGGGAAAACCTTAGTATTTAATACAGAATTTTTACATGACAAAATTTACTAAACTGAAAATAAAACTTGTTATTTAGAACATGACTACAAAAGATATACAGAAAAATATTTAAATATAAATGATGACAAGAATACTCATTGAAAACCATGATAATTCTTCATTTCTGATGACTAATAATTATCGGTGTCTTCAAAAAAGTATGTTTAAAAGTTAGAAAATACATATAATTACCTGGATTATGAAAAAACATTATATTTAATAAATCTTGATCACCCCATGTGATATTCAGTTTGTATTTTTTAAGTAATGGCATAAGTATCTCTCCCCATTGTAGATATGCAGTTGTCATGTCATTCTGTAAGGAAAAAACACATTAAGCTTATTTTTAAGTATAGTCTCAAAAGAAATTATCAATGGACTGATTTGAAAATTTCTCATTTTTAAGTCTCATAAAAACTTATAGGAAAACAAGGAAAAAAGTGGCATTTAGTTCTTGGCTTTTTATTCTTGGTTTCTCCTATGAAAAAGCTGTCTTAAAATTTTTTTTTTCTAAATCTTCCTTTCTATCTTAGAATCAATAATAAACAAGAAGTCAAGGAGATGAAGAGAATCTTAGGTAAGTTAAATATGATAGCTATCTGGAGAAAATTGGATAGGAACAGAAAAGAGTATACCTTCTACTCAGTGGTATATAGCACCTTTACAAAAGCTAACCATACATTAGGACACTAAAACATTATTATAGTTAAATTAAGAAAAACAGAAATATTAAATGCAAGGTCATAATGCAATAAAAATTGCATATAAGGGACCATGGAAACAAAAAATGAAAACTAATTACAGGCTAAATAATTTAATCTTAAAGAATGAATGGATTAAAGAGCAAATCCTAAAAACAATAATTTCATTAAAGAGGATGATAATAATGAGAGATAACATACCAAAAGTATGGGATGTAGCAAAAGCAGTAATTAGAGGAATTTACCGCTCTAAATGCTCATATTAATAAAATAAAGAAAAGATGAATGAATTTGGAATACAATTTAAGAAACTAGGAAAAGAACAAATTAAACACCAAATTAGAAATCCTAAAAATTAAAGGTGAAATAAGTAAAATTGAATGTAAGAAAACCACTGAATTAGCAAATAAGTCTAGGAGTTGGTTTTATGAAAGAAAAAAAAAAAAAACACCTGATAAGCCATTGGTTAATCTGATTTTAAAAAAGGGGTGGGGGGAGAAAACCAAATCACTACATTAAAGATGAAAAGGGTGAATATACCACTCATGAAAATGATTATTAGGAGTTCTTTTTCTCAATAATTTTGAAAACAGATTTTAAAATGCATTAGAAATGGAATAACACTTTAAAAAAATTAACTACCTATACCTATTTTAGGAAAAATCGAACAAGCCGTGAATTAACTTCCTAGCAAAAAAAAGATCAGGACCAGGTGGATTTACAAGTGAATTCCACCAAACGTTTAAGGATCAACTAATTGCAGTATTAGATGAATTATTTGAAACAAGTAAAGAAGGAGTTTTATAGAACTCCTTTTACAAAACATATATGGTGCTGATACCTAAAACAGGAAGAGCTAAATTAGATAAAGAAATTTATACATCATTCTCATTAATGAATATGGCAGCAAAAATCCTAAATAAAATGCTAGGAATTGTTATGTGGAGATGCATAACAGAATGAAAGATAGGTTTAAAATAAGGAAAACTATCAATAACAAAAGTAATTTAAAAACACAATTATTGCAATAAATGCAGAAAAAACCTTTTAACAAAATACAATACTCATACTTATAAAACACTGGAAAACATAGGTATAAATGGATTTTTTCTTAAAAAGATATGAAGCCTCTACCTCAAACTATCAGCAAGTATTATATGCAAAGGGAATAAGCTAAAAGCCATCTCAATAAGACTTGGAGTGAAAAAAGGATGCCTATTATTACCAATGCTGTTTAACATATTATTAGAAATTGCTAGCAATAGCAATAATAGAAGAAAAAGAAAATGAAGGAATCAGAATGCGCAAAGAGGTAACAAAATAATCTCTGTTTGCAGATGACATGATGGCATATGTGGAAAATCTTAAGAGATTCAATTAAAAAGTCAGCTGAAACTATCAATAATTTTAGCAAAGTAGCAGGATATAAAATAAATCCACATAAAGTCCCGTAAGAAGATTGAAAGAGATACTCCACTTAAAATAACCATAGACAGAATAAAATACCTAGGAATAAAATGGCAAAACAGACCCAGGAACTACATGAACATAATTATGAAACACTTTTTACACAAATAAAGTCAGGTCTAAATAATTGGAGAAATATTAATAATTCATGTATAGGCAGAGCCAATATAATTAAAATGACAGACCTACCTAAATGAATCTACTTATTCAATGCCATCCCAATTAAATTACCAAAAAATTATTTTACTGAGGAAAAATAATAATGAAATTCATTTGGAAGAACAAATATCAAGAGTATCAAAAAATTAATAAAAAAAAGTTAACTTAGGATGTTTAGAACTACCAGATTTTAAATTGTATTATGAAGCAGTAATTATCAGAACTATTTGGTATTGGCTGAGAAACAGAAAGGACAGATCAGTAGCTCAGAAATGTAGATCAGTAGAACAGAACAGACATACAATAAACAACAGTAAAACATTGCAATAACATTATATTTGACAAAAGCATAGAGCAAGGATTTTGGAACAAGAAATCATTACTTGGTAAAAATTATCGGGACAACTAAAAAGCAGTTTGACAAAAACTAAGTACATATCAAAATTTTATACCACGCGCTAAGAACAAAATGGATACATGATCTAGAGTTAAAAGGAGATACAAGTAAATTAGAAGAACAGGGAACATATTACCTAGCAGATTTATGGATAGGAGAAGAATTTATGAATCAACAAGAGATGGAGAGAATTGTGAAATGTAAAATGAATAATTTTGAGTACATTAAATTGAAAAGTTTTTCTACAAGTAAAACAAATATTGTCAAGCAGAAAATTAGGGGGAGGGGGATTTTATAGACAGCTTTTTAGAGACAAATCTCATAACTAAAATATATGCAGAACTTTGTCAAATTTCTAAGCAGAAGAGGTATCTTCCAATTGACAAATGGATGAAAGATCTGAACAATTTACAGATGAAGAAATCAAAGCCTACATAGGTATATGAAAAAATGCTCTAAATCACTACTGATTAGAGAAAGGCAAACCAAAACAATTCTGAGATACCTTATACCTGTCAGACTGGCTAAAATGACAAAAGAGTTGGGACACTTGTAAATGGGTTTTATGATTCTCCTAACTTCACTCTGCATCATTTCAAACAAGCTCTCTCAAGTTTTTTTTTAAATTGTCCCCTTCATTACGCCCATGCAACCTTCTCTGCCTCAGATCCTTCTATTCTTTAAGTCTCCAATAATGCTGTAGCACATTGCTAGCCAAATGTTTTCCTACACATCCTCTTCTTTGGGAAGTGGGAGAGGAGAATAGACAGAATTCAGTCTGTTGCTTGTTTCCAGAGGCTGGTGGTAAGGCCAAGAGCAGGGTATGCTGGCAAAGACTGTATCAAAAGTCAAGAAATTGCTGAATGAATCCCAGAGCACAAATTGTGGAGTCAGGATGTATTACCCAGCTGGAGTAGTACGGGGGAGTTGGAGGGCTGGGGCTACCTGAGCAGGGTAGCTATCAGCTTTCTCTGCTATTAATTCAATAGGCTATAATACTGTTAGACTTCTTTTATGTCTTAGCCTGTGCAGATAGCTGCAATTTACTTTACCTCTTGCATAAAATTATTATTTGAGGGAGTTTTGAGGGTTTCATTTCCTGAGGACTAGAGAAAAAGTCTAGTCTCCCATCTTTGTTGGTCATATAACTTGGAAGTCATGTTCAATAGAATCTTAGTGCATACTGAGCATACAAAAGCAATAGCCTCTGTTCTCAGCTTAAAATTAAAACATATGGAGAAAAATCATTTAGTTGGAAAGATAAAGGAAGGCTCTACAGAAGTACTAGCTCCCACAAACTGGCCATGAAGGATTTCAGAGCTAGGGATAAGAAGTGAGTACATCCCAGGCCATAAGAAGGGGAAGGGCCTAAGAAGGGTAGAGTGGGATGGGGAGAGGAGGGTTAGGGGTGGGTCAGAGCTTTATAAATGCACTGGAGGTAGGTAGAACAAGATAAAGGAATTGTTAATAGTCCAGTCTGAGGTGTTTGGGGGACATCTAGGCAAAGACACACTAGATCAGTGGTTCCCAAACTTTTTTGGCCTACCGCCCTTTCCAGAAAAAGTATTGCTTAGCCCCCTGGAAATTAATTTTTTAAAAATTTTAATGGCAATTAATAGGAAAGATAAATGCACCTGTGGCCATCACCACTCCTCCTGGATCACTGCAACACCCACCAGGGGGCGGTAGTGCCCACTTTGGGAATGACTGCACTAGATAGTTTGGGAGATGCTAACCTGGATGTTAGAGAATTTTGAGTTATAGATGTGGATATGGAAGTCTTCCATGATAACTAAAGTCACAGAAAAAGATGAGATCCCAAATTTAAAGTGTGGCAACATGATCCCCAAAGGGCATTTTGAAGGATCCTCATGCTTGAGGGAAGAAGAAAGGTGAATCTGACTTCCTTTGTGATTTTAGGTTAATAGTTAAAAAGGGTGGTCGCCAAATTGTAATAATTATAATTAAAATTATGAGGCTGTTACTAGCTTTAGAAGCTTTATTACAACAAAGGAGAGATAGTAAAGAGAGGGAAATATAGGAAGGAGGTAGAGGGTTGCCTAGCCTACCACCATAAATGCTATTCCGATGAAATCCAGCCCTTCCCACTCCCTGAGTCCAATATCCAGCCAGAAGAGCAGCAGCATTCCTTCAGCAAGAGTGCCCAGAGTAAGAGTCTCCAGGCAGCGCCCAAGTCCAAATCCAAGTTCCTTTAGAATATCAATGTCTTTTTCAGCAAGAGCCACCAGAGTCTAAATCCCAGAGAATGAGTGCAAATCAGAACTGAATCGGAAAAGTCCCACTTTATGCTGGGTCTCAGCTTATAAACATTTTTCTCCACCCATTAGTTCTCCCATGTCGCATCTTAGGAAGCAATCATAGTTCCTTAATTTGTGGCACTGCCCAAGGGGGGAGTGCTTGTGGGATCAATTTCCTGAATCATTGGTTTCAACTTCCTTTCTCTGCAGATGTGTCTGTACTTACAATCAATGCTGAAGGATCTTAAGTTTCTGATCACATTAAAGGTTTCTGATTAATTACATCAAAGAAAACAAAGGGAGGTGTCCTTTTTCACTAGGTAAGTCACTTAAACTCCTTGGGCCTCATCTATCTAATGAGGATGGGAGCAGGAAAAGGGGCTCAAATAGAAGATCCTTAAGATCCCTTCCCCAGTCATATATCTATGACCCCAAGAAATAATAAAAACACTTAAGAAAAACCTAGGAGAGAACAGTGACAGACAAACCACAGGAAAAGAAAGTATAAGGAAGAAGGTGGTGGCTACTATTAAATAATTCTGAAAAGACAAAAATAATCAGGACAAAGAATAATACATCTTTGAACTTAGCAAATAAGACACTGCTCATAATCTTGGAAAAAAACATTTTAGTTGAATGATTACAGGAGGCAATGAGGACTCAAAGGATGGTAAGGAATGGAGTCAATGTATATAGGCTATTCCTTTTATAAATTAGAAACTCAAGGGGAAAAATAAATTTTTATCTATTCAGTCAATTTCTGGCATAAAGCAGAATATTTCAAACATCATAGTAAATTTTTTCATATAAGTAACCTCATGAGCAACCCATACAAGACATATTTCAAGGAAATATAGTGATCAGAAATTAAGTCAATTTTAAATGCATACATAATAATAAATATGTAAAATGAGAGATAATAAAATTATGAAAGTTTTGTTCCAAAGGTAAACAATAATTTCCTTTATAAAAAACAAATGTTCTAGTTTTATAAAATTTTAAAATTATATACATATATATATATATATATTTTTTTTTATTTGCTCCCTGTATTGGTAGTATGAACTTTGCCAATTTTGATCTTTTGACAAAATCAAGTATTATTTCAAAATCTAAATGGTTTTTATAAATGTTAAAATTAGCATTATTCCATTTCTTCTGAAAATCTGACAAGTGGGGCACTACTACGAATACTGGGTGCTTTTCCAGTATTTAAAATTCTATTGCTAATTAAAGTGAGGAATTATATGCCAGAATGCACTATAATACATCAGAGAAATATCAAAATTACATGAAGAAACTGGCAAAATTATTACTAGCATGGCCAAGTCATTCTTTTTGTCAAAGGATCTCCTCTGTACCCACTTCATTGACCCTGATTAATCCCAATCCTTTTCTGAAGGCATCAGCTGTATTATAGACTCTAATGATGATCATAAATTGGAACCCAGCAGCAGTTCCTTATTGGTTGCTTACATTCTTTAATAGCACCAAAAATAACCTGATATACTGTATCATGTAGAATAAAGTAAGATTACAGAAGTCAGGAGTGACTCAAGATTAAGAATTAGCAGGGAAAAAGCAGAGCTAAGAAGAAAGGAAGCAATACAGAAAGCTTATCAAAACTCCTCCCAGTAAACCTAGAAAATGCAGCAGGTTGAATCCAGATGGGGAAATCCTGGAAAAAGTCACTGAGTCATTTTTCCTATCTAAGTCAGAATAGGGAAAAAGAAGATTCTGAAGATCCTGTGGGCTGGCCAAAACTGCTGCCTAAGGAAGCTGTGCACCAGGGCAAATGGGGGTTCCAGATCCATATAAAAGCACCCACACATCCATAATAGGGCACTACAGTGGAGACAAATTTCAAATAGCAACTTTATCATTGACTATACAAGTCTGGATTAGAAATTCAGGAGGACCAAGGGGAAGACCTGCACTCTTTCCTAAAGATCCTGTCCAGTCATCTCTGGCCCTAGGCAATGGACCAAGAAAGGAATAGGTTCAGAAGCAAGCAGCAGTAGTGTAGCTCAAATGCCAGAAGTAGAACAGGGTCTCAGTTCCATCTTCTAGCACAGTCTGAAATCTGTAGGGGAATAACCAAGGTAGGAATCCCAGGCTAAAGGGAAGCCTGCAATTCTGTTGCTCTGAACCAGCCGAGTTTCTGGGTTGGCTGATAATAGCGGATTAGATATATTGTAGCTCAGATCCAAACCCAAGTCAAGAACGTGTTACCTTAGACCAGAGGATAGCAATCAGATTTTACCCCAGATCAGACTTTGGTGGATCTAAAAGCTTAACCTGCCCTTGACATACAGGAATAATATAACTCTTAATAGCTTCCCCTATTACAACCCAAACGATAGTAAGAGAAACTTGGGAAGACATTAATGAATTAAAGCTGAGTGAAATCAAAAGAACTTGGAGAACAATATATACAATGATAACAATACAGTAAAAACAAAACAACTTTGAAAGAATTAGGAACGTTGATCAAAGCAAAGCCCAACCATAATTTCAGAGGATTCGTGGTGAAACATGCTATATACAGTTCTTGGTAGAGAAGCAAAAGACCCAACAGTGTAGAATGAGACCTGTATTTTTTGCACATGGCCAATGTGAACATGTTCTGTTTGACTATACATATTTAAAACAGGGATTTTATCTTTCATTTTCATTTGAGTAGATGCAGGGACTTGAGGTGAAAGGGAGAGAATTTAGTTTTGCTGACTGGAAAAAAAAAACAAAAACAAAAACAAACACAGGCCCACCTAGAGACAGGCAGGCTTGGGTTTAAAATTGGCCTCAGATACTTACTAGTTGTGTGACCTTTGGGCAACTCACATAACCCCCATTACTTAGCCCTTACCACTCTTCCATCTTGGAACCAATACATAGTATTGATTCAAAGACAGAAGGTAAAGGTTTTAAAAAAGAAAAAGAAAAAAGAAAATATAATTCAAGAAAAGAATGATGTGGACATGATTGGGGATGTAGACTCAAAAGGACCACACCAATACAACTATCAATAATATGTAAATAAGACTTGATTGATGACACATGTTAAAACCAGTGCAAATGTGAGTTGGATATGGGGGCGGTGTAAAAGGGGTGAAGGGGAAAGTAAAAACATGAATCATGGAACCATGGAAAATTTTTCTAAAAAAAAATAAAATACTTAAATTAAAAAAAAAAAGAATTAGCAAGGAAATGAAGACACAACAGAAATAATGGACTAGTCGAACAGGGAGGGATCAGATGTTACAATGACATTAAAAAGCTGATAGCTCTAGCATACTAATTAGGAAGGATGTTGAAAGGAGAGGAAATTGTGGTCATTGATTCAGAATTCAGAATTTTGAAGATGGAGTAGTTTTGGAATGATACAGATCCAAAGTATGACCACCTTGGACATCTAGGATGAAGACAGCCAGGCATAGTGGGGAGTCTGATTTAGAGTCTAAGGAATTGTAGACAAATACTAGTTGTTCTACTTATTACCTGGAAAAGTCAATTTGTGCCTCTTGGCTTCAATTTCTATAAAATGGGGTAGTTGAATTAGATATCTTTGAAGTCCCTTATAGTTCTAAATATAAATTCCTCTAAGAAAGAGGTAAAGGGTTAGGAAGTTGAAGAAATAAGAAGGCAGAGTATGAATGGCAGGGGGCATCAACATGAAAATTGAAGTAAAAAAGACAGTATTCTCAAACAATTTAGAACACATGACAAACCTTCACAGGGCACCTTCATTGATATCACATTTTTCAGGTGAATGATCTCATTAGTGTTACCTATTTTATTGTATTCTAATGTTCTGAAAACTGCCCATCTGTATATCCTATATATAAGGCAGCTAGGTGGCAGGCTCAAGACTCATCTTTCCGAGTTCAAATTTGGACTCAGACACTTACTAGTGCTGTGTGACTCTGGGCAAGTCACTTAGCCCTGTTTGCTTCAGTTTCCTCATCTGTAAACTGAGCTGGAAAAGGGTATGGCAAACCACTCCAGTATCTCTGCCAAGAAAATCCCAAATAGGGTCACAAGAAGTTGTATACAACTGAAAATGACTTACCAGCAGTGTATCATATTTATAACAATTAAATAAAACATTAATCAGAATACCTTATTCTCTTAGCCATTCTGAACAAACATGCATTTATTCCAATAAAAGCATTTCCTAAATAATTTCTTTTGATTTTAAAAGAAAAAGGAACCCAAACTTTAGAAACCAAATTTCATGAAATAAGAATGGACATTTTCAATAATCACTCATATTGCTAATTTACCTTGAAATATTTTCTTCTTATTCGTGTCATGTTCATTAACATAACTCCAGAATTTATTCCAGTTTTTCCATAGTATGGATGTCTAGCAAAGCGATTATACCAACCAATCCGAGGTTCCTCATGCTCTGGTGCCATGGCAGCAATTTGTGTAGAGTTAAATTTTTTTAAGAGTGACCAAATGTCATCAACAGGGCGTAAAAAAAGAATATCGGTGTCAACATACAATAGTGAATCAACTTCTTTCAGGATTAACTGTGAAGAAAGATATTTGAACAATTAATTATAATTTTCATTTGCATTTGGAAAAATACTGAATTGTTTTGGTCACATATAAGCTTTAATTATAAATTTATATTAGCTTAAAAACAAAAAGAAGCCATAACACATTTTGTATACAATTAAGGGAATCTATGTCAAATACTTTGCAACAAAACATTTCTCAAAACTTTGAGTAAGCCTTTTGTTATTTCTAAAATCTTAACTTATATTTCCTCTTATGAATGGGAAAAGCAAGAGGGAAGAAGTTTGAAAAAGGATGAAAGATCAAGACAAGATAGGCTAACATGCTAGTCATAATTTGTCAAGTGGAATAGATTTTGGTTTTAACATGTTTATTATATCACTACTATACTCCTTTTAATGAGGAATCACAAAATTACAGCATTATTTCTCATTTTATGCACCATCACACACAGACATCTCTGTTTGTGGATGTGGTTACTCCATTTTCTACACCAATGTCAGTTTACATGATCTGACAAAGGCCTCTTTAAAAGAGTATTTTCTTTTTCTGACCCTAAAACTTATGGTCGCCATAATCATATACTTTCCAGAAGATAGTGACTTTCTTAAACTTTTATCATTTCAATATTTGGTGTAGATGGTGAACCAACAATTCCTAGTCATAGTCAACTCTAGTCCATATTTTCCCATAAATTATCAACACTAAATGTGCTGGGTACCTTCTTCTATGTTTCTTTACATGGTAAGAATACCAATGAAAACAAATACTATACTTTGCTTTCTAGTTTTCCTTTACTTTTCAAAGATTAGGTCTTCTTATCTGACTCAGGCTGAAAGTGAAGGAGCTTCTCAAGGTACAGGTCCCACTCTAATCCACATAGACATCTTTGACATGCTCCATTTCTGACCTAGGTTGGATGAATGCTCCTCAGGCAAATTGGCTCACTATTCATTAACCCTGCTCTTGCAAGCTCACCATATTAATGCCAAAGCTAGTGCAGACACCTGACTGATTCAGCCTACAGTAGATCAAATCTCTTGAGTTCAAGACATTCTCCAGTAGAGTCTTTTGCTATTTCTCCCCATAGATTACAAGTATGCATGATCACACCATTCCTTTCACTAAATGAAACTTTACCTCCTTTTCCAATTATACATCACAACTAGAAGAGTTAAAAGAAACCTTAGAGGCCATCTAAGTTCAAATCATTCATTTTGCAGATGAGTAAACTGAGGCCAAGAGAGCATGTCCTGGGCAATTCTCTATTGTTAATATGCTGCAGTCTACTCAAATCCATCAAGCACATAATTTCCAATGGTATAATACAATGAAAAATGAGGTTTGACCAAAAAGAATGCCTTTAAACAACTTTTTAGCATTGTCTCTTTTAAGAACTTACTGGCAAAAATTGGAACATTTATGTACTGCTGGTGGAGTTGTGAACTGATCAACCATTCTGGATGGCAATTTGGAACTATGCTCAAAGGGCTATAAAAGAATGCTGCCCTTTGATCCAGCCGTACCACTGTTGGGTTTGTACCCCAAAGAGATCATAAACAGACTTGTATGAAAATATTTATAGCTGCGCTTTTTGTGGTGGCAAAAAACTGGAAAAGGAGGGTATGTCCTTCAATTGGGGAATGGCTGAACAAATTGTGGTATATGCTGGTGATGGAATACTATTGCACTAAAAGGAATAATAAACTAGAGGAATTCCATGTGAACTGGAAAGACCTCCAGGAATTGATGCAGAGCAAAAGGAGCAGAGCCAGAAGAACATTGTACACAGAAACTGATACACTGTGGTATAATCAAATGTAACAGACTTCTGTACTAGCAGCAATGCAATGACCCAGGACAGTTCTGAGGGATTTATGGAAAAGACGCTACCCACATTCAGAGGAAGAACTGCAGGAGAGGAAACACAGAAGAAAAGCAACTACTTGAACACATGGGTTGATGCGGACATGATTGGGGATGTAGACTCGAAACTACCACCCCAATGCAACTATCAACAATTTGGAAATAGGTCTTGATCAATGACATGTTAAAACCAGTAGAAATGCATATCAGCCATGGGAGGGGGGGAAGTCGGGGGGTGAAGGGGAAAGTAAGAGCATAAATCATGTAACCATGTTAACTTTTCTAAAAAATAAATGTTAACAAATGTTTAAAAAAAAACTTACTGGCAAAAACAATCTTTGTGAAGCACATGGTTTAAAGAGTTTTTTCCATTCTGCTGCATTCTCAGTTGGAAAAGTTATTGGATATATAGTGTAATTAAATGTTTGTAGAAATTTCCAGCCATCAAGCTAAGACAAAAACAACAGCACCAAAAGAGAAAAAATAGTTAGATTTCTGGTTTTTTTTTTCACATCAATGAATCAATAAGCATTTATCAAGCACTGACTATATACTGATGCTATGCTAGGCACTGTAAATATAAAGACAAAAATAGTTCAATATTAAACCTCCTCAAATGAACCTGTACTTGTTAAGGAATTAGAGAAATAAAGATTGTATCGTTTTTGCTGCACTACTTTACAGAAATCAGTTACAACTCATTTTTTTTTTAAACCCTTAACTTCTGTGTATTGGCTCCTTGGTGGAAGAGTAGTAAGGGTGGGCAATGGGGGTCAAGTGACTTGCCCAGGGTCACACAGCTGGGAAGTGTCTGAGGCCGGATTTGAACTTAGGATCTCTCGTCTCTAGGTCTGGCTCTCAATCCACTGAGCTACCCAGCTGCCCCCACAACTCATTTTTTAAAATTCAATTTTCTTAATGTTATACTTTAATAGTTTAAGCATATGTTTTGTCAGTATGTTATTTTTTCTCAAAAATAAGTTTATATTTAATATCCATTTGCAACTAGGAAAAACTACAAATTTCTGAACAATTAGAATGCAGTAAAATATACTTAAGACAAACTATTCTGAACATAATCAATTAACATGCATGTATTAGGCACCAAGTATGTGCAAAGCACTATGCTAGCTAGATGTTAGATATAAAGACAAATCAAAACCATCCTCAAGGAGTTTACATTCTCTTTGGGGAGCTGGTAGGGACAACACATAAAAACATAAGTTACAAGATAATGGTGGGAAGGGGACTGGCAGCTGGGGAGCTCAAAGAGGGCTTCATGTAACAGATAGTGCTTGCAAAGTGGGGTGAAACTGTGCCAAGGGACAGCTAGTAATGGAGATGGGAAATGGAGAGTGGTGTGTAGAACCAGGAAAAAGATCAGTTTGGCTAGACTGTGAGGGAAGGAATAATGTATAAGGCTAGTAAAGTGAGCCGGGGCCAGGTTGTAAAGGATTTTCAATGCCAACTATAAAAAGAGATATTTTTAGTTGGGCTTTAAGTAACTAAGAGATACTAGAGTTTACTTAGGAAGGGAATAACATGGTCAGACCTTTAGAGAACTTTAAAGAAATCATTTACACCAGTGGCCTCAAACTCAAATAGAAACTGATTCCCAATGAGTTTGACATTTATGACTTAACCATGTAGTGGACAAACTAGAGAAAGATTTGAAGCAGGACCACCAATCAGAAATATCCAGCAATCTTGATGTTTCTTATGAAACAATCTTTCTTAGCTAATTACAAAAACACTCAAAGGGCCTCATAGCATTGAAGATAATTATATTGAACAATAATTATCTCTGTAGTGACATGAAATGCCAATTAATGGAGAGTCCTCACCAGTGAAATTCTAACTAAACTAGTTTGTATTATATCTTTCAGTTAGCCAAATGTGCCTTTATCAATTCAAAGTTCATGGCATTTTCTACTGATACAATTAAAAACTTCAACCTGCCAGGTCAGCACAACTGATTTAAAACACAGCCAATCATGAACTTTTTCTATTAATTCAATAACGGTATATTAATAGTGACAGGTTAACATTTTTGGGTTGGAGTTTGACAAAAGTAATTCTGAGAAGTTAGGATAGGAAAAAGGAGGGAGGAAAGTGAAATTATCACTCTAATATCTTATGAACTATGCCTAAAATCCAAATCCAATACTAAAATTTCTAAGAAACTCTAAATCTAACTGCCGTCAAGGGCAGGATCTTGCCTGGCAAAGCAGGCCTAATTTACCTACTCTGTTTACCTAAGATTATATTCGCTATCTAACTACCTATGCTAATTAATAAGCATTAATCACCAACAACCTCCTTAAAGTAGTAGTTCTTCCTCAATTGTAAATAGTGAAACTACCTGTCACAGAGACACAGACACAGATTCCTGCTCCCTCAAAGTTCTGAGGAGAAAAGCCTTCAGAGATAGACTCCTTAAATTCGGTTTCCAAATCCCAACTGTCAATAAATCCAATTGTCAGTCTCACAAAGACAGAAAGAGACCAATCTCCTCCTCTCTGAGAATCCAGAGAAAAAATTTTCTTATCTATTTTTTCCTTAAATACTGTCCCTGTCTCCTAGGTAATGGAATCTTCAGATCTGGCAAACTCTTACTTGGAAATGTTTCTGTTCCTACCTCTTGTGATAATTAGATTAAGTCTACACTGTCCATCTCTAGATTTAATCACCAGAGGTGAGAACATCTCCAATTTTGGGAGGTCCATAACCTAGAGTGCTAGAGTGGGTGACAAATCAGAAGCAACTGACTGCCCGCCCCCTAGGCAGTCCTAAGAGTTGTGCTAAATCATAAGTCTGTTGTGATTGGACATGCAAACTAGGAGGGAGGCACAGGAAGTGATGCATAAGTGACACCTTTAAAAAGAGACCTCAGTCAGCTGAGCTCAGGAGTCTTCTAGCTTTCCTGGTTCGTGGAGAAGTGCTGGCTGGGATGCTGAGATCTTGGTGAGACGGCTCCCAATATCTTCTTTGGAATTCCATGTGGTGAGTTTAAAGACTGAATCTTCCTGAACTTCTGGAACTTCCCTTTAATAGAGACTCTGTGAATGAAGCTTTGCTTCATTCCCCTCCGGGCTCTGGCCCTCTGACTCTCAGCTTGGGTTAATTAGATCTACCTGGATTAATTAGAGGATTGTAGTAATTTACCTACTGTGTAAGATTCTTATTTCCTTGTTTCTTCTACCTCTTTGCAATTGTAAATAAACTTCCATAAAAGTCAATTTTGACTTGAGGTTATTCCTTCATTGGGGAAATTTCCCCTGGCAACCACCTTTTAATATATTTGACCAAAAACCCTTTTTCCCCCTTACATTCTCCTCTGCCTCTTAAAGAGACAGAGGGAGAGATAAAGAAACTCCTTTTAACATAATTAGATTCCAAAAAGAATTTAAACACAGGCATTAGATGCTGAGATTATAATATTTTTACATTTTTAGAACAACTTTGAGTCCCCTGACACAGTAAAGGATAAATAATATATAAATTCCAAGTGTTAACTGGATCCAATTTTATACTAACTAAACTTTTCAGGTAAATTTATTTCTTTTCCAGACTATATGGAACCATTTAGCATACTTAATCTAGTGCCCTTAAAAAATTATCATCACGAATGACTAATATTAAAATGGCAAGAGTATTGTTATGACAATACCAGGTTTCCTTTAACCCAAAAAATACTATCTGACATATATCTATCTTACAGTTATGAAGGTCATGCAACTGCAAATTTGCATTATTATAATTATTAACCAATCACTAAATAGACTGAAATATTATATATCAAATTATATGAAGGAGAGAGAGGATAAGTATTTTTAAAATGCCTAATTTCTCAGTATGATTTTTTGAAAGTAAAAATAAAAGACATACTTTACAAAGTGCTTGACATTTTTACTAATAGCTAAACTACCTACATGCCTTGAAATAATAGAAATTTATAGAAAAATGAAATTTTCTTTTAAATGTACACACCTAGGTTATCATTTAGTAAGATATAAATATTAAATAAAACTTATTTTACAGATGAAGTAAGATGGATAATACTTTTAAAATAGGGTTTTCTGGGGGCAGCTGGGTGGCTCAGTGGATTGAGAGCCAGGCCCAGAGATGGGAGGTCCTGGGTTCGAATCTGGCCTCAGACACTTCCTAGCTTTGTGACCCTGGGCAAGTCACATAACCCCCATTGCCTAGCCCTTACCACTCTTCTGCCTTAGAACCAATACCCACTATTGAGTCTAAGGCAGAAGGTAAGGGCACATAAAAACAAATAAATAAGTTAAATAAAATGGGGTTTTGCTAAGTTTTCACAGTTGATGTCCAACAAGTAGTTAGCTAAGTGCTGGGCACTGTGCTAATAAGCACTAGGGATACAAAGAAAAGTTAAAAACATCAGGTTTGCTCTCAAAGAGTTCACATTCTAATAGAGAATGTGACATATAAATAACTTGGTACAAATAAAAAACATACAATAAAAATGGAAAGTACTATCAGAGGAAATGCATGAAGAGGCAGCTGAGAGAGGATACACAGCAGAGGGAGAAGCTTACAGAAAGTGGGATTTGAGTGGAGTCTTTTTTTTCTCTTAAACCTTTAACCTCTGTGTATTGGTTCATAGGTGGAAGAGTGGTAAGGGTGGGCAATGGGGGTCAAGTGACTTGCCCAGGGTCACATAGTTGGGAAGTGTCTGAGGCTGGCTTTGAATCTAAGACCTCCTGTCTCTAGGCCTGACTCTCAATCCACTGAGCTACCCAGCTGCCCCTGTAGTCTTGAAGACAGGTAGAGGGCCAAAAAGAAAAAGGAAAGCAATTCAGTCAAAGATAGCAATTGAAAATCATAATCTGGAGATGAGGTGCTATATGTGAAGAACAAGAAAGTCAGTATAGCTATATTTCAGAGTGTGTGAAATATAAGAAGCTTCAAAAGGCAGGAAAAGGCCAAGTTTTGAATGTCTAATAGATCATTTAATATTTGGAGGATTATTTAATATTTCCCTCGAGGAACAGGGAGTGACTAGAATTTAATGAGTAGTGGGGAATGACAAAAGAATGACCTACATCTAGAAAATTCACTTTGTCAGTTAAACTGAGGATGAAATGAATGGAGTAAAGAAATGAGACAGTAAGATAATTAGAAAACTATTGTAATAGTCCAGTTTCAGGCAATGGGGTGAGTATGAGGGAGGAGTCAAATGACGACAGTGAAGTTGAGGGCAGGACAAAACAGGAGGATGATGGTGTTCTTAAAAGTAACAGGGCCGTGGTGACAAACCTACAGCACAGGTGCCAGAGGGGGCACTCAGAGCCTGTCTGTGGGCGTACTCTCCACTGCCCCAGCAGAATTCACCAGAGTTTGTTACTAGAAAGCCAGAGGGACGCAAGGCCGGGTTGTTTCCTTCCCCACTCCACGTGCACCTGAGGACATCACCGGCCTCTCTAAAAGGTTCACCATCACTGTAATAAAGTATATGGGGGCAAGGAAGGGGCTAGATTTAGGAGAAAGGTCATTAAGTTTTAGAGTCTGAGTTTGAGATGCTTGAGGGATACTCAATTCAAGATGTCCAAAAGAAAGACAGTAATGAAGGACTGAAGCATTGAACAACTAGACCTAGATATAAAGGCCTGAGAATCATCTGAATGAATATAATGGAACCCAAAGTTCACATTTTTAAAAAATTTGTTACATTGATTAAAAAAAATTGAGTTCCAAACTCTCTCCCTCTTTCCCACTCCTTTTCCACCCATTAAGAAAGCAAACAATATATCAATCACACATGTAAAAACATGCAAAACATATTTCCATATTAGCTAAGTTGCAAAAAAAAAGGTAAGAAAAATAAAGTGAGAAAATTATACTTCAATTTGCACTGAAAAGTTTATCAGTTGCAAAGTGAAATAAGCAGAACCAGGAGAACAATATACACAGTAACAACAATATTGCAGAATGATCAACTGTGAAAGACTTAGCTGCCCTCAGCAATACAATGATCCAGGACAATTCTGAGGGACTTATGACAAAGGCCATCAACCTCCAGAGAAAGAATGTTGGAGTTGGAAGGCAGATGAAAGCATATAATTTTTCACTTGTTTATCTGGGGTTTTGTTTTATATAATTATTCACTTACAACATTGAGCAATACAAAAATGTTTTGCATAATACCAAGATTGAATTGTTTGCCAACTCCAGAAATCTCCCCAATTTGGATCATATAACTTTGGAAAACTTATGTAGAAATTTAATACAATTGGTAAAAAAAAAATAAAATTAAATAAAACAAACAAAAAAAAACAACCAAAAAAAGAGTTCATCAATTCACACACTGAAAGTTATCTATCTTCATTTTTTCCATCATGAGTCCTTTGGAAATTGGCTTGAATCACTGTGTTAGCAGCTAAATCTTTCACAGTTGATCATCATTACAATATTGTTGTTACTGTATACAATGTCCTCCTGTTTCTGATTACTTCACTATATTAGTTCATTTAAGCCTTCCCAGGTTTTTCTGAAACCATTCCCCTCATCATTTCTTTAAAAAAAACAACAACAAAAAAAACTTTTCCATTCCCCTTTCCCTCCTAGTTCTAAATCAATCCACCTTTATAAAAGTCCCTCCTCCCTAATGCCCCCATCCTGCCCTTCTATTTCTTTCTTTCTTTCTTTTTTTTTTTTTGCCCTTCTATTTCTTGATATGAACTCTGCTCTAAAAATCTCTTCCCTATGTTTCCTAAGAGTCCCACACCTTGATCTCCTATTTCTTGATATGTGCTTCTTTCTAGGAATTGCTTCCTTATCTTACCCCTTGCCCTCTTTTTTCTTAACCTATTTCTCTTTAATCCTTCAAAGAGACTCTAAGTCCCTCCTCTGGCTCTCTTGTTTCTTTGTAAAGTAAGAGGTTTTTTTTTTACCATTCTGGTTGTGTATGTTATTCCCTCTTTAACCCAGATCTGATGCATATAAGGTAGTATAGCACTACCAGCCCTAACCATCTTCCTCCCCTTCTCTGCGACACTTCTTCCACTCATGCTTCTTTTATATAATTGTTCAATTTTACCTCTTTCTACCCTATTTTATTATTTTTTAGCTCATTCCATTATATTTAATCTTACTTCAAGTCTTCTATCTATATATACCCTTTCAAAGTACCTAGGTTTAAGGGTTATAGATGACATTTTACTATAAAAGAAACTATTTGACCTTTTGGATTGTTTATAATTTGTCTTTCATAATTACTTTTGTGTGTTTGTTTGTCATCAATACATCAAATTTTTTACTGAGTTCTGGATTTCCCCCAGGAATAGTTGAAACTCCTCTAGTTCATTAAATATCCATTTTTCACCTTGTATAATTATGTTCAGTTTTGCTGGGTGTTCTTCTTGGTTGTAAACCCAGCCCCTTTGTGCTACAAATTATTGTTCCATGCCCTTCATCCTTTTTTTTTTTTATTTTTTTATTTTTTTTTAATTTTAAACCCTTAACTTCTGTGTATTGACTTATAAGTGAAAGAGTGGTAAGGGTAGGCAATGGGGGTCAAGTGACTTGCCCAGGGTCACACAGCTGGGAAGTGTCTGAGGCCGAATTTGAACCTAGGACTTCCCGTCTCTAGGCCTGGCTCTCAATTCACTGAACTACCCAGCTGCCCCCCCTTCATTCTTTTAATATTAAAGCTGCTGAATGTTGTTTTATTTTGATGGTAGCTACAAAGTATTTACATTCTGGTTTTTTTTTTCTTGTTGCTTGTATTTTCTCCTTAACCTGGGAGCCATATAACTAAGTTTCTATGCATTTTCATCTTTGGTCTCTTTGAAATACATTAGTGGATTCTTTCAATTTCTATTTATTCTCTGGTACTAAAATTTCCAGACAATAAGCCTTAATAATTTCTTACTGTATAGTATCTAGAGTCATAACTTTCTGGTAGTCCAACAATTTTTATATTGTTTCTCCTTGATGTGTTTTCCAAGTCAGTTATTTTTGTAATAAGATGTTTCATATTCTATTTTTCACTCTTTTGAATTTGCTTTATTTCTTTTTTTTCCTCAGGAAGTCATTAGCTACATCTTGTCCAATTCTGTTTTTAATAAGTTATTATCTTCCTCAAGTTTTGCATTGCTTTTATTTTTTTCTAATTTTTCCTCAACCCCTCTCATTTGTTTTTTGAAGTCTTTTTTAAGCTCTTCCAAATATTTTTCTTGGGCTTGTGATCATTTAATGTTTATTTTTGTTGTGTTTTTTTGGGGGTGGGGGGAGGAGGGATGTGCTATTTTAGATGCTGATGTTTTAATTTCACTGTTCTCTGAATATGAACCCTGGTCTTTTCTGTTCCCAGTAATTATTGTTGGGGTTTTTTCTCTTTTGTTTACTCATTTATGTAAAAATATTTTTTCAGCAGTCAAAAGGCTTAATTGTTAGCTTTACACTAGAGTTGGTACTCTGTTCTCAGGGTATACAGAATGATGCCTCAGATTTCAGGGGTTTTTATACTTGTTATTTCCTGGACCCCACCTACTTCTTTCAATTTTGTTCCCCTCCAGCTACTCTGTGGTTGACCTCAGGTATCCCAACCAGGTTCCCCTCACAAAGTTCTGCTGCTGTAAGCAGACAGGTTTTCTTCCTGTTATCTCCAGCTATCTATAAGCACCAGTTCTCCTGGGGGTGACCAAAGCCAGCAGGGCTCTCACCTCTCAGCAAAGACACTAGTATGCACTCCCTCCTCACTTCTCTCTTGAATCTATAGTGTGGGACAGTCTGGTGACTGGTGTTGGGAGGGGAGTGATCAGGAAGTTTGGGGTGTAGTTGTTTACCCCCTAGATTGATGTGAAAGGGCCTCTTCTCCCTCTTTGCCACTCTCCCTACTGGGAGACTCCTGCTAAACTTGCCGGGGTGTGAAGGTTGAAGGGATGTTATCTCCAAAAGGGGAAACAAGTGTAACCCCAATAAGATGTTTGTGCCAGCTAGGATAAACAGAAGCCTTCCCCTTAGGTCTCATCAGGAGATCATGCTAAAAACAGGTGGTCTGGTCGCCTTTCTTCCTCAATCCCCCTCATTCTACCTCCCACCAATTGAGTACACTCTTATCTGACTAGATAAAACGGAAAGGGTTTATTACAGGAACAAATAATCAAGGGAACTAAAGATGGAGTGCATAGGAAAGGGGGGGGGGGGAGGTAATTCCCTATATCCCCTTCAGTCCTTGACTGTGTAGGGTATCCACAGAGTTACTTCTGTGTTCCCCAAGTCACAACTTCACTGGCTCAAATCTCAAACTAGTAATCCTACAGCTAAGAATTGTTACTAACTAGAGGGAATATTAGAGGCAAAAGCCAAGGCAATTTGAAGGGGGGCAGCTGGGTAGCTCAGTGGATTGAGAGTCAGGCCTAGAGACGGGAGGTCCTGGGTTCAAAACTGGCCTCAGCCACTTCCCAGCTGTGTGACCCTGGGCAGGTCACTTGACCCCCATTGCCCACCCTTACCACTCTTCCACCTATGAGACAATACACCGAAAGTACAAGGGTTCAAAAAAAAATAACACACTTTCCAAGGCAATTTGAAGGGTCCCAGGGGTTGGCTCCCCACAGAAGTTTACACAACCCTGGCCAACACTGAAGAATCTGCTGTCGTAATTTAAGTGTGTTCAGGAACCAATATAAATCGTGGGAAATAGGCAATCTTCTCTGAAAGTCTGAGGAAACTCTCCAAAGTTCACCTTGAGGGTCCCACAGCACCAAACAACCTCCTCCCACCAGGACTGAAACTCCTAAAGCTTGAATCAGTTGGCTCTCCTTTCCAAAAGTCCTTGCTTCAGCCCAACTGTCATGGCATCTTCTTTCTTCATTTTGGGGTGAAAAACCTTTCACTAATTCTAAGCTATATATTTTGGTTTTTAAAATAAATTTGGTCCTTTTATATCTCTTATAAGTGTGGCAACTTTCTGTAGTCCTGGCTATTGAATTGGGTAATTGCACAATTGCTTAAATCACTTTAATTGGGCCTTGATTGAAGGTCCTGTTATAAGTTTATTTTCCTTACATTTTTTGCACATAAGACTTTGACATTTTATATTTCATTCACAAGTTAATTTTTCTCTTTTATCTGGATCTTTTTTATTTTATTTTTATTTCTTTTGCCAATTGATTTCATACAACCCCATAACTCAGCCATGTATCCTTAGCTGATCTGGGGTACCCTCTTCAGGGGAGAATGTATTAAGTGTACTTTCGGGGGGGGAGGAATGTAAAATTCTCCTCAGAAGAGAATGTATGTTTTATAATATATAAAGTTTAAATTCTTTTGAGAGTAATTTCAGGATAAGAAATTTGCCATCTCCCCAGAATCCAGACAACAAACCTGTTTGGAGAAGGCACCTTGAAGATGCCTGAAGAGCCTTCACTGGATCATGAAGATCCAAATTGAACTTTGGGGTGCAGTTAATTGAACTATGGGGAGTTGAATGCATTTGTTTTGAATGTACACTCTTATGCCAATAGGGGACTGCCCCAATTGGCTTTTTCTCAATGTGGCTAGTTTCTGTCCTCTTTTCTTTTATCCCCAAATTCCTGTAATTTAAAAGTTGACTATGTTTACAAGATCCATCAAGAAAGACCAGTCTTTTCTCTAGATCTCAGGGGGGGAATGTGTTATTGGAATTTGGGGGGCTCTTTGGAGTTCATTTGAGTTTTAAATATTTAGATATATGACATAAACTTCCTGTGGATGTTTAGGGAACTTGGAAACTACATTTCCCATGATTCCTCTTGTAATACAAAGTAGACAGGAAGTGTGATTACATAGACAACAGTATAAGACTCCTGAGGGGGAAGCGCTCTTGCTCCTAGGAGGCAGCCAGGTGGGAGAAGCTATGGCGGGCAATTTGAATTAGATCTTAGCAGGCACATGGTCTTTTCTTAAATTTACCAACATGGCTTTAAATAAAATATTAATACTTCTCTCTATATCAATCTTAATCATAACATTGCTTCCATACCTGTCTCTGGTCTGTCTCTCTTTCTGGGCTGGCTCTTTCTCTGAGACCTCTTATCTTACCATCTCTAGCAAGTGGCAGCACTATGCCAGCTACAATCCGGAACCAGATTTTTATCTTAAGTTAGATAGGCTGGAAACCTCACTTCTCTTTTTGCTTTCTCTTTACTAATAAATGCTTATAAAATTAGGATAAAGCCTCCAAGGTTTATTTATAACACCTCACACATGTCTTTTATGAGAAAATTTCCCCCATTCTGCCTTTTTCTCTTTTTCCTGTGTATCCCACTTCATTTTTTTTTTTAGATCATTGCAAAATAATCCTATCCATGCCCTCTTTTTATATAGACTCTAATTGCCCCAATAACCATAACGTTTTTGGGAGTTACATGTATCATTACAGTTTAATCTTGGTAAGGGCCTTAAGATTTTTTTTTCATATTTACATTTCTTTGCTTCCCAAGACTTGTGTTTGTCAAATTTTCTTTCTTTAGTTTCTTTGTTAAATTTTCTATTTGAATTTGGTCTTTTTATTAGGAATACTTTAAAAATCTTCTATTTCATTGAATATCTTTTTTTTCCAACTGAAGGATTATACTCAGTTTTGCTGGACAGGTGATTTTTGTTTTTAATTCTAGCTCCTTTGCTTTCTGGACTAGCTATCATATTTTAAGCCTCTGGCTTTTGTTAATGTACAAACTGCTAAAACTTGTGGTACCATGATATCTGAATTGTTTCTGGCTGGTTGCAGTATTTTTTTTCATGTTCTGCAAGCTCTGGGATTTGACTATAATATTCCTAGAAATGTTCATTTTGGGATCTCTGGATCTAAGATACTGGGTTAGTTTTCTTTTAAAATTTTGCATTTTCTTCTATTTTTTTCCATTCTTTTGACTTTGTTTTGTTTCTTGATGCCTCAGAGTCATTATTTTCCACTTGTCCAATTCTAATTTTTAGGAAATTATTTTCCTCAGTCAGATTTTGTACCTTTTTTTCAATTTGGCCAATTCTGTTTTTTAAAAAGTTCTGTTCTTCAATGAATTTTGTGCTTCTTTTATCATTAGGCCAATTCTGTTTCTTGAGGTGTTCATTTCTTTAGTATTCTTTGGTGCCTCTTTTACCAAGCTTTTAATTTTCTTCTCATTATTTTCTTACATCGCTCTCATTTCTGTTCCCATTTTTTCTCTCTTCCACATGTTTCTTTAACTGTTTCAAGAATTTCTGTTGGGCTTATGTCCAATTAGCATTTTTCTGAAGCTTTGCTTGTAGCTGTTTTCATATTGTTGTCTTCTGAGTTTATGACTTGGTCTTTCCTGCCACTATAGTAGTTTTTTAAGGTCAAGCTCTTTTTGCTGTTATTTACTAATTTTCACTATTTCCTGACTTTGAACTTGATGTTAATGATGGACTGCTCATCTAAGAGAGGGAAGGCACTGTCCCAAATGTCAGGATTTCTCATGTTGCTGTTTTCAGAGCTAGTTCTTGGGGGTTTGGATGTTTTTGGTGATTTTGAGTTGATGCAATATGGGGAGATATCCTCTCCTGGCTTGCACTCTAGTTTTTTACCCAGGAAATGACCCTGCTCCCCAGCAGTTGCATTTTAGCTCCTCTTGGGCCTGAACCATATATGGCCAGGTCCTCCTGCCCTCCTGCAGTTTCAAGTACCAGTGTTCTTTTCTGCCTTGAAACTATGACCAGAGCCCAATCAGGGACCCTGCTCCCTTGTGACTAACCATAAATGCCCCTCTTCTTCCTGGAATTGTGACCCAGAACTGCATATAGGCAAAAGATTTGCCAATCAACACCAGCTTAATTCAGTGGCAGCAGAGGATCCCTTTTAAACTCTTTCTGACCAGTACTCCAATCCTCTTACTATTTGTGTGCTGAGAGATCCCAAAGCTGCTGCTACTGACATTCTTGTGGCTACCTCCAAGACCTGAGCCTGGTTCTGTTTTCTCATAAGCTCTGGAGTGGCCCCTATTTCAGTGTCATAGGCACAGTCTCCTACTGATCTCCTAATTCTTAGGCTAGAAAAATATTCCTCCCTGCCTTTTGCTGGCTCTCTCTCACTCAAAAACTTGATTTTCAGTTTTATGTTAAAATTTTTTGAAGGAGAATGTTGAGAAAGTCAGCTGAGTTGCTGCCTCTCCTCTATCACCTTGGCTCTGATACTACTAAATTGAATTTTTTAATGTAAAATTTGAAAGAAATGTAAACTATCACAATTGCCAAAATAAAAGAATGAAAGTTGAAACCTATAGTGCTTAGATTAAAAAAAAAAAAAAAAAAGAGAAAGTGAAGTTCAACATGAAATCTGGATTAGATTAACAGGTAAAAAATAAAATTAAAACTTTTTCCTTGAAAAAGTAGTTTAAAAATTTTGAGACATTCCGATTAAGTAAAAATAGAGCTACTTCCAAAAAGTCCTCAATTTTATTTAATGACAACCTATGACACTTCAATGAACATTTTGAAAGAAAAGTTCATTAAAATTGCAGATAAACTAGAAGCACTGATATAAGAA
The DNA here is from genome assembly GCF_016433145.1 of Gracilinanus agilis. NCBI lineage: Eukaryota > Metazoa > Chordata > Mammalia > Didelphimorphia > Didelphidae > Gracilinanus > Gracilinanus agilis. The sequence goes on along the minus strand of NC_058134.1, from coordinate 214,268,546 downwards.
ATTTAAGATGTAAAAACTTAAGAATTGAGATTTAATTCATTCATAATTTAGCTTCACTTTTCCTTAGCAAAACATTTTTCTTCAAAAAAATTCAGGCTATTAATACAGAAGCTATTTAATATCTTTCACATAAGTAATCAAAGTAAACATTATTTTCTGGCAGCATTAGGGCCTTTAGGCACTTCCCTCTTTCCCTTCTCTTAAAAAAAAAACAAACAAAACCTTACCTTCTGCCTTAGAACCAATGCTGTGTATTCTGAGGCAGAAGAGTGGTAAGGGCTAGGCAATGAGGGTTAAGTGACTTGCCCAGAGTCACACAGCTAGGAAGTGTCTGAGGCCAGATTTGAATCTAGGACCTCCAGTCTCTAGGTGTGGCTCTCAATTCACTGGACCACCCAGCTGCCCCCATGCAATTCCATTTCTAAAAGAACTACTATCCCAATTATAAACAATTACTATTTATTACATTAAAACATTATCTTTAAGGATTTCTTCTGCACAATTCTTAGTCATCTAATCTGATAATATGCCCTAAGATAATAAAGCTATTCTCTGTTTAATTACATTTAATTTAGCTTTCTCTAGTCTCCAAGGTCTTCCAACTTCAAGATTCTATAATAATGTGATTAAATTTTTTTTCACTCAGAAAAACATCTATTCATCAATAAGTCTTCATTTAATTCTCAAATATTTAGTTGTTCTTAATCAATATGCAAGTATTTATTAAGCACTCTTCCAGGCATTGCTTCAACCATTGCGTAACCTAATTTATTTGCTTAATATTGTTTATAAACAAATTTACTATATTTATACTATAAAATAACACTTTTATAACCTCACCCAAATACCTACTATTTTTTTGAAGCTTTGGTGCAACTGGTCTTCAGCAAAAATGTGGAACTGAAGAGGTTGGATGCTGAAAATAATAGCTGATTTTATCATGGTTATAGTCTCTTCCAGTCGTTCACCACAGGCTACCACAGCTAGGTGCATTGTCTCAGCAGTCTGTATTTTTGTCAGTCTATACCTAATAATAAAGAGAACATTTTATATGGTAAAACTTCCAATACAGCTTTAAAAAATCAGCATAATTTAGTATATGAAGTACTCCATAACAAACAATGAAATATCACTGAAACTGAAAGAGAATTCAGAAGAATCTAAGATTATGAATTAATAAAACAAAGAAAATAGAGCCAGAATATAACATAATATTATCCATAACAACTACAACAATGTCAACAAGAACAAAACTAAAAGGCAATGTTGTATGGTGGAAAGAGTTAAGGACCTAGATTCAAGGACTTGACAACTGATCTACCACTTATTACCTATTTGTATAACTTTTGGCTAGTCATTTAGCCTATGTGCCTCAGTATCTTGATCTATAAAATGAAATTCTTTGGGGGAGAGGAAATTAAAGCAACTATTAGGAGCTATTTTGTCCGATTATATAACAACAAATCTAATTACCTAGGTGAAATGGATGAATATTTACAAACATATAAACTACCTAGATTAACAAAAGGGTGAACAAATTATGGTATATGATAGTGATAGAATACTATTGTGCTATAAACTGATGAATCTGTATAAGAACTGGGAAGACCTACATGAACTGATGCACAGTGAAATAAGCAGAACCAGGATTATTATACACTATATGTGTATGTATGTCATATTGTATACATTATTGCATATTATATATATATATA
>NC_058134.1:214008643-214266654 GCF_016433145.1 Gracilinanus agilis | reverse complement strand
ATTTTAGCCAATCTGATAGTTGTGAGATGATATCTCACAGTTATTTTGATTTTCATTTCTCTAATCAATAATGATTTAGAGTGTTTTTATAGTTTATATTGTATTTTATATTTTTATATTTATATGTTTCATATATATTTTATAATTTGCATATTATATATATATATATACATATATATATATAATTATACACAGTAGATAAAACATTGTGGTACAATCAAATGTAATAAATTTTGCTACTAACAGCAATCTAGGACAATCCCAAGGGACTTATGAGAATGACTGCTGTCCACATCTAGAGAAAGAACTGTGGGAGTAGAAATCCAGAAGAAAATATATGATTTATTAGTTGTTTATATGGGTATATGATTTGGGGTTTTGTTTTTAAAAGATTACAAAAATGAATAAGGAAATAGGTTTTGCGTAATAATATATGTATAACACAGCAGAATTGCTTGTTAACTCCAGAAGTTGGGAGTGGGGAGGGAAGAGGTGAGGGAGATAACATGAATCATGTAACCATGGAAAAAAAAATTAATTAAATCTGAAATTTAAAAAATTAAAATTAAATAATCCTATTTCAGAAAAATAAATTAAACAAGCCATCAATGAGCTCCCCAGGAAAAAATCCCCAGGGCCAGATGGATTCACAAGTGAATTCTATGAAACATTTAAAGAACAATTAATCCCAATACTATACAAACTATTTAACAAAATAAGCAAGAAGGAGTCCTATCAAATTCTTTTTATGACACAAATATAGTAGGGATACCTAAGCCAGGAGGACCAAAAATAGGGGAAAAAAATTACAGAAAAATTTCCTTAGTGAACACTGATGCAAAAATTAAACAAAAAAATACTAGCAGAGACTATATTTCTATATATCGCAAGGATTATTCACTGTGACCAGGTGGGATTTATACCAGGAACGTAAGGCTGGTTTAATATTAAGAAAACTGTCAGCATAATTGACCATATCAATAAAAAAAAAAGAAATGACATGATTATCTCAATCAATGCAGAAAAAGCCTTTGACAAAATACAATACCCATTCCTACTGAAAATATTAGAAAGCATAGGAATAAAAAGACCTTTCCTTAAAACAATAACTAGTATTTATGTCAGCAAGTATCATCTACAATAAGATCGGGAGTGAAGCAAGGATGTCCATTATCACCACTATTATTTAATATCGTAAATATCGTACTAGAAATGCTAGCTAGCTTTAGCAATTAAAAAAAAAAGATTGAAGGAATTAAAGTTTGCAGATGCTATGATAGTATGCTTAGAGAATCCTAGAAAATCAACTAAAAACTAGTTGAAATAATTAATAATTTTAGCAAAGTTGCACAATAAACCCACACAGATCATCAGCATTTCTATATATTTCCAACAAAACTTAGCAGTATGAGTTAGAATGAGAAACTCCATTTAAAATCACTCTACACAACATAAAATGCTTGGGAATCTATTTGCCAAGACAAACACAGGAATTATATGAACACAATTACAAAACACTTTCCACACAAATAGAATTAGATCTAAACAATTGGAAAAACATTAACTTCCTAGATAGGCTGAGCTAATATAATAAAAATGACAATCCTACCTAAATTAATTTACTTATTCAAGTGCCATACCAATAGAACTACCAAAAAACTATTTTATAAAACTAGGAAAAATAATAACAAAATTCATCTGGAAGAGCAGAAGATCAAGAATATCAGGGGAACAAATAAAAAAAAAAACTGAAGGATGGTGGCCTAGCAATATCAGATCTTAAACTGTACTATAAAGCAGTAATCATCAAAGCAATCTGGTATTGGCTAAGAAATAGAAGGGTGGATAAATGGAATGACCTCAGCAATCTAGTATTTGATAAACCCAAAGATCCCAGCTTTTGGGATAAGAACTCACTATTTGACAAAAATTGCTAGGAAAATGAAAAAACAGTATGGCAAAAATTAGGTTGCGATTAATATCTCACACCCAATACAAAGATAAGGTCAAAATGGGTATATGATTTAAACATAAAGAGTGATATAAGTAAATTAGGAGAACATAGAATAATTGACCTGTTATATATATGGAGAAGGGAAGAATTTATGAGCAAACTAGAGCTAGAGAACATTATAAGATATAAAATGAATAATTTTGATTATCTCAAATTAAAAAACCAATGCAACCAAGATTAGAAGAGAAACTGGAAAAAATTTTTATAACAAATTTCTCTGATAAAGGTCATATTTTTCAAATAGATAAGGAACTAAATAAAATTTATATGGATTCTTGGTCATTCACTAGCTGATAAATGGCAAAGGGATATCATATAGACAGTTTTCAAATGAAGAAATAAAAGCTATCAATAATCAAGAAAAAATGTTCTAAATCCTTCTTGATTAGAAAAACACAAATTAAAACAACTCTGAGGTACCTAGCAGATTGGTCAATATGACAGTAAAGGAAAATGATAAATGTTGGAGGGGATGTGGCAAAATTGGGACACTAATGCATTGCTAGTGGAGTTGTGAACTGATCCAACCATTCTGGAGGGCAATTTGGAATTATGCCCAGAGGTCTATAAAAGAATGTCTACCTTTGGATCCAAGCAATACCACTACTGGGTCTGTATTCCAAAGAGATAAAAAAAAAAAAAAAAAAGGAAAGGACCTGTTTGTACAAAAATATTTATAGCTGCTCTTTTTGTGGTGGCAAAGAACTGGAAACTAACAGGATTAGGGAATGGCTGAACAAATTGTGGTATATGATGGTGATGGAATACTGTTGTGGCATAAGGAATAATGAACAGGATGGTTTCAGAAAAAGCTGGAAAGACCTATGTAAACGGATGCAGAATGAAACAAGTAGAACCAGGAAAATATTATATCCACAGTAAGTGCAATATTGTGGAAAGATCAAATGTGATAGACTTTGCTATTAACAGCAATACAATGACCCAGGACAATCTGAGGGACTTATGAAAAATAATGTTATTCCCCTTTAGAAGAAGAACTGTTGGGAGTATAAATGCAGAAAAAACATATGACTTATCACTTGTTTATTTGGGTATATGTTTTGGGGTTTTGGTTCTATAAGATTATTCACTTATAAAAACGAATAATATGGAAACGTTTGGCGTGAGAATACATGTATACCCAGATTGAGTTGCTTATCAGCTTTGGAAGGGAGGAGGAAAGAAAGGAGGGAGGCAATATAGATCATATGACTTTGGAAAACTTATATGGAAATTTGTTATTAAAATAAAAAAATTAATAAATAAAAAATACTATACAATGATCACTTGTGAATGACTTAGCTATACTCAGCAATACAATCATCCAAAACTGCCTCCAGAAAGAACTGAGTCTGAATGCAGATAGAAGTATATATTTTTTTAACTGTAGTTTTTGAGGGGATTTTTTGGTCTTGTAAAATTTAAATTAATATCCAATAACTCCAAGTATTACATTTTATAAAGTTTATTAATAATCACTTGAAGTAGCAGAAATAAAAAGAACAAAAGTAAAACTTGAGTAAAATTCTCTTGCCTCTCACCTCACCCCACCTCCACAAGAAGAAATTATAGTCTGTTTTTCTTTCTTTTTTTAAAAAAACCCGTTCCTTCTGTCTTAGAACTGATACTAATTATTGGTTGCAATTGGTTGCATAGCTAGGAAGCATCTGAGACCAGATTTGAACCCAGATCCTCCCAACTCCAGGCATGGCTTTCTATCCTATCTGGGCTACCTAGCAGTCTCTGGTCTGTTTTCTTTTGCAACATGACTAATATAAAATTATGTTTTGTATGACTACACATGTATAATCTATATAAAATTGCTTGCCTTCTCAAGGAGTGGGGAGAGTAAAAAGAGAGGGAAAATATGGAACTCAGAACTCTTTAAAAATAAAAATATTTTAATGGAATTGAAAAACTATAAAATATATACATTTAAAAAATAGGATAGCTTTAGTTACTCCTCCATTTGCCTTTCCTAGCCCTATAAGAATGATCTATATATGCATCAAGGATAACTTGAATATAAATAAGATGAGAACAAGCAGGCTTTTGCAAACTATAATTCCAAGACAGAACAAAATCACTCAGTTGTCTGAAAGATACAGAGAAAAGAAGATCCCATTATGTTTACTGACTTTCAAAAAAAAAAAACACCACATAAAACCCAACAACAATAACAAAAAATTACTCAGGAGAACAAAATGTAGCCCTCAAACCAGGAGTCTATCATGTTCATATTAAAATCACACAAGATTCCTGGATAAGTGCAATCAGAGAACTGTTAGATGACAGTTAATTATTATGGTTATTAAAGTTCAAAAAGACAAAACAGGAATATGTAGGGTTAACAAAGGAGACTACTACCACTGAATGAAGGCAAGTCAACTTGGTCCCCCCACAAAATGAAAGCTCCAGAAGCAACTAACCTCCAGAATCAAGTATAAAATCTTCTGTTTGGCATTAGAAGTCCTTTATAACCTGCCCTCTTCCATCACCACCACCACAACCATCTGAATACCTCGTAGTTATTTGTTTATTTATTTTGCAGGTAACTAGGTGGTGAAATAGATAGGACTGGGTGCTGAATCAGGAAGACCTGAGTTCAAATATGACCTCAGATTTGATCCTAGGAAAATCACTAACTTCTGTTGGACTCAATTTCTTCTTCTGTAAAATAGGAAAAATAATTGCACCTATCTACTAGTTGTTGTCAGGATCAAATGAAATAATAATTACAAAGCACTTACCACAGTGCCAGGCACATAATAAGTATAATATGTTACCTGTCATAATCATCATCATTATTCTTACTAAACCCTTACTGGGAAAATGCCCCTTGACTCTTCAGTTTGCCCTTAACATCCCTTTTGGATGGTTCCTCCTAGAATCTCAGTTTAAGGATAATGTAAAAGGGAATTTTTTGTTCTCTTTGAGTTTACACTTGTGAAAGGGAAACTTTTATTTCCTTTGCCTATTTTGAATTAATACTTGTTGACAATAACTTAAGTACCCCACTTAGTACCTCACTAGATTGTGAAGACAGGATTAACTCTCCTTTGTCTATTTTTGAATTGAATCAACAAAAGCTTGAACACCCTACTTAGCATGAGGTGGAGGAGCTCTCCACCCTTTCAACTCAATCAGCCAGGAAATGAGAATTCACATCTTAGTCAGTCATGAATCTGTGAACTCTTTTGATGAGTATTCACCTCTCCAGAAGATGAGAAGTGGTTCCCACAAACACTGACCCCTGGGTAGTACTGGACAATCTGGAAGTTGTCATTGGCCCTTGTGAAAAGGGAAAGGGACAAGAAGCCACTATAAAAGGGCCTGAATTTCTGGGGCTAGAAAAGTGGACTTCAAGAAGGAAGTTGGTTTCAAGAAGAAGGTCGGCTCAAGGAAGAAAGTTGCCCTCAGGAGTCACCTTCAGCTTGAGTCATCATTTTGACCTGCCTCTTGGAGGGAACTTGGGTGAGTGGATAGCTGGCTTTCCCTTCCTATCTTCTGAAGAGAGTTTATTTCCTGTTGAAGGACAAGAAGTCCTGGCTGAGTTGAGCACTGGAGCAATATTTAGATAGGCTAATGTCTTCTCTACCCTTTTGTATTTCTCTGCTTTCACCCTTTCTACCTCTTTTGTAAATAAAAGCTATTAAAGTCATTTTGACTTTGAGCAATATTACCTTGAATCAGCAACCACCATTATTATTTATAATCTTCATATATTTTAGTCAAACCATTAAAATTTAATTCTTACAATGTCCAGGCCAGTCACATTTTCATTCCTCTCCAGGCACCACTGACTGTCTGTCTGAACTGAAGATATTAAGAAAGGTAGGGATAAAAAATGATTAGATTTACCATTTATGAAGTTGATGGTGTCTCCTGAGAGAACTATTTCAGTCAAATGATTAATTTTCAAGGAAGATTTAAAGTAGTAAAGAGAGAACAGGTACTGAAAAAGTACAGGAATTCAACCCTAACCTTGAGTTACACTTTCAAGAAAACTTGAGTTCAAATCCTATTATGTGATCCTGGCAAGTCACTTAACCTATCTGCCTCACTTTTCTCATCTTTAAAATGGGTAACTCTAAGAGCACCTACCTCCCAGGGTTGTTACAAAGACTAAATAAGATAATAACTATAAAGCACTTAGTACAGTGTCTGGCACTTTATAAATGTTATATTTATAGTAAATGTTAATTTACTAACTGGAGAAATTAATGATTTATATTTTTATATGATCACATGTTTCACATCTGTGTCATCTAAGATGATAAATTCCTAAATTGGTTTGTCTTTCTTGTATCATTTGAAAGAGAATTTAGAAGAATATTTTGTTCATGATAGACAATAAAAGACATTAATTAAACAACAATGAGAATTTTAATAAGCTATGTCTGTTACAAGAATATAAACCCAGTACTTAGCATGTTTTACACATAATAGGAATCAAATATTTGTCCAATTTAAAGAGCAAAGTAAAGAAGAAAGAGAACAGAGATAAAACAGAAAAATGATTAACTACTTCAAAGAAAAAGTTAAGTTCCTGGGGGTAGGGGAGGAATGACTATCAGAGCAATTCCCTTCTTTAACCCTGGTTTTTATTATTTGCTCTTACCTACCCTGGGCTATTACTTAAATAATAAGTTCCTACCTAAAAGTGGCTTCCCAAAAGCAGTCCATTCCACAAACATCAGAGGGCAGCATCCAATAGGGATTCCAATAAGAGAGAGAAAGATCCTTATTATACCTAACAAAATAAGACAGAAATGTAAGTCCTATAAAAATATTTTCATTTGCTACTTAGGGAATTTAATTAGTAATGATTTATTGTTTTTATTTTATGACAATGTGGCAAAGGTAGACAACTAGGGTAGTAGTAGTAGGAATTGTTCAAGAATGATTTGTCCAAGTCAGAAATGAACACAGATTGAAGTCTTGAATATAATTTAGCAGACTGGTCAAGAACTACTTGACATTTTATGTTCATTTTCTCATATAAAACCACCAGAATATAATCAAATATTTATTCTATCAAAAATACTTTTCCTAACATTAATTTAATGTTTTATGACTTAAAAAAGAATTAACCTGGACTGTCAGTTAAAATGGCTGTAAGAACAGGGAGCCAATCCCCAGCACCCACATACCTGCACCAGAAGAAATCTGAAATTTGCACCATATTGTATAATAGTCAAGAAATTCAATAAGAGGAGGCAGCTGGGTAGCTCAATGATTTGAGTCAGGCCTAGAGATGGAATGTCCTAGGTTCAAATCTAGCCTTAGACATTTCCTAGTGTGTGACCCTGGGCAAGTCACTTAAACCCCATTGCCTAGCTCTTACTACTCTTCTGTTTTGGAACCAATACACAGTATTGATTTTAAGATAGAAGGTATGGGTTTAAAAAAAGAGAGAAAGAAATTCAATAAGAAATGACTTCAACAACAGAACTATATAAAAATTCTACCACAGAAATCTGGCCCATGAGCAAACCCCTTCAACATTGGGGAAATGGCTGAACGAATTGTGGAATATGAATATGATGGAATATTATTGAGCCCTAAGAAATAAGGAGACAGATAATTTCAAACAATCCTTGCTAGTGTAAACTGATGCAGTGAGCAGGCCCAAGAGAACAATTTATAAAAGGCCAAAAATATTGAAAAGGGAAAAAAAAAAACCTCTGAAAGCTTAAGAAGTCTGATAAAAGAAAAACCCAACCATGCCTCCAGTATACTTAGGATACAGGTATTCCAGCTGCTGACAAAGAAGTGATAGACACAGGAAAGAGTAAGAATCTATAATGCCTTTGGTAGACAATGGGGTGGTAAACTAGGTAAAAGAACTAGTCTTGGAATCAGGAAGATGAATTAGAATCTTGCCTTAGACATTTACTGGTTGGGTGACACTTAAGCTAACACTAAGCTAGCAAGTCACTTAACTTCTCTTAGCCAGTTTCGGGATCAGACTTAATGGACACGAAGATTCTTTCAAGGCCTGTATCAATAATTTTATTTTTATGATCAAAGACTGGTCAAGAGGAATAGAATAGAGAGGCAGAAACAGACTGCATCAAATAAAGTCAGTAGCACTGATGGTATTGCGAAAGGAAGTATTCTCAGTGCTACTGACTTTATTTACATATACATAAAAAATTTTCTAAATGACAAAATTGAAAGCAAAAAAATTGGATAAGCAAAACTGATTTTTAAAATCAATAAAATACCTATTTTATTAAAAAAGGTAGTATTAAAAATTTCATAAAGAATTCACTACAAATAAAAAAATTATTAAGAGCCCTTTTTATTTGACCTATTTGACAACAAAACTGGCAACTTAATGAAAAAGATGATATGCTACAAAAAATGTAAAATACAGAGATTTATAAAAAAAAATTCAAATAATCCAATCTCAGAAAATAAATTGAACAATAAACAAACTCCATCCTGCTCCCAACCCCCAAAAAATTCAGGGACCAGGTGCCTGGAATAGAAGATTGTATCAAAAAAATAATAATTTTGATATTTCATAAGCTGTTTGCAAAAATAGGAAAAGAGAGTTTATCAAATTCCATCCATGATACAAATATGGTCTTTCAAAAAATAATTTTTATTGATGTTTTCTATTTTTATACATCACCATAATATCTTATATATCCTTCTTCCTCCCCATCTCTGTGTGCCACCCTTTATACCAAACAGTGGGGTTTTTTTTTTAAATAGGGGAAAATATTTTTTCCCAGGTTATTGTTTGCCTTCTAATTTTGGTTGCATTGGTTTTATTTATGCAAACCCTTTATTTTTTCTGTCTGTCTCTTGCTTGGTCTTTTTTTTTTTTAATTTTTATTTTGAATATTTTCCCATAGTTACATATTTCATGTTCTTTGCCTCTCCCCCAAGATCCCCTAACCTTATCCAATGCACAATTCCACTGGGTTTTACATGTATCATTGATCAAGACCCAATTCCATATTCTTGATAGTTGGACTAGAGTTATCATTTAGTGTCTACATCCCCAATAATATCCCCATCAGCCCATGTATTCAAGCAGTTGTTTTTCTTCTGTGTTTCTCCTCCCACAGTTCTTCCTCTGAATGTGGCTAGTTTTCTTTCTCATAAGTCCCTCGGCCTATGCAAACCCTTTTTAACTTAATGCAGTCAATGTTATGTTATATCTTGTAATATTCTTTTTTTTTAAACCCTTGTACTTCGGTGTATTGTCTCATAGGTGGAAGATTGGTAAGGGTGGGCAATGGGGGTCAAGTGACTTGCCCAGGGTCACACAGCTGGGAAGTGGTTGAGGCCAGGTTTGAACCTAGGACCTCCTGTCTCTAGGCCTGACTCTCACTCCACTGAGCTACCCAGCTGCCCCCTATCTTGTAATATTCTGTCTTTGGGCATAAATTCTTCACTTATCCATGGGTCTGCTAGGTAAATTATTTTGTGCTCTATAATTTTTTATGGTATCCCCCTTTATTTCTAAATTATGTATTCATTTTGACTTTACTTTGGTATATGGCAGGAGATGTTGGTCTATGCCTAGTTTTTGCCATACTGTTTTCCATTTTGCTCAGCAGTTTTTGTCAAATAGGGAATTCTTCCAAAAATCTTGGATTCTGGGGTTTGTCAAACATTAGGTTACTATTCTCATCTACTCCATTAATCCACTACTCTATTTCTTAGCTAGTACCAGATTGTTTTGAGGACTGCTGCTTTATAATATAGTTTAAGATCTGGTTCAGGGAATTATCTTCCTTCAGATTGTTTTTTCCCCCATTAATTCTCTTGATATCCCTTTTGTCCTTCCTCCTTTTAGATGAATTTTATTATTTTTCTTTCTAATTCTATGAAATAGTTTTGGGGGAATTTGATTGGTATGGCACTGAATAGGTAAATTAATTTAGGTAGAATTGTCATTTTTATTATATTGGCTAGGTCAATCCACAAGCAGTTAATGCTTTTCCAGTTGTTTAGATTTGACTTTATTTATGTGAAAAATATTTTGTAGTTGTGATCATAATGCAGTTCTTGGGTTTGTCTTGGCAGGAAGATTCCCAAGTATTCTATGTTGTCTACAGTTATTTTAAATGGGATTTCTGTATCTCTTGAGCTTTACTGGTAGTATAGAGAAATGCTGATGATTTATATGGGTTTATTTTATATCCTGCAACTTTATTAAAAGTTAATTTTTTCAATAATTTTTTTTGCTGATTCTCTAGGATTTTCTAAGCATATTATCTGCAAAAAGTGATAGCTTTACTTCCTCATTTCCAATTCTAATTCTTTCCATTTCTTCTTCTCTATTATTGCTAGCATTTCTAGTACAATACTGAGTAGTAGTGGTGATAATGGGCATCTGTGTTTCACTCCTGATCTTAGTGGGAAGGCTTATATGCATTAAAGATAATGCTTGCTGATAGTTTTAGATATATGCTATTTATCATTCTGAGGAATGTTCCATTTATTACAATGTTCTCTAGTGTTTTTCATAGGAATGGGTGTTACATTTTGTAAAAAAAAAGCTTTTTCTGCATATCTCGAGATGATTATGTATTTTCTATTGGCTTTGTTATTGATATGGTCAATTATGTTGATAGTTTTCTGTAACCCATCTTTAATATCAATTCTAAGAAAGTTAAGGGTTTAAAAAATAGGTTCAAATTTGGCCTCAGCCACTTCCCAACTGTGTGACCCTGGAAATCTCTGTGTGAAGGGAATTTACACCCCTCTCCTGGGGTCATACATGGGATGTTGCCCTGCCTGTGTCCTTATGTTCCTGCATCCCTGCGTTTCTGCATTCCTACATCCCTGTGACTCTAAACCTGAACCAGACATGACTGAATTTGAACCAGATGTGGTAGAGAGGATAATAGGGGCGAACAAGGAAGTATACTCTTTCTCTGTCTCTGGTGTCCTGCCGAGGAAGCAGCTGGAGGTCACACTGAACTCGCCTCATGAGAGCTAGATTAGAGATTTATCTTTCTACCAATTTCTCATCTTTTACCTATCCAAGTAATTCTAATAAACTTCATTAAATTCTAAGGACCAGAGTTTTTACTGTTACACCTCCACTGCCTAACCCTTACCATTCTTGGAACCAATATTGATTCTAAGACATAAGGTAATGGAAGGAAGGGAGGGAATAGTACTGTTGTAAAAAAGAAATTTAGAATTATGTTAAAAGTTGACTAAAGTGTCTATACTATTTGCAGAAATCCCACTCTCACTGTTACCCAATGAAGTAAACAACAAAAACACTAAACTCATACATGGAGTAGAAAATACTTGTATAATTTTTTTACAATAATAAAGACCTGGAAACAAACCAAATGGCATTCAATCAGGGAAATGGCTGAACAATTATAGTACACAAAACACAAAAACTAAAATCTGTCAACTCAAAGATGCAGACTGTAACTCTATATGCCTGTCCATTTTATGTAAGTCTTGTCTACATTCTCCCAAAAGTTCACTGCAGGAAGTATGCCCAATGTTCTGTTTGCCTCCCATGATTTCTCAAAATCAATGCTATATCAGTGGAGCATTCTGGGTATCCATCTGTCATCTCTCCTAGTCTACTTTTGAATTGAATCAACAAAAGATTGAACACCCTACTTAGTGTGTTCTAGCAAGGTACTTAGAGAACTCACAAGCCACTTACTTAGAGAGCTCCACCCTTTTAATTCAGTCCCAAACTTGTGAATCCTATTATCAGAGTTCACACCCTCAGAAATTCAGTCAGCCAGGGATCTGTGAACCCTTTTGATGAGTATTCAACCCTCCAGAAGATGAGAATGGGGCAGTGCTAGACAATTTGGAAACTATGATTGGCCCCTGTGAAGAGGGGGAGGGACAAAGGAGTCACCATAAAAGTCCTGAAATCTTTCAGTTTGAGGAGAGATTTTCTTTGAGAAGATGGTCTGAAGAAAAGAGTGTTTTCTGGAGATAGTTTTCGAAGAAGCTTTGCTGGAAACTGTGGCTTGGAGCTCAGCTTCTATTTAGACTGACTCCTGGATTACTTTGTTTCGTGAGTGAAAGGCTGACTCCCTTCCTAGTTTCCTAAGAGACTAGCCTTCCTGGTTGAGAGCTAATCAATCTCTACCTGGATTAAGGAGACTCAGAGCAAAACATTTAGGTTGATAGGATAGATAACCTCTCTAATCTCTTCACATTTCTCTGCTTTATTGTTTGCTCTCCATTTTGTAAAGATTTGTAAATAAATTTCTGACTCAAGATATAATAAATATTGGCAACCACATAATTTCATAAAATTATTGTCCAACCATTAATTTTCACCTTAACAATACCATGTGGAGAATCCTAGAGAGTCACCTAGAAAGTTAGCCCAAACTATGAATTTTATGAAAGTAGCAGAACATAAAATAAGCCCACATAAATCATCAGCCTTTATAGATATTACTAACAAAGTTCTGCAAGAAGAATTAAAAAATACATACTCTAATTAAAACACCCAGAGAGAACAGAATATCTGGGAGTACAAGTACCAAAACAAACCCAGGAACTACATGAACGTAATTATAAAACACTTTTTTACACAAATCAAATCAGATTATAATAACTGGAAAAATATTACTTGTTCATTGATGGGCAGGGCAATATAATTAAAATGACAATCCTACCTAAACTAATCTACTTATTCAATGTCATTCTAATCAAATTACCAAAAAATTATCTTATTGCACTAAAAAAATCATGTTGTGAGGAAGATCATTTAGTATTAGTTACATATAGTTTATTATATGGACCTAGCATGAAGGGCTGGAGGATTCCAAGATGGAATGAAGGAGCAGGAAGTAGGGCTTGTGCTCTGAGAGAGACTCCATTAGTGGTGGGCACAAACTGTTGCTAGCCCTGGGAGATCTCAGAGTTAAGGACACCCTGCATCCTGATTCCCTGGATCCTGAGTGGTGGTGGCTTTCAGCAAGTGGACAAGACCTGCAGAGCTGCACCAAGTGGAGGAGGGGTTTGGGATCTGGTGGACAGCATCTCAAGCACACTCTCTCTACTTGGGTACCTTGGACCACCTTGGCTTTTCGCATCCTGTGATCATCTTTGGATTACGGTGAGAACCCTCAAAGCCACCCTCAGGCCCTTTAACTGTACTGGTCAAACCTGGCTGGAACCAGATTTGAAAGCAGCCTTCCCAGAGACTCCAGCACTGCTCCTTTGAGCCCTGCCTGGCCTAGGTCAATTAGAATTAGGGTAGAGTAGTCCTCCCCTTGCCCTGTGGTTTTGCCCTTTAGGTTCTTAAGTGTAGAATCCCCTATCCCACCTTTATTAGTTAATCATAATTAAAACTGTTAAAAACCTTTACCTTGCCTACTGGTTCCAAAGACCCCAGCCTAGAGTGAGCAGAGTGACAGTTGGGCTAACTGCCATTCTTGATTCTTAGTCTCCCTATATTGGCTGATCCTGTCTCTCATTCAACCCAGTGTGTGTATCCACAAACCATTAGGACACATTTACATTCCTGGTGCCCCACTCTTTTTTACAGGCAATATAATTAAAATGACAATCCTACAGGTACCAAAACAAACCCAGGAACTACATGAACGTAATTATAAAACACTTTTTTACACAAATCAAATCAGATTGTAATAACTGGAAAAATATTACTTGCTCATTGATGGGCAGGACAATATAATTAAAATGACAATCCTACCTAAACTAATCTACTTATTCAATGTCATTCTAATCAAATTACCAAAAAAATTATCTTACTGCACTAAAAAAATCATTTGGAAGAACAAAAGATCAGGAATAGGAAAAGAATTAATGAAAAAATGTAAAGGAAGGAGATCTAGCAGTACTGGATTTTAAACTGTATTATAAAATAGTAATTATCAAAACTATTTGGTATTAACTAAGAAATAGAAAGCTAGATCAGTGGAACAGAACAGATATAGAACAAAAAGTGGTAAAATATTATAGTAACTCTGTATATGACAAAAGTAGAGATTGTTCACTTCCAGTGAATGAAATGAAAAAAGGAAACATAAAAGACACAATCTATATATACAGATGCTTGCTGAATGATGTCTTCTGTTGTGTGTGGGGGGAGGAGGGGCTAAGATGCCTAGAAATAAAATCTGTTAATAAAATTTAAAAATAAAATGAAACTGAGTAGGAAGAAGATAGGGAGGTATAGAAGAATTCTATGAATCAAAACAAAATGAAGTAAGAATAACCAGGAAAACACTGACAACATAAATAGAAAGAAAATCAAAATCCAACATATTACATGGATACATATATTAGATTTGAGGTTGGACCACCACTTGTTATATAATTAATAGTGGGGATTCCTTTTGTGAGTTGGACTAGATGGCCTCTGTAGTCCCTTTTAAATCTAAAAGTCTATGATTCTATATATAGTTATAATGACCATGTTTGCTGTCCCCCTTTCCCCCCCCAAAAAACCTGAAAATGAGAACAAGATGAAGTACTATGGATGTGGAATACTACATATACTGTCAGTCTTGGTTGAAGTGTTCTGTTGATTAGTATTGTTCAAATGCCCTTTTTTCTCCATCTCTCTTTTTATTCTTTGTTATAAAGAATTACTCTCTGGAAGTTGAAGAGATGGATATAGTGAAAAATGAGGGTAACAAAAATAAGAAATAAAAAAAATTCAACAAAAAAATCCAAGTTTGTCAGAGCATTTCCAATAAGTAGCAACAGCTGTCTTTTCAGATACCTCCCCCTTTTCTGAAAGAATTCATTCACAATTGTTGGAATTTCAAATTTAAGGAATACATTCTTAACCAAATTCTATCAGGCCTATCTAGAAGATCTAAAAGCCCTAAACCAGCAAAGTATTGGTGCTGGTGCTGGGCCAGCACTGGAGGGGTATGGGGTGAAGCTTCTCCATTCTCTTCCCAGTGCCTGAGGTCAATTTTTGCAGGCCCTGCCCCTCTGTCCAGCTGCCCAAAGCAAGTACTTCCTCTCTCTGGAGTAATTCAGAGAAGTTCACAGGCAGCTTTAAGTTGCAGTTTGGGCATGCAAACTCAAAAACATTCGCCAACACTGCCCTAAACCAATGTACTTTAATTTACAATAAAAGCTAAACTAGTGACTCTACTCTTTGTAATAGTACTACTCTTGGGAGTAACTAGGTGGCTCAATGGATTGAGAGCACAGGCCTAGACATGGGAGGTCCCGGGTTCAAATCTGGCCTCTGACACTTCTTAGCTGTGTGACCCAAGGCAAGCTTTAATTTAACCCCAATTGCCTAGACAAGTGATGGCAAACCTTTTAGAGATGGAGTGCTGGGCCCTGCCACCTCCCTCCCCCCCCCCCAACTCACCTCCAGCTCTCCTCTTACCCCAGATGGGGAGGGAGGATGTGCTCCACTGGGCTGTTGGGCAGAGGGGCAGGTGTTGAGAGGCACGTGTAGAGAAGGGAAGGAGAGTGACCCAAGGTCTCTGCTCCTCTCTAGCTATGTGCCATGCTGTGAGTTCTGCTCTCCTCAAAACTAGCTTCTCTCCAACTCCAGTATGGGAATCACCTTCACCACAGACTCAATAGGCCACCGTCTGCACTGCACTCTCACACAGCATGTGAGTCCTCCCTTGCTCCCCCCCAGCACCTCAAGCTAAACAGGGGAGGAAGGAAGCTCTCCCATTGGGTTGCTGGGCAGAGCAGCAGGTGAAGTGAGGAATGTCCTTAGGCGCATGAAGAGGGGGAAGGGAACAGCTCCACCCAGAGTCCCTCTGACTTTCTAGTAAAGAACTCTGGTGGGCACTGCAGGTGTGCAGAAAAGGTTCTATGTGGCCTTTTTGGCATGTGTGTCATAGGCTCGCCATCACACGCCTAGGCCTTACCACTCTTTTGCTTTGGAACATATCAATTCTAAGACAGAAGGTATGGGTTTAAAAGGAAAAAAGTGCTATTTTTACATACCAACTAAAGATTTCAGTAACAGTTCAATAAACTAAATCTGGGGTTCAAATACTACAGGAACTTTTCTTTTACATTTCAAACATTAAAAAAATTCTAATAAAATTAACTGGCAGCATGTATGCACTGTAAACTGAATTATTAGCCCAAGACAAAGTGGCAAATATTGGAGGTTATTTTGCTACCAAACTGTCCTGCAACATTATTTTCTATTTTAGTATTTCTTTATCATTCTACAACCATAAGTCTAATTTCTTTTGCAATCCAAATAAAATTATAAAATTTATACGACTTCCACTTCTCATTTCTTGTAAAATTCAGATCTGCACAAAGGATCATTAAAGATCTATATACTACACATCTAAAATTAATTTCTTTAATTTTACATATTATTTTTGCACTTAGAAGCACAAAGATATCAGGAGTCTTAGGAATTCGCCAGACTACAAAGAAAAGAACTACCTAGCTTCTTCATGCAGACCTTAAACTTTCCTCCCTACCTAGGAAAGCTCTCTATCACTCAAGAGCAATCAATATATGATTTACCTAAATTCTTTCTGGATAAGCACTGGTTCATTTTTATACTATGGTATAGGTGATTATTTTGTCTTTAAAAAGTTTCCCAAAAACTCAGGTTAATTATAAATATGACAAAACACAACCTATATTTAAAATACTATTTTTCAAAAAATCACAGGTGGGATTCCATGGCTGTGTGGATTATTTTGGAAACCGGTGGGGATTTTTTGTTTTTAAATAGAGAAAATTACAATCAAGGGCTGCAATGCCACCACCAAAAAAAGGTGTGAGCCTTCAGACTGAGCAAAATTACCAGTAAGGTAACAGAGGCCTAAACTAGAAAATCTTTACATTAAAAAAATGTGGGAATCCCTTTCAGTAAATTTATTTGAGAAAGAGCCTCTAGTGTTTCAATGTTTCCATTGCACTGGGAAGGTTTTTACCCTAGACAGGACAGAAAACTACTTCCCCTCGATCCCTTTCAATTGGATGACACACGCTAAAATCAACTACAAACGGGAGCTGCGTTTGCGGCACCGAGGTCTGGTCACAAGGCCTGGCCACGGACCTGAGGCTGTGCTCGGCGCTGCGTGAGTGAAGAGGCGGCAGCAACCCCGCGCTGGTAGGCTGGAGGCTACAGGGATAAGAGAGGCGCGGACGTAGAGCTTCCAGCAATCCAGCCTCACTCAGAGGCGGTGCCCCACTCAGATCTCCTCGGTACTAAGAAGAGAGCAGCCTACCTGTCGGACCAGCCAGGATGATCCTTGGGGCCTACGCTTCGCGCCCCGTTCTCGGCTATGCGTCCGCTAACAGTGATCCAGGAAGCCACCGCCGCGGCCTTCAGCTTCCCGCCACCGCCGGTCTCTTCTTCGTCCAGGGACACCACGAGCTGGTTCAGGGCGTAAAGCAACGAACAGAAGCCACAGCCCAGACAGAGAACTAACACCCGCAGGTAACGCCGCATGTCTCTCTCCATTCGCAGCCAGCTGGAGCTGCTTCTACTGCGGCGGCCAGACGCCGCCGGGGCGCTGACAAACCACAGCCAGACCCCAGTACGCATACGCGGCATCAAGCCCCGCCCCCTTCCTCTCCTTCCTTCCTTCCTTCCTTCCTTCCTTCCTTCCTTCCTCCTAAATCCTTTTCCGGTTTCACTGTCTCCGACCCTTCCCCCACTCCTCCCCGCTCCCTCCGAGAGCGCCTGTGATACTACTTCTGTGGCTGCTGCAGGATCCCCCTGCTCCTCGGATATGGGCGACCCTCCGAAGATGGTGGAGGTTACGTAGCAAACGTGAGCTGCTTGAGAGGAGAGTCTAGGCTTTGCTGGCGCTGGTTTCTTCTTGTAGACAATGCCCAAAGCTTTGGGGAGGGGTAGCATTAAAGCTGCTCCATTATAACTGACCGGGTTAGAACCTGGAGCTGCCAAAAGATTCTAGGGAAAGAGCTGTAAGCTCCTTTTTCGTGTCTATATATCTGAAAGCATAGACAGACTCACTTCGATTTCTATTGACAAACTTTGTTTCATGAAACCCCAAATTTACTCTTGCCGCATGAGAACTTGCCTTCAAGAAACTCCCTGCCTGACTCTTGGCCCAGACTCAGTACCCATTGAGTACCTTGGATAGGTGGATGTAGTCAAGTCTTAAGTATGCTTTTTGTCTTCTTAGTTTCTCTAATTGTATCTAAGCTTCTTCCAGCTCCTGCTACAACCTCTTCTCCAAGCTTTTATGAAATCAGTTGACCCTCCTTTCATAAGATTCCCAAGTTCATTAGTGGAAATTCCCATTCTTGGTGTCCAAATCCCCCCAGAGTCTCAGAGCTTGGGTGGCTCTGTGTAGTGAGGGTGTGTTGGCCGACCATAAGAACATTTTTTGCCTCGTCCTGATTAAAGATGTGTTCTTTTATAACTGCTTTGGTGGTTCAGTGCTTTTCCAGGTTGACACTATATAAAAGTAGCACCCTCTCATGGTGGCAAGTTGGATAGGAGGATGACCACCTTGGACTCAATGAGCAGTGTCGTTTTGCACTATTCAACTCTAAGTGAGAAGTTCCCACTAATGCTTTTACCTCAAATAAACAATCAAATTCAAAGCAAAGGTTTTAAAAAACAAACAACAAAACCCTTACCTTCCATTCTAGATTCAATACTGTTCATTGGTTCTAAGGCAGAAGAGTGGTAAGGTCTAGGCCAGTGATTCCCAAAGTGGGCGCCACCGCCCCCTGGTGGGTGCTGCAGCGATCCAGGAGAAGCGGTGATGGCCACAGGTGCATTTTGGAATGTGGATTCAGTGCAGTAACCAATTTATTAACAAAAAAAAAGAAACCACTTGCAAATAGTGAATTGTAGTGATTTAAGATTACTGCTGACCAAAATAGAGCCGAGGATTGCTAAATTGGTAGCAGTACACCAGATTCATCCTTCTCATTAAGATGGTTTTGAATTTTTAAACTTTTTTTGTATTACATTCTATTCTGAGTTCAATAAATAGTTTCATAATTTCAAAATTCAATGTTTGTAATTTACACCTTTCTTTACTATATTTTACGAAAAAGGGAGAAACGTTAATACATATATCTTTCCTATTAATTGCTATTAAAATTAAAAAAAAATTAATTTCCAGGAGGTGCTAAGTAATATTTTTTCTGGAAAGGGGGCGGTAGGCCAAAAAAATTTGGGAACCACTGGTCTAGGCAATGAGAGTTAAGTGACTTGCCCAGGGTCTCAAAGCCAGAAAATGATGAGGCCACATTTGAACCCAAGACCTCCCATTTCCAAGCCTGGCTCTCAATCCACTGAGCTACCTAGCTACCTCCCAAAGTAAAGGCATTTACAGAGATGGCATAGAAGTAGCTACAGGACACTCTCCCCTCTGTATAAATCTGGGATATAGTCTCACAACTATACATAGCATACACAGACATACACAAAGTGGTGTGGGAATTAATTGGATCAAGCAACAATTGTATGGTTTAATTTTATGGCAGCAAGGGTCATTTGTGTGATTCTTTTAGTTAGATTAGCTCAGAACATCTGACTTTGACCAAAGGTTAATAAGTGAAACAAAATTAAGCTGTTATCTTCAGCTTTAGTTAGTTCTCTATCAGATTAGTGCTGAATTTTCTACCTGTGTGGTAAAGATAAAACCTCTGGGACCCTATGGGCCCTTCTCTATCTAATTTCATCTTATAGCTAGTTGTGCCCCCCACCCTCTACCCCAGGTAAAGTGCCTCTGCTGGACACCTCCTTTGCTGAGCATGCTAAGTGAGTAACTCCTTTGTAAGAAAGCCAAGGCTGATGGGGGCAAGAGAAAAGGCAGAGAGAAATCTGTTTTCCTTCATCTCTAAGATATGCAGCACAATTCCCTTTCTTTTAAAATAAATTTTTTTGAACTGAAAATTTCCATAAAACCAGAGGAGCATAACAAAGGACTACACACAAAATCATGAATCTTCACCACATACTACCTGCTTCTTTCAAAAAGTATATAATAAATTTTATTTATATACTCCCCAAATTGTCCTGCCAACTTCCTTCCCCTCTGTGCATTTTAAAAATGTAAATGGCCCTCTTTTCTTTGACATCACCATTGTTCACCTCCTTTTCCCTCTTAAATTCTTCCTATCAAAAAACAAGAGAAAATAAACAGCGTTTTAACAATCATAGTCAAGCAAAACAAATTTACACAGAGGTCATGTCCAAAACTGAATGTCTCTTTCAAAACCTTTTGTCTTTCTTTGTCAGGACATAAGTAAAATGCTTCATCATAACTCTTCTTGGAGACATTGTATTTGCACTAGTCAGAATTCTTAGGTCTTTCCAATTTTTTTTTTTTTTTTTTAGAAAAACTCCATTTTCCATCAGCACCACAGCTTGGTTTCAACTCCACAGAACATCATACCTCACCTAGGGATAAGCTAAACACCTGAAATCTCATCACCATACAGACCGATTCAGTTTTTTATTCTCAACATCTTCCCAACTCCTTCATCTCCCTACCCATCCAGTAGAAGGGCTGGAAGGTAGGGCAGTAGGCCCCGCCCAAAGCCTTCCTTTATAATGGGCTTGGATCTGAACTTTCCAGGTAACTCTCCATTTTCCATCAGCACCTCTGCTTGGTTTCATTCCACAGAACATCATACCCACTAGTGTCTCTCCTTTCCCCCTCCAAACTTTGAGAGTTCCTTTTATGTATTATCTTCCCCCAGCTGATGCACAGCTCTGAAAAGGGCTCAGAAAGCCCTCACACCAGATGTGCTAGTTCCAACTCTCACCTGTGACTCCAAGAAGCTGTGGCATACACTGTAAAATCATCTCAGCAGATAGGCTAAACTAGGTTGGGGGTTACTGACAGACCTTAAACCTGTAGGTGAATTTGGGGGATGTCTAGCTTAAGCATATGAAGACTTCCCCCAGAGGAATGAGCAGATGAGAACAATTTGTTCCAATGGCTGTGAAGGCAGCCTAAGCAGGTACTGTGGAGCACTTAGAACTTGATCAAACATTAAAAGATGCAAAGGTCAGCAATTGCATTCCAGACCATTGCTGGTTGTCCTGACTTTTGGCTGGCCACTGTAGTTTAATGACTCTGAAGGAGAGTGAAGCTGACAGCTTGGCACAACTCTGCCATACTAAAATCCAATTAATGCACAAGTCAAGATATCACCCATGATGTTGTTGTTCCACTTTAGAAAGGAAAGATAAACAAGAACATCTTCCCCCATTAGATTATAAACTCCTTGAGGACAAGGACTTCATTTCTTTTTTTTATTTATTTGTATACTCAGCACTGTTTAGTGAATCAAAGTTTGATGTAAATTGTTCTCTTGGATCATTCATTTTATGTTAGTTCATACTGCCCAGGATTTTCTGAAATTTGTCATTTGTCATTTCTTATGGCATGCAAATATTTCATTATATTTCTATACTACAGTTAGTTCAGACATTCCCCAGTTGTCCTTCCCTCCCCCTTCCTGCACTCTATAATATTTGTTTCAAGATCAGAAACTTTGTTTTGGTTGTAGCTATCATTCCCCCATTATTATCCTTTCTTTCTCTTAACACCTCTCACAACCGTGTTTATTTCTCTATTGAATTTTATCTATTTCTTTTCTATGTATGTGTGCTCAACATATCGCCCCAATTATGATAAATAGCTAATTCAACCCCCTTTTCCTCCTTTCTATACCACTTTATTCCTTTTACTCCCTTTTCTTTCTTAGAAAAACCTCAGAATATAATCAGTCCCACAGTAATCCAGGTTTTTTTATATGTAACTATCACTAGCATTAATATTCTGAAGGGATACACCTGTTTCTTCTCCCCCTATTAAAATATTAGCAGATATATTATCATACAGTTTCTACCATTTACTCAAATAAATTTGCCTTTCTGGGTTTCCCTTAGGTATTATATTTATTAATTAGAGTTCCTACTTAGCTCAAGTACTTTGATCAGAAATGCTCAAAAGTCTTCTGTTCTACCACAAGTCAATTTTTCTCCCTGTAGGATTATATTTGTTTTAGGTTTATATATCATTTACGTTTTGGAATATATATACTAAAAATCTCATTTCACTTGAGATAGAAGCTGCCAAGTCTTGTGTGATCCTGACTCTTTACTTGATACTTAAATTTCTTGTTGGATGTTTGCAATATTTTTTCTTTGATTTGGGAGCTTGGGATTACTTGGGAGCTCAGGATTTTTTTATGGTATGCCTGGGGATTTTTCTTGGAATTTCAGAGTTGGATAGAGTCTATCTTTACTTTACACTCTAGTTCTAATAGATTATAGACAGTTTTAACTTCATTAAAATGTCAACTTTAAAAAAAAAACCATGACCTTCAGGGAGTTCCATTCTTAAGAGATAATTTTTAAATTCTCTCTCCTTGATCTGTTTTCCAGCCATTTTTTTCTATCAGATAGCTTACATTTTCTTTTATTTTCTTCTAGTACTTCTTTCTGTCTTATGGAGTCATCAGTTTCTATTTGGTCTATTCTAGTTTTCAGGAAATGTTACTTAGGTAAGATTTACTACTTTCTGTTCTAAGCTCTTTAATTTCCTTCAATTCTTTCTTCCAGGACTTTTTTTAACTTCTTGCTTTATTTCTTCTAGGTATTAATGTAAGTTCTATTGGAAAATCTATTGTTTCTTTTGAGTCTCTAAACTGCTTTTGGGGGGATCTCTATATCTACAATGATTTTTGAAACTTTGATCTTACTCAGCATGGACTTGGGTTTTAGGAGGCACTACTCCCTGCTGTACTTTGGTCTCTCCTTGGGTCCTCTGGGTTCCTAAACTGACTTCGTCCCAGAGGTTCAGTTTTGAGTTACAGTGCTGGCTCATTAGAGCCCTCCTTTGTCTCAATATAGAGTGCCAAGGATCTTGGAGATCCCAGTCTAGGCCTCTAACATTCCCTAGTATTTCTGTGCTTAATGTTGTAAATTTCTGACAACCACTCGAGGTTTTCTGATCACCATCATTTCTTTTTTTTTAACAGTCATTTTATTTTATTCATTTTTACTTCTTAGAAAATTTTTCCATGGTTACATGATTCATTTTCTTTCCCCTTCTCTACAAACCTACCCCCGCCCCCACAGCTGATGTGCATTTCCACTGGATTTTACATGTATCATTGATCAAGACCTATTTCCATATTATTGATAGTAGCACTGGGGTGGTCGTTTAGTCCACATCCCAAATCATATCCCCATCATCCTATGTGTTCAAGCAGTTGTTTTTCTTCTGTGTTTCTACTCCCACAGTTCTTTCTCTGAATGTGGATAGCATTCTTTCTCATGAGTCCCTCAGAATTGTTCTGGATCATTGCATTGCTGCTAGTAAAAAAGTCTATTACATTCGATTTTGTGTATCAGTCTCTGGGAATAATGTTCTCCTGGTTTTGTTTTTTTCACTCTGCATCAATTCCTGGAGGTCTTTGCAGTTCCCATGGAATTCCTCCAGTTCATTATTCCTTTGAGCACAATAGTATTCTATCACCAGCATATACCACAATTTGTTCAGCCATTCTCCAATTGAAGGGCATACTCTCCTTTTCCAGGTTTTTGCCACTACAAAGAGTGCGGCTATAAATATTTTTGTACATGACTTTTTCCCTATGATCTCATGGTATGGCTGGATCAAAGGGCAGACTGTCTTTTAGTGCCCTTTGGGCATAGTTCCAAATTGCCATCCAGAATGGTTGGATCAAATCACAACTCCACCAGCAATGTATTAGTGTCCCAATTTTGCCACATTCCCTCCAACATTTATTACTTTCCTTTGCAGTAATGTTAGCTAATCTGCTAGGTGTGAGGTGGTACCTCAGAGTTGTTTTGATTTGCATTTCTCTAATTATAAGAGATTAGAACACTTTTTCATGTGCTTATTGATAGTTTTGATTTCTTTAACTGAAAAGTGCCTATTCATGTCTCTTGCCCATTTATCAATTGGGGAATGGCTTGATTTTTTGTACAATTGCTTTAGCTCCTTATATATTTGAGTAATTAGACCTTTGTCAGAGTTTTTTGTTATAAAGATTTTTTCTCAATTTGTTGATTCCCTTCTAATTTTGGTTGCATTGGTTTTGTTTGTACAAAACCTTTTTAATTTAATGTAATCAAAATTATTTATTTTACATTTTGTAATTTTTTCTAACTCTTGCTTGGTTTAAAATTCTTTCCTTTCCCAGAGATCTGACAAGTATACTATTCTGTGTTTGCCTAATTTGCTTATAGTTTCCTTCTTTATATTCATGACATTCACCCATTCTGAATTTATCTTGGTGTAGGGTGTGAGATATTGATCTAGACCCAATTTCTCCCATACTGTTTTCCAATTTTCCCAGCAGTTTTTGTTAAATAGTGGATTTTTGCCCCCAAAGCTGGGCTCTTTGGGTTTATCATAGACTGTCTTGCTGAGGTCACTTAACCCAAGCCTATTCCACTGATCCTCCTTTCTGTCTCTTAGCCAATACCATATTGTTTTGATGACCACTGCTTTATAGGACAGTTTAAGATCTGGTACTGCTAAGCCACCTTCCTTCACATTTTTCTCATTATTTCCCTTGATATTCTTGATGTCTTGTTCTTCCAAATGAACTTTGTTACAGTTTTTTCTAATTCAGTAAAAAAGTTTCTTGGTAGTTTGATAGGTATGGCACTAAATAAATAGATTAATTTGGGTAGGATGGTCATTTTTATCATGTTAGGTGGCAAGGTTAAAAATCCTATATTATATAGCTCATTCTACCCATGAGCAATTAATGTTTTTCCAATTGTTTAGATCTAGTTTTAATTGTGTGGAAGGTGTTTTGTAATTGTGTTTGTATAATTCCTGTGTACGTCTTGGCAGATAGATTCCTAAGTATTTTATATTGTTTAGGGTGACTTTAAATGGCATTTCTCTTTCTAACTCTTGCTGCTGAGATGTGTTGGAAATGTATAGAAATGCTGATGACTTATGTAGGTTTATTTTGTATCATGCTACTTTGCTAAAGTTGTTGATTATTTCCACTAACTTTTTAGTTGATTCTCTAGGATTTTTTAGGTAGACCATCATATCATCTGAAAAGAGTGATAGGTTGGTCTCCTCATTGCCTATTTTAATTGCTTCAATTTCTTTTTTCTTCTCTAATTGCTACTGCTAGTATTTCTAGTACAATGTTAAATAATAGAGGTGATAATGGGCATCCTTGTTTCACACCTGATCTTATTGGGAAGGCTTCTAATTTATCCCCATTGCAGATGATGCTTGTTGATGGTTTAAGATATATATTGTTTATTCTTTTTTTCGAAAGGCCCTTCTATTGCTATACTTTCTAGTGTTTTCAATAGGAATGGGTGTTGTATTTTTTCAAAGGCTTTTTCAGCATCTATTGAGATAATCATGTGGCTTTTGTTGGTTTGCTTGTTGATATGGTCAATTATGTGGATGGTTTTCCTAATGTTAAACCATCCTTGCATTCCTGGTATAAATCCCAACTGATCATGATGAATAACCCTCTTGATCACTTGCTGGAGTCTCTTTGCTAGTATTCTATTTAAGATTTTTGCATCTATGTTCATTAAGGAGATTGGTCTGTAGTTTTCTTTCTCTGTTTTTGTTTTACCTGGCTTTGGGATCGGTACCATATTTGTGTCATAAAAGAAATTTGGTAGAACTCTTTCTTTGCTTATTGTGTCAAATAGTTTGTATAATATTGGGATTAGTTGTTCTTTGAAGGTTTGATAGAATTCACTTGTGAATCCATCTGGTCCTGGGGATTTTTTCTTAGGAGTTCTTTGATGGCTAGTTCAATTTCTTTTTCTGATATGGGATTATTTAAGTCTATTTCTTCTGCTGTTAATCTAGGCAATTTATATTTTTGTAAATATTCATTCATATCACCTAGATTGTTATATTTATTGCCATATAATTGGGCACAATATTTTTTAATGATTGTCTTAATTTCCTCTTCATTAGAGGGGAAGTCTCCCTTTTCATATTTGATACTGTCAATATGGTTTTCTTCTTTCTTTTTTTTATTAGATTGGCCAGTAATTTGTCAATTTTATTTGTTTTTTTCAAAGTACCAGCTTCTAGTCTTATTTATTAATTCAATTGTTCTTTTATTTTTGATTTTATTAATTTCTCCTTTCATTTTTATGATCTCTAATTTAGTTTTCATCTGGGGATTTTTAATTTGTTCGCTTTCTAGTTTTTCAATTTGCATGCCCAATTCATTGATCTTTGCCCTCCCTAATTTGTTAATATATGCACTCAAGGATATAAATTTCCCCCTGAGTACTGCTTTGGCTGCATCCCACATAGTTTGGTGGGATGTCTCACAATTGTCATTCTTTTCAATGAAATTATTAATTGTTTCTATGATTGGTTCTTTAACTGATTTTGGAGAATCATATTATTTAATTTCTAATTAATTTTTTATTTGCCTATCCTTGTACCCTTACTAATTATTATTTTTATTGCATTATGATCTGAAAAGGTTGCATTTATTATTTCTGCTTTTTTGCATTTGTTTGCCATGTTTCTATGCCCTAATACATAGTTAATCTTTGTGAATGTACCGTGTGCTGCCGAAAAGAAAGTGTATTCCTTTTTGTCCCTATTTATTTTTCTCCACATATCTGTTACCTCTAATTTTTCTAGGATTTCATTCACCTCTCTTACCTCTTTCTTATTTATTTTTTGGTTTGATTCATCTAGATCTGATAGGGGAAGGTTTAGGTCTCCCACTAGTATAGTTTTACTATCTATTTCATCCTTGAACTCCACTAGCTTCTCCTGTAGGAATTTGGATGCTATACCATTTGGTGCATACATATTGAGTATTGACATTCCTTCATTGTCTATACCAGTGATGGCCAAACTTTTTAAAGAGGGGGGCCAAAGTAAAGGAAGTGCTCATCTGTCAGTCTGTTTCTAAGGCAAGTCTTTTGAAGTTTCATTGCATTGTATCCTATTCATTGTATTTGTCAGATTAGGAATAATGTTGTGGGGCCAGATAGAACATTTCAGGGGGCCACATCTGACCCGTGGGCCATAGTTTGCCCATCACTGGTCTGTACTGCCTTTTATCAGGATATAATTACCTTCCCCATCTCTTTTTAACCCTATCTATTTTTACTTTGGCTTTGTCAGATATCATAATTGCAACTCCTGCCTTCTTTTTGTTCAGTTGAAGCCCAATAGATTTTGCTCCAGCCTTTTATTTTTACTATATGTATGTCTGCCTGTCTCATGTGTGTTTCTTTTTTTTTATTTAAACATTTATTAATATTCATTTTTAACATAGTTACATGATTCATGCTCCTACTTTCCCCTTCACCCCCCGCACTCCCCCCACCCATGGCCGATGCACATTTCCACTGGTTTTGTCATGTGTCCTTGATCAAGACCTATTTCCAAATTGTTGGTGTGGTAGTTTCGAGTCCACATCCTCAATCATGTCCACCCTGACCCATGCGTTCAAGCAGTTGTTTTTCTTATATGTTTCCTCTCCTGCAGTCCTTCCTCTGAATGGGGGTAGTGTTCTTTACCATAAATCCCTCAAAATTGTCCTGGGTCATTGTATTGCTGCTGGTACAGAAGTCCATTACTCATGTGTGTTTCTTATAGACAACATAAGGTAGGATTTTGCTTTCTAATCCACTCTGCTATTTGCTTCCATTTTATGGGTGAGTTCATCCCATTCACAATCAGAGTTATGATTATCAACTGTGTATTCCCCAACATTTTGATTCTCTTTCCTTGAGCTGTCTTTTTTTCTTTTATTATTTCCTTCTACACCAGTATTTTGTTTTTAATGACTCCCCCTAGGCCCCTCCTTTATTTTACTTCCCTTTCTCCCCCCTCCCTTCTTATCCCCCTCTTATTTTTCTTTATGGTCTTTTTAAGCTACCCCCACACTCTTCCTCTCTAGCATTGCTTCCCTCCCCGCCAGTCTGCTTGTTATCCTTCTACTTCTCTATAGAGCACGAATCAATTCTCTGCCCCTATGAATCTGATTGTTTTTCCCTCCTTGAGTTAATTTCAATGCATGTAAGAATAAAGTATTTCCTGTCTCCAATCTCTTTACCCTTCCAGTGTATTGGTCTTCTCCCCTGCTCCCACCATGCCCTTCTTTATATAGGCATATAGATCTACTCCATTTTGTCTCTTTTCCCATTTCTCATAATATTATCCTCTTTTTTTACCTCTAGTTTTATATATATTTATAAATACATATATACATACATACATATATATATACATATATACATATATATATATATATATATATTGACATTTCATCCTCTACAGTTTGTTACTTTTCCTTCTAAGTATACTTCTTCTAGCTACCCTGATGATAATAACAATTTTAAGAGTTATCAATATCATCTTTTTTATAGAGATACAAATAATTTGAAATTATTGCGTTCCTTAAAAAAATGTTTTTGTTAACACCACCCCCCAATTACCTTTTGGTGATTCTCTTGAGTTCTGTGTTTGGACATCATATTTTCTGGTTAAGTTCAGTTTTTTCTTAATGAATGCTTGGAAGTCTTCAATTTTATTAAATGACCATTCTTTCCCCTGCAAGAATATAGTCAGTTTTCCTGGGTAGTTGATTCTTGGTTGTAGAACCAGTTCCCTTGCTTTCCTGAATATTATATTCCATGCCTTCTGGTCCTTCAGTGTAGATGCAGCCAGATCCTATGTTATCCTAACTGTGGTTCCCTGGTATCTGAATGACTTCTTCTTAGCAGCTTGTAATATTTTTTCTTGGTTTGTTAGTTCTTGAATTTGGCTATAATATTCCTGGGAGATGTCAGTTGTAGATTAAATGTAGGAGGTGATCTGTGGATTCTTTCAATCTCCACTTTTCCCTCTTGTTCAAGGATGTTGGGGGCAGTTTTCTTGGATAATTTCCTGTAGGATGATGTCCAGGCTTTTTCTTTTGTCATGATGTTCCAGTAGTCCAATAATTCTTAAATTGTCTCTCCATGATCTGTTTTCCAGATCTGAGGTTTTGGCAATGAGGTGTTTCATATTTTCCTCAAATTTTTCATTCTTTTGATTTTGTTTTATATATTCTTGCTGCCTTGTGAAGTCATTTGCTTATAGTTGTTGGATTCTCATTTTTAAAGTCTGAATTTCATCCCTGGCTTTTTGGTAATCCTTCTTCTGGTCTGATTTTCTTTGTACGTCATCTTTCACTTTCTTTGCCTCATTTTTAAGCTGGTCAATTTTGGCTTTCAAGACACTATTTTCTTGTTTTAATTCATGTATTCCCTTTTTCCAATTGTCTTCAGCCTCTCTATTGTTTTTTGAGTTCTTGAGTTAGTGGAGTTTCTGTGTTGTTTCTTGATGTTCTCTCATCCTCCTTTAATCCATTTGCTCTTTGTTCATTTCCTTGATAGTAGCTGGCAATTGTGATTTCTTTTTTTCTTTTTTTCTCATGTTTTATCCTTCTTCCCCCCTGTAATTGGCGGTAATCGTTGCCCTCTGATTATTTGCTGGATCTTTGGGTTTGGACTATTCAGTCTTGGAAGGTCTTCTTTTCTGCTCTGTTGACTCACTAGATTAGTGGGCCCTGATGCCAGATCTTCCCCAGCTGGTAGTAAAAGCTAAAGATGTGTTTTCAGCTACTTTCATTGTAGTCTATGAGGAGGGGTGTTTGGACTTCCCTGCCCTCTGAAGACTTCTTATCTGCCATATTGATAAGATTAAGCCAGGGTGGAGTTGATCTGCACAGTTCAATAGGCCTTGAGAAAGGTGGGGGGCAGCGCAAGATGGAGTGTTTGGCTGCCCTTTATGCACTTCTTCTCCAGCTGTCTCCCTGTTGTCTGTGATCAAAGCCTTGAGTCTGGCACAGCTGTGCCAGTGAGGTACTCCCTCTGGACTACAGCCCTTGTCCTCCCAGAGATTCCAGGATCTCCTGGAGACTTGGAAAATTAGATGTGGGAGGGGACCTGGGATCTTCCTTTTCCCCTTCCCCTTAAGCTCAACAGTTCAAGAATTCAGGCTCCCCCCTCCCCATACCTTTTAAGTTGGGTTTAGCAGGAGGATCCCCCAGCTCTATTCTGTTGTCAGATTTGGTTTTCTGTCCCCTTGAAGCCCTTTGTCCTTGATTGGGGTTGAAGGGTTTACAGAGGTCTGGAGCCTTGCAGCTTCTAAGCCTCCATCTTCCCGTAATTCCTTCACCATAATTTCTAGGAGAATCCTCATGACATTTGTCTCTGACCTGTCTCTGATCATGCCAACTTGTTTAACTATGCTGACACTAGCTTTGCAGGCAACCTTCTTTCCTATTGCCTTTTTTGCTTCTGGATAACTTTTTGACATTCAGAAGTAAAAGTCATTTGTTTCTCGTTGAATTTCTTGTTATTTGTTCAATGAGAATTTCAAGGTTTTTCAAGGTAGGTGTGTGGGAACATGGTAGTCAGCTTCAACTGTCTTAGCCAAAAGTCTCAGATAACTACCTTTCAAGATCTGGGTTCTTCTACAGTTTGTTCTCTTCTCCTTTTTTGGGGGGGGGAGTTTAAATGCGTTTTATTTTAGACAACCTACATGACATGTTTTTAAAAACAATGTCTCCACTCCAAATAAATCAGGTTAAAAATAAATGAATAAAGCTCAAGATGATATCAGTCCATATTTGTCCAAATCCTGGTGTTGTGTAGATGACAAAAAGCAGCAGCCAGTTATGATGACAGGTGATGATCCAAAGTAATCAGCTTGAATTTGTTAACATTTCTCTATTTCTAAACCATCCTTAAAGAAAATCATATATGGGGTCAAACTATCCTCCCGGAAATCCAAGAGAGCCACCATGCCATCTGGATTCATGTTTTTGCCCATGAAGAACTGATAGTTATTAAAATTAGCAAGCATATGTTTGATTTGTTCTGTAGCTCCTGTCATAAAAGGTTTTACTCTTTCTGGCTTCTGTTCTTCAAGTCTGCCTTTGATTGACTTCATGTAGTCTTTGATGTACATTTTGTAGGATTCTTTTGTGAAGCTAGTTTCTTGTAGATGATGGTTTATAACTATGTCAACTCCAGTGATTGCAGTGGCATCTGTTCCTTCACCCTCAGGACCTTCAGCAGAGGCATTTCCACTGATGAGTGAATCATCAGTGGTACCTACTGTCCTACTGACCATCTTCCCCTCCACCTCCAGGCAAAGCCTGTTCGTGATCTCCTGGATCTAGTAAATGTTGGAGAACATCTCATCATGGCTGATGAGGTCCCGGTAGATAATCATGGCAGCGGAAGGAGGGAGTGGCAGCAGCGGCACTAATGCTGCGGGGGGCCTGGAGTTCCGTGTGAGCGGGATGCAGCCGGAGCAGCGCTTGGGGAGGGGGGGGCAGGGGTGAGCAGGCGTTAAAAGCTCTTCTCCTTTTTTAAAAATTGTATTCTTCCTAGCTTCCCCCTGCCTCAACTGCTTCTTTAGATAATATCTAGCTTTGGAAACAGCCACCAGTGGTATACCTATTCCATAGCTAGCCAATGGCTACCCGCTAATTACAGTGTTTTGAATGAGACTTTATTCACAGCTCCTAAAGGGGTAACAAAGTATAAGCCCTTTTATACTTTCCTTGAAGAATTTTAACATCTTATTGTTAACTGTCATCTATTTGTCCTCTGTGGTTTCTTTATCTGGACTAAGGGAGAGGGGAAGTCAGTTGAACAAAGATATGCTAGTCTGGATCAAAAAGAAAAATATAGATTATTTGGCATCCTAGTGTTCCCCCAAGTTGCTGCATAGACTACTAGAAACATAAGTGGGCCTTAAAGGATCATCTCTAGGCAGTCAGTAAAGATTTATTAAGCACTTACAATATGCCAGACATTGGCTAAGTTTTAGGGATACAAAAGAGACCAAAGATGGCCCTCGAGCTTAAGGAGTTCACAATCAAATGTGGGAGACTACCAGACTGCAAAAACAAACTATATAGAGGATTAATAGGAAATAATTGAGAGAGGAAGGTTGAGAAAGGCTTCCTGTTGTGTAAATAGAATTAGCTCAAGCCCATTCATAGTTAAAACTCTAGCCACCAGAGATAATGTCATCCCCACCTCACTTAGTGGGGAGGGGAGATGAGTTACCCACACGTGACAATAACTAACAAATCAAGAACAAGGGACTGCCCTTTGGACAGTCCAAAACAGTGTTGAGGCTGCCATTTGTCCACTTGAATTAGAGGTGGACCACAGGAAATGATGAAAGACACTATCTCTTCAAGTATGTTGATTACTTCCTGTTGGGGCAGTTCCCGCTTTGAACTTGGTGCTGAAGGATCTTGGCTGAGACCTCAGGCTGCTACCACTCTGAATGGTCACGTGGGTAAGTTAGGCTGACTTCCTTGGCCTACCTTGGCGTTTCCAGACTCTCTACCTTAAGTAGGCTTCTTGCCTCCCTAATTGCTAAGGTCTTGGGGCTTGTAGCCTAATTTAATTAGCCTTTCAATCCTCTCTCTGCCCGGGCCTCAAGTAAGCCCGGGCTAGCCTCTCCCCCTCTCTATTTCCCTATCTTCTACCTTCATAATTTTAAATAAACTACCTTAAACCGGATCCTGACTTGGGTCTATTTTAATTATGGATTCAATCTAAATTATTGATTCCTGGAGGTCATACCTTAAAACCTTAATATATATATATATATATATATATATATATATATAATATCTAAATCTTCTTCTTATACTGTAAATGATTACGATCTTAGTTGGAAGTTGAATGAAGCGAGGGAAGTCAATAGCTATAGCTGAGGAGAAGGAGCATTCCAGGCACAGGCAGAAAAAATGCTTGGAGCCTAGAGATAGAATGAATGTCTTGTTTGTGAAACAGCCAGAGGCCAGGGTCATGGAGATTGGAAAGCTGGAAGGGGCTAGGTTAATGAAGATCTTTGAACACCTTGCAGTGGATTTTATATTTGATCCTGGAAGTGACACTGGAGTTTACTGAGTAGGGAAGTGACATGGTGGGGCCTACACTTTAGGAAAATCACTTTGGTGGTTGAATGGTTGCATGGGAGTAGAGAGAGACTTGAGGCATGCAGACCCACCAGCAGACTATTGCAATATTCTAAGTGTGAGGCGACAAGTGGTGGCAGTGTCAGAGGAGAGAAATAGTCTGATAGGAGAGATATTGGAAAGGTGAAATTGACAGTTAACAACAAAGTGGATAGGAAATGGGAAAGAAAGTGGAAAGTCAAGGCTGATACTTAGGTTGTGAGCCTGAGAGACAGGGAGAATGGTGTTGCCCTTTACAGTAACAGAGAAAGTAGGAGATGACAAGGGTTCAGAGAGAAAATGAGTTCAACTGGATATGTTGAGTTTAAGATGTCTGCTGGACTTCTGGTTCAAGATGTCTCAAAGAAAATTGGAGATGTAAGACAGCTGAGAGGATAGAGCTGGATAGGTAAAGCTGAGAATTGCCAACAAAGAGTTGGATTGTAGGCATAAGCTCTAAAGCCAACACCCAATTAGTTCAGGTTCAATATTTTGATGAAACGAGGCACCTGTGGGTCAGTGAACATATAACAAACAAGGAGTTTTATTTTGCTTTCTAACAGCAAGGATATGCAACAAAGATACAGTAGCACTTAGCTTCTGTGGACATAACTCCCTTATCTCCATCTGGAAATGCCTCGAATCATTCAGTCCTGAAGTCCATGTAGCTTATCAGAGTAGTTAAGGGCAATCTGTTGGGGAAATTTGGATTGAAGAAATTTGTGTGGGGGTAATGTGTAAGGAAGAAGCTGTTTCAAGAAAATGCTCTCTTAACACAAGATGATAATTAAACTACAACCATTACATTAACCAACATATATAAAATACAGTTAATGGAGGACTCAGAAAATATATGACTTATTAAAGGTTATTGAGTTACTGGGAAGTTATTGAAAAGACATAACTGAATTTGTCCAACATCTAGTTCTGCGTTCTTTTTTGATAGAGGATGGAGCTAGGCCAAGTCAATAATTCATTAAAAGTAATTGTTCAACGAGATAACTGACCTATAATAAGAAAGTATTTAATTATTCCCTTGCTTAAAGCCAATAATAAGCACTCTTTGGTCAAATATTATCAACCCATCAGTTCTTAGAAGCATTTCCAACTGTTCTAAACCATATGAAACATTGCTCTGAATTGAAGAGAAATTAAAATGAAACATCTCTGAAGTTTCATCTTGCGACCAAGAACCTAGGAAAGAGGACAAAAGGAAGGAAAAGGATAATCAATATTGTAAGGGGAGTGAAGAGAGAGGCCCTTTAGTATATTTTTGGTGGAGTTGTGAATTAGCAATTCTTTCTTTCTTAATTGTATTTTAAATGTAATAATGCAATGAGCATTTTAATACTAAAAAAAAGAATATTGTACATGAAATTGTGAGTCTCTGTTTAAGTATATAATACATTCAGTATATAAGTTTTAAACCTGTCATGCTTGCTTATATTTCTTTCTCACCTTCTATTCTCTGCTGAGCATTTTTATAAGGTGTTATAGGCATGGCTCTAAGCCAGTACCCTCTTATTTCAGTTTTGATGTTGATGTCTCAATGAAGCACTTACAAGTTACTGAGCATATAACAAAGGAAGTTTCCTTTGACCCTAACAAAACAAGAAAATGCAACAAGGACACAATGGCAATTAGTCTTTTTGGGTGAGGCCCCCTCATTTCCATCTGGAAATATGATTGGTCAGTAAATGATCAGAGGATGGAAATGGGCACCCAAGAAGTCTGAGAGGCCCAGTCTAAATGTGGCTGGACCTTTTTATGCCTCTTAATCAGGAAGCTTGAGCCAATCAGGTTTCCTTGGGAGCAGGAAGTTGCAGTAGGGGAAATCAGGATCATCCAGAGGTATAAACTCTCTGAGGGCACAAGGAACTTGAGGCCAAGGCAACTCTTTTGG
The DNA here is from genome assembly GCF_016433145.1 of Gracilinanus agilis. NCBI lineage: Eukaryota > Metazoa > Chordata > Mammalia > Didelphimorphia > Didelphidae > Gracilinanus > Gracilinanus agilis. The sequence goes on along the minus strand of NC_058134.1, from coordinate 214,231,801 downwards.
GAGTGGAATTAGGGCAGGAAAAGATTAGCTAGCACTGTATCCCAATATGGTTAATTCTTATCAGGTAAGTCTTCTTGGAGATCAGACCCAAGAAACATAGCATTGATTTGTCATAGACATAGTTTCTAAGAGGTTGGATACACCAATATAGGCAGTCAGGTGCATATAAACTGTTGATAAACAGGGACAAACTTCTTGCTCTGAGATGGAACAATGCCATTTTTCCAGTTGGAGATAGATCGAGGGTCACTACATTTGAGGCAGTTAGGCTGGACTAACTCGGGTAGGAAAACCTGAATTTAAATCTAGTGTCAGACATGTGTGCAATAGTAGGCAAGTAAGTTAACATCCGTTTGCCTCAGTCTCCTCTATAAAATAGGGATATTAAGAGTACTTACCTCCTAAGGTGGTTGTAAAGATCAAATAGGATATTTGTTTAAAAAAAGTTTAGCACAACACTTGGCACACCTTAGTAAGTGCTATATAAATGCTAGATACTATTACTACTTCTAACTGCTACTACTAAAACAGCTTCCTTATCCATATGGTCCTAGGTCCAGTACAGCATGATATCTTCACCCAAATTTCCAAATTTATAAGAACTTCTGTTCTTATAATAGCTTCAACATGGTTGTTTGGCATATATCTCTGCTGTGTCCCATAAGCAACTGTATGTTAGAAGGCTTTGGCAAAATTCTTTCATTAGTTTTGACTCCAAAGGGAAGAACTTTTGATTGTCTAGTTTTGTGCTCTTCAGGCCCGGGAATCTCTTTGCCAGACCCATGGCCACTGCCTAGGAACTTGTAAAGAATAGAAGGTCCTCTCCTATGCCAGCTGTGCAGCCTAAAGTTCAACTAGAAAGACTTGCCAGTGTCCCTAATTCCCAGGGTATTTCTCATCTAAACTAAATGAGTGAGTGACTGCTCAAGGCCATTTGTCTATATTGTCTATATAGAACAGTCAGCTAACTTGTCAAAATGACATTCCTCAAGGAACCAGGACTTTACAGGTAGAGGAAATAGGGCAGGGTTCCAGGGCATGAACTGTAAGCCCTAGGATGTGTTATAGTCACAACCTGTTTGTGAAGAGTGGACCAGAGGGACCTAGGCAAGCATGCATGGTTTCTAATGTATGATTTCCATTTAACAATAGAAGGCTCTAGTGCTCTATCCATCTTGTTGGAGGGACTATCTTGCAAACTGGGGAAAAGGATAACATGATCCTTTGTCATCTGTTTAGTTGCAAATAGGGCCCAATAAGGGACAAGTAACTGCTTTTTTCTTTTCTTTTCTTTTTTAAACCCTTATCTTCTGAGAATTGATATAATGTACTGGCTTCAAGGCAGAAGAGTGGTAAGGATTAGGCAATAGGGTTAAGTGATTTACGCAGGGTCACTTAGCTAGGAAGTATCTGGGGTCATATTTGAACCCAAGACCTCACATCTTTTTCTGGCTCCCTATCCACTGAGTTACCTAGCTGCTCCAAGCAAATGCTTTTCAAAAGCAGTATAGTAAGTGGCTTCTCTGAGGAGTTTGGAGCTCTAGATAGCTAACAGTGGCTTATTTTTACCACCCCTTAGTGCTTCCAAAGCTGCCATTCAGTCTAGCCTTTAGGTCAGTGGTTCCTAAACTTTTTTTGGCCTACCACCCCCTTTCCAGAAAAAATATTACTTAGCTCCCTGGAAATTAATTTTTAAAAAATTTTAATAGCAATTAATAGGAAAGATAAATGCACCTGTGGCCATCACCCCTCTCCCTGGGATCACTGCAGCACCCACCAGGGGGCGGTAGTGCCCACTTTGGGAATCACTGGTTTAGGTCTTCAGCCTTCAGAACAAATGCTTTGTAAGGTTCTTGGTTAGTGCCCATGGGGAGAGATGGCAGGACAACTACCATGGTTATAACCTGTTCTGGGGCCCACTTGAAAGACACTGACTTGTGGGTGACTTGATAAAAAGAGGCCATCTAAGTAGGAACTGTGGATTTCCCAAAATCTAAAGAATCTAGTAAGTTCTTGGATTTCCTTCTTAAACTAGGGGAAGCAAGTGTCCATAACTTATTCAGGATGGTACCTAGAATCCCTCGGGCTTTCCTCACTCACTGTATTTCCCAAAACTTGACTGAGAAGGCTAAACCCTAGATTTTTTTAGAGTTGATTTTCTGCCCCTTGTCTTTCATATGGGCTACCAGATAACTTAGAGCATCCGCCACTGTGACTTCATCCAATTCAGTCAACATTGTCATTAATGTACTGTATCCCAATGCCCTCAGGAAGGGAGGTCTTTTTCAGGTCTCTACCAACCATCATGTGGCAGTATTAAGGAGAGATCAGATAGCCTTTGGGAAGGATGTTAATCATATATTAGACTCCTTCCAAGATGAAAACCAACTCTTGCTGATTTTTTTTAGCCAGTTGGATAGTTCCTTCCCAATTTAAATAGCATTAATTAGGGGCAGTTGGGTAGCTCAGTGGAGTGAGAGACAGGCTCAGAGACGGGAGGTCCTAGGTTCAAACCCGGCCTCAGCCACTTCCCAGCTGTGTGACCCTGGGCAAGTCACTTGCCCCCCATTGTCCACCCTTACCAATCTTCCACCTATGAGACAATACACCAAACTACAAGGGTTTAAAAAAAAACAATTATTATAAATAGCATTAATTAGTACAAACACTTTTTATATTTTATATAACCAAAAATGTCCATTTTACTTTTTTAATAGTTTCTATCCCTTGTTTGGTCATGATTTCTTCTCTTACATTACTTTAAAAGGTATATTTCCCTCTTTTATTCTATTTTGTTTATGTTTTGACTTTTTATATAGAAATTATATATGTTTGGCGCTTATCTTGGTATATAGTTTGTTATATTGGTTTAAACCTTATTTCTTTGAGAATGCTTTCTGGTTTTATTGAATTTTATTTTGTTTTATATTTATTTTTATTGAATGGTGATTCCTTGGTAGTTAGAACCTTTGGGTTATCAAAAACTATGCTACTATGCTCATTTTTTCCTATATGTTGTATATTTAATCTGTTTGACAGATTAACCTCACTATTCTTTAATCAGGATAAAAATAAGGAGCAGTTAGGTGGTTCAGTGGCTAGAGAGCCAGGCCTGGAGATTGGAGCTTCTACCTGTATAACCCTGGATAAATTATATAACCTCAGTTCCCAAGCCCTTACTGTTGTTCTGCCTTGGAACCAATACTTAGTATTGATTCTAAGACAGAAGGTAAAGATTTTATCAAAAAATCAGTACAAAAATAGTTGGATGATTATTCCTTTGTAGTATAGTTTGAGATGTAGTACTGCTAGATCTTCCTACCTTGGGGGCAGCTAGGTGGCTCAGTGGATTGAGAGCCAGGACCAGAGATGAGAGGTCCTAGGTTGAAATCTGGCCTCAGATACTTCCTAGGTGTGTGACCTTGGGCAAGTCATTTGACCCCCATTGCCTAGCTTTTACCACTCTTCTGCCTTGGAACCAATACTGTGTATTGGTTCCAAGACGGAAGGTAAGGGTTTAAAAAAAAACAACAGATCTTCTTACCTTCCTCCTTTTTAAAAAACAATTTTCTTCAAAATTCGTGACATTTTATTCTTATTTTTTAAAATTGTTTTTTCTAGCTCTATAAAAATCATTTGATAGTTTCATTGGTATGGAAATAAATAAGCAAATAATTGAATATAGTAGTATCATTTTTATTATAGTCATAGTCCAAGCATGAGTAATGTCTCCAGTTATTCAGGTTATATTTCATAAATGGTATTTCTATAAGAGATGTTTTATAATTTTAATTATGTAGTTCCTCTGTGAATTCAGTAGGTCAATTCCTAAATATCTTGTACATTCCACGGTTATTTTAATGGAATTTCTTTTTCTAACTCTTCCTGCTAGGTTTTGTTGGAAATGTAAAGAAATATTGATGTTTTATGTATGTTAGAGTTCTCCACATAAATTATTCTATCATTGTCTATGTTTATTCCTTCAATTTTTTATCTTATCACATTTCTATAGCTCAAAGATCAAATAATAGTTATTTATAATGGATATATAATGCTTTACCCACACTTTCACTGTAAAATCTTTCAGCCTTTCTCCATTACATATAATGATAGCTCTTAGTTTTAGATATATAGTTCTTACTATATGAAAGAAGGGTCCTTTTTATTTTTATGCTTTCTAATTTACTTAACAGAAATGGGGGGCAATATGAATTTTGTCAAGAGCTTTTAAAGTATCTCATTATAATCCTGTGGTTTTATTATCCTTTATTATAATTTGTTCCATTATGTTTACAATTTCTCTTATATTATATGAACCCCTCTTTCTTGGTATAAATCCAACCAGTTCATAGTCTTTTAATATATTTTTGTGGTCTCTTTGCTAATCTTTTAATTCTGCTTTTAACTCTGTTTCTGATCCTAGTAATTCTGTGTCATCATTCCTTCATTCAGGATACAGATCCAAAGTCGTCTTTCTCTGCTTTTTCATTCCTCACTTTAGGTTATTGGGATCATATTTGCATCATGGAAGAAGTTTGGTAATATCTCCTATTTTTACAAATAATTTAAGTAATATTGAAATTAATGTTTATGTTTATATTAATTCTTTGAATGTTTGATAGATTTCATGAATGTATCTAGCCTGGAGTTTTGTTCCTTTGTAGTTAATTTATGATTTATTCAATTATTTTTCTGATATTTATTCATTCCAATGATTTTTTCTTCTATTAGTGTGGGCGTTTTTGCAAACATGCAATCATTTCTTCTCCTTGTAAGCATATAATTGAATAAAACAGATTCTTATAGTTGCCTTTCTTTCATCTTCAATTGTTGTGAATTCATCTTTTTTATTTTTTATCTAGACAGTTTGGTTTTCTGGACAGCTTGCTTCAAAAATAAAAACTCCTAGCTTCATTATTTACTTATTTTCAGCCAGGAAACTTTTAATTAATTAATTAATTTAGAGTGTGTTTTCATGGTTACATGATTCATGTTCTTTCTCTACCCTCTTTCCACTCCCCTCCCATAGCCAACGAGCAATTCTACTGGGAAAAACACCTATTTTTATTCATCAGTTCAGTGACTTTTTATGCTTTCCATTCTGTTAATCTCTCTTTTAACTTTCACAATTTCTAGTGTGGCATTTGGTTAGGGTCTTTTGTGGATTTTCACATAACTTTAATAATGATAAATCTAGTACTTTAAGGTTCGCAAAGTGCTTTACATATATCATCTAATGTGATTTTTATAACAACCCTGTGAGATAGATGCTATAATTTCTCACATTTTACAGATAAGGAAACTAAAGAGGACAAAGATCAGTGACCTGCCTAGGGTCACACAGCCAGTAAGTATCTGAGGTCAGATTTGAATTCAGGTCTTTCTGACTTCCAAGTTTAACATTCATTGTACTGTACCACCAAGCTGCTAATTTATTGATCTATTTTTTTCTCTCTGTTGTTAATGGAATCATTTAGAAATGGAAATTTTCTACTCCAGACTGCTTTAGCCTCATCTCAAAAGTTTTTGGCTGTTGTGTTATTGCTGTGTTTTACTTTGGTAAAATTATTGATTGTTTCTAAAATTTGTTCTTTGATGCACCAATTTTTTTAGCATTTATATTTAGTCTCTGATTAACTTTTTTTTTCTTCGAAGGACCTGAATGTGATGTCATGTGATGTGGTTGTATTTGTGTGTGTGTGAGATGGTCATTAAAGGATATAGTTAGTATTTCTGCTTTTCTATATTTTATTCCATGTTTAGACTTTACTTACCAGGGTGGTCTGGCTCAGGCCAGGCCTATTACACCACGGAGCTACTAGGTGCAATGGATAGAGTGCTAGGTCTGGAGTCAGTTAAGGCTCATCATCTTCATAAGTTCGAATTTGGCTCCCGATACTTAATACCTGTGTGACTCTGGGAAAGTCACTTAACCCTGTTTGCCTCAGTTCCTTATTTGTACAATACACTAGAGAGGGAAATGGCAAACCTTTCTAGTGTCTTTGTCAAGAAAACCCCAAATGGGGTCATGAAGTGTCAGTCACGACTGAAATGACTGGATAACAACAACAAAAGAACTGGTGTAAATGCTGTTTGTGATATGGAGGAATCTGGACTCTAATTGGACAGATGAACAGAAAAGATCTTGTGACTTACAACAAAATGGATACCATATAGACATATGAACTTTGTCTTATTAAACCAATCCTTTTTGTCTCAGCTGTCCCCAAATGGCTGGTGCTGAGTTCCAAGTGAAAGATGAACTATGAGCAGTACTGTAAGAAAAAAAGCGAGAAACCAGCTCTCCAGAACTCATTTCATTTCTTGGATGGTGCCTGAATGCTAAGCAATTGGGGAAGTTAGAGATGTAAAATGGAGCATCGTACCAAACTGCAAATGATCACAGACATGGTACTAGGAAGCAGTCTGTGTTGCCCAAAGAATTTACTGCGTGGCCATGGAGATATTACATAATGACTTCAGAAATTTAGGTTGAGAAAAAGAATCATTAAATTAGCAAGAAGTAGATTTCAGTGGCTGAAACTGGCAACAAATGTCACTTGTACTCAATATGTACAGAGGAAAATGCTACTGTAGCACTTATTCCAATGAATATCGTGCCTCACACTCACAAGTAAAATCCTCAGTACAGACACTCTATAAGGAGAGGCACCTCCCTAATGCTCTATAGCTCATGAGCCCCCACTACTGTGACTCCACCATGAGTATAGGTTGATTCTCAATTAGCCAGCTTTAATTAATTTTAGAAAGAGGTGTTTATTAAGTGGTATAGTATGACTAGTTGTTACAAAAAATCTCCCCAAAAGAGTAGAATAAATTTTTCCAACTCTTCATAGTCTATGGAAAGTAGGCTCAAGTGTAGGAAGCTCATGTGGCAAAAGGATAATTTAGTTCCTGGTTATTGTTTTTAACTGGAGTTTTCAAGATGTTCCCCTTAGGTATGATGTAGCTTTACTTCTACTCAAAGAAGCTCAGTTTATTCCCTCAGTGGGCAATTCAGTTCACCAGCCTAGCCACCTCTCTGCCCCAGCTGACTTTTGGTGGTATCCCTCAGGCTTGGTGGAGGGCTACATAGCCACACACACTAGCACAAGCAGTTCAGAGCCTGCTTACCTTGGCACCCATGGCAATCCAGAGCTATGAAGCATTAGTGCTTCTGGGTTGTAGCCTCCAACTGTTTTGTTTTTGATGGGCTTGGCTGTACCATCAGAACTAGATAAACTAACAAAAATTTAAACAAAAAAGGAGCTAAGGGCCTCAACACAATTTTGGGAAAGTTAGATATGACAGATCTCTAGAAATTACTGAATGAGAAAAGTATATGTGTGTGTGTGTTATATATACACACATATATATCCCCAGATATGTAAGACATACATTTATATATTTATATATTATTTATTTTTGAGGTTTTTAAGCCCTAACATGTTGTCACTTTTTATTGCTGAAAATGTTTATATATATGTGTGTGTGTGTATATAAATTTATATATATATATATAAACTAGTGAGTACATACTATAAGGATGATATTAGAAAATAAGTATTATTTTATTAAAGATAAGAAGTAGAGAAGCTGGCTTGAGGAAGAATTGGAATTTCAAATAGAGTTGAGAGAGAGTGTTAATTTCAACTGTGGCAGTTATAGCCGCTATTTCTATGACAGTTACACGCTCTGGGTGTGGCATTCCCGGAGGGGCTTCTGGCAGTCAACAGAGCCACACGCAGCTGCTTTCTCTCTCAGGGCTAGAGAAGGTAATATCTTTGCTTCTCTCTATCTCGGTCTGAGGGAAAGACTTGAAGGAGTGGAGTGTTTTCTTTTCCAACTTGGGAAACACTATTCATCTATCTGTTACTGTCTATAGATTGGTTAAAATGTGAAAAGACCAAACAAAACCTGGTCTTTGGTTTGGACTCTGAGTTTGTTAAGGCTCAGCATCCTAATTTGATTCTTGTGGAGACTCAACCAGCTAGCCTTGGTTATCTTTGTAACTTAAAGGCTAAGTTAAGAGTTAGAATGGTTAGGTTTATTTAGAATAGTATAAATTTGGCTAGTTAGATCAGGGAGGATTAGCGTAGCCTGTGAACCACAGGAGAAGTGGTTCCGTGCGGGACCTGGGAGTTTATTTAGATGGAGTTAGATTCCCTTAGAATTAGAAATCCTTTTTTTTCCCTTATATGTCTTTAAATAAATAGTTTATTTTTTCATAAACAAGAGTCTCTTTAAGCATTCCTTGCACCTGTCCCTGAAGGCCCTGAAGGAGCTTCATTTCACTTACCACTGAAGATACTTTTGATATTATCTATCAAAAGTATCAAGAAACAATTTTGAACCTTTATTTTCTAGTTCTTTGTCCTTATTTGTGTTCTCTACTATTTATTTTTTTACTATAAATACTTTTGTTGTCATTCAGTCATTTTCAGACATGTCCAGTTCTGTGATCCCATTTGGGTTTTTTTTTGCACAGATACTCAAGTGGTTCACATTTCCTCCTCACCTTATTTTACAGATGCAGACCATGAGGCAAACAAGGTTGTGATTTTCCCAGGGTCACACAGTCATGATTTGAACTCTTACTGACTCCAGGTCTGGTTTTCTATTCACTGTACCCCCTAGATGCCCCTGGAAGCTATATATAAACATATACATGTATATATGTATATATTTGTGTATACATATAGGTTTATATAAACTTTTTAGCTCTGGTATATTTATAAAAATTGGCCATGTCTAGGGCTTAAAAAACTCATAAAGAAATGTAGGAAAAACAAAAATGTTAAACATCTTTTATTGGCCAGAAGACAATAAAAATTATAATCAATAACAGGCTTTAAAGAAAGAATTCATACTTAAATAGACTTAATTTTTAATCCTAAAGATTTAATAGTTCAAAGAAGAAATCATGGGAATGACAGATAATTTCATCAAATAAAATAACAAGAATGAGAAAACATACCAAAATTTTTTTGAATAACCCAAAGCAGACCTGAGAGGAAATCGAATCTATGGTAGTTGATGAGATTACCAAATGAAATAGTATAGGAAGAAAAAACAGTCCAGGACAGAGTCTTGAGGTATAATCAGTTAGTAATCATAACATGGATTAAAATCAAGCAAACGAGATTGAGGAGGAGCAATTAGGAGAAAATCCAGGAGAAATCATGGTCACCAGAACTTGGGGGAATCTATGAGAGGATGGTTAATAGGATTAAATAATAGAGGCCAAAAATGAAAGGCCTTTAGATTTGACGATTAACAAAGTCTCAGGATGAGTAGGGAGAGAAGGCTGAGGGAGTGAGAGCAGTAACAGTACTTCATCTTCATAGCAAAAAAAGGAGATTTTCCCCTAGGCAGCCTTCAACTCTGAATCCCAAGGATTAGAAAGAGGAAAAGAGTCATAGAATGTGGATATACTATTTGTTTGATATTCCTACCTACAAGCTTCTTTTGTCAGGGAACGTATGCATGATGGCTGTGTTGGTTATCTGAAACACCAGGGAGATCAAGATGGGTATATGGGAAGGTCAATACTTGGTACCTGAGGCCTGGATGCTAACTGAACTCATAGTCAACACCAGTTGCTTATCCCAGGATGATTTGTGCAGTTGGAATATATCAGAAATAAAATATATCCCAAAACCTGATTCCTTGTTAGGCCTGGTATCTGAACACCTTTTGTAGATTCTTTTCCATGGTTTTAGAAGGCATTTTGCTCCCTTCCCCAGTGACTCTGGTCCTAGGAAGTATCCCAGTGGCAAGAGCCTCCATCCACCCTGAAGCCTCATTCCATTTGGAGCACTGAGCAAATGGACAGTGTTTTTAAGTACTGATATCTATTGGAACCTATTTAGATGCATCATTCATTAGTTGAAAAGATAATCAGAACTATAAGTTTTAGGGTAAGTTACATTCACTGAAAGAATATCAGATTTGTTTATAGACAGTGATTAGAAGGCCATTCTATTTAATAACAAAAGCTAACATTTATATTCTTTTAAGGTCTGCAAAGCACTTTACAAATGTTTCCTTTTATCCTCACAACAACCATAGAAGGCAAGTGCTATTATCTCCATTTTACTGATGGGGTGTATGGAGTCTTCAGGGAAGACTGATATCTCTGGTGTGAGGGCTTGCTGAGCCTTCTTCAGAGCAGCTTTCCTTTTTTGGTGACCACCTGTGGCTCCAGGAATATAAGAGTATGTCTTGGCAGGCAGGCTAAATCAGGTGGAGGGTAACAAAAGGCCTCAAAGCTGTTAGTATGTTAGAGGGGTGTCTACCTTAGGCATGTAAAGCCTTCCCTCAATAGAATGGGGGGACGATTTGTTCCAGTGGCCATCAAGGCAGTAGAAGCAGGCACTACTGGAGCATCTAGAACTTTGTTAGACATCAAAGAAGCCAATGTCATTCACTCTATCTCAGGATCACCAGTCAATTCTGATGTTAGTCTTGCACTGGACTTTGATGACTAAAAGGGAGTAAAACTGACAACTTTGTGCAACTCTGCCTCACTTAAATACAATTTATGCACAAGTCAAAAGACATCACCCAGTGATGGCATTTTGGTTCTCTTCAAGTACAAAGGACAATGACCAAACAATCAAATTTACTGATGAGGGAACTGGAAAACCAAAGTTAAAATAACTTGCCCAGGGTTACACAGCTAGTGTCTGAGGCAGGATTCAAACTCAGGTTTTCCTGACTTCAGGTTCTCAGATTTGGAAGGGACCTTATAGGGCACCTATTTCAACTTATGCTTGAATAGGAATTTCCTTTACATCATCCCTGATGATTATTTATCCAGTTATGACTTCCAGAAGAAGTCATTCCACTTTTGAATAAATGATCTCCAAGGAACTTCCATCTCTAAACACTTTGCTTTTATAAAATTTGGTTTGAACGGCAAATCTTAGCTGCTAGAGAAGGAACAGTACCTTCCCCTTTCAGCTTACTTTCATCTACTCTCTATATATCTTGTACATACCCAGTTAATTACATGTTCTTTCGCCTATTAGCATATGCATTCCTTAAAAGACCTCCAGGAACTGATGCAGAGCAAAAGGAGCAGAACCAGGAGCAGAACATTGTACACAGAGACGGATACATTATGGCACAATCGAATATAATGGACTTCTCTACTAGCAGCAATGCCATGATCAAGGATAATTCTGAGGGACTTATGAGAAAGAACACCATGACTGATCACATGGTTCGATGGGGATATAGATTCTAAACAAGCACTCTATTGCAAATATTAATAATATGGAAATAGGTTTTGATCAATGATACATGTAAAACCTAGTGGAATTGCTCATAGGCTATGGGAGGGGGGAGAGAGGAAGGAGGGAAGGAAAGAACATGAAACATGGAATCACGGGGAAATACCCTAAATTAATTAATTAAATAAAATGTAAAAAAGAATATGCATTCCTTGAGAAGAGAGGTTATTTTTGCCATTTCCTTATATCCTTAGCACTTAGCATAATGCCTGGCACATGGTAAATATACAATAAATGATTATTGACTAAATCCCAACTGCAGATATACGATCTTTAGAACTCAAAGGTTTATACATAAATTTTAAATTTGGAATCTGGGAACTACTTTTTAAAAATATTCTGATAACTGAATTTCAACATAATCAGTTTTCTTTCCAGTCTGATGCATTTTATTTTATGGATTTGAAAAGATTATCCTGAAAAGGTATATATATTTTTTCATCAAACTGAAAAGATATGGTGTATACACCAAAAAACTAAAACTAGCTGGTTCTAAAAATTTTAATGTTAAGTCCAGTGAATCCAGCTCTCATATAGTGAGTAATCTTATATATTTCATAAGCCAAAAGGACAATAAGAAAACTAGAAAAGTTCCAAAAAACAGTTAAAATGTTGGGAGTGCTAGCATGAAGATTTTAGAATTTTCCCTTGTCTGGAAAAGCAAAGATTATGGGGACATGATTAACATCTACAAAACCAGCAATAAAATAGTTTTGTTCTTTGAATTTGAAAAATACTAAGATTGCGGAGACATCTTAAAAATCAACTTTTTAGTTTCTCCAGAATTTTTAGTAAGTTATTTTTGTTTAAAGTTCTTTCTCCTGGGAAAAAGCCCTATGGAAATGTGATAGGTTGAGCACCAAATCTTTTAGGGATATGGATTAAGGATCTTCTCACTCAACTGATGCATTTATCCCTGAGACTCCTTCTTCTTCATTGAGAAAGGATTAAAATACAAATGGAAGAGAAGGTTCCTTGTTTTAACTCAGAGAATGAGAGGAATAGTTCATGAAAAAATGGGATGGTACTCAACAAATCTGGAATGTTAACTCAGGCTATATTTTAACATGTATTTTCTCTGTTCAAGATTGCTATAAATGTTATTTGAAAATTTCTTGGGGCTGGGTCATGTCAGAGGGAATGGAAGAATATGAGTTTGGACATCTCTATCTCTAATCTAGAAGTGACAGATAAAATATTAACTAGCTCGTGGAAGACTTGGGCCTAAATTAAAGAGTATAGTATTTGTATTATTTTTTTTCTTCAACAGGATAATTGTATATATATTTTAAGATGAATTTAGGACAAATAAAATTAAACTTTATGTGAGATAAGAAACTTACAGAACATATTTCTTATGGTATTCTGACCATTTTCTTGCCATGTAGCTTCATTTTACCCTTTAAGTTGGTGCTCCAGCTTCTACCCTGCTTGGATCTTTGCATTCTTGATTGGTATGTTCTCCCTCTCCCTTCAAATTCTCTCCCTTACCTCCCTTCTTTCTCATCTTCTGGGACTAGTAAACCAAAGCTACCATTACAGTAGTCAAGTGTCCCTTTGCTTTACTCCCTATCTTGCCATTTCCCAAACCAACACACCCAGGTTACCATTCCTCTATATTTGTGTTTTTTCCTTTTTGGAATATAAACTCCTTGAAGGTAGGGATTATCTTGCTTTTTGTGTTTGAATCCTCAGCTCTTGGCATAATGCATGGCATAGAGTGAACACTTAATAAATATTTTTCATTTGTTCCTAGAGAAAATGCCAACAAGAAGTATAAAAAGGATTCAAAAGATTTGGGCAAATTTATGAGAGAAACACAAATGGGTATCAAAGCCCATTGTATATTCTTTGAGTGTACTGTTGATAGCTAATGAACACTAAATTAGACAGAAGCAGTTCTTCCTTATGAGTAACTGAGAATATTAAAGATCAAGTCAGCCAAGAAATATTTAATAAGTATGTACTATGTGTTGAGCATTGTGCTAAATGCTAGGGATAACAAAAAAAAGTAAAATAAAAAGCAGTCCTTGCCCTCAAGGAACTCACAGTCAAATGAGGGAGACAATTGCAAAAACTGTGTGTAGATGTACAGAATAAAGGGAAATAATCCCTCAAAAAGAAAACACTAGAATTAAGTTGTCAAAAAAGACCTCCTTTAGAAGGCAGATTTTATCTGAGACTTGAAGGAAGTCAATGAACTGAGGAAGGAGATAAGATTTCAGGCACTGGGTACAGGTAGTGAAAATGCCCGGTCAGGAGATGGAGTGTCTCATGCGATGAGTAGCAAAAGTTTGGGGATAAGGAGTGGGCAGCAGGTAGAGTGGTATATAAGGTGTAAAAAGACTGAAAAGGTGGAGGGGCGGGACAGCATGTAAATGTCAGAGGGTAACATGGCCAGACCATGGCTTTTCACTTTAGCAGCAGGGGAATGGCCTGGAATAGGAAAGAGACTTACAGCAGGAAGATCAACCAGTAGGCTATTGAAATAGTTCAGTAATGAGATGAGGGAGAGTGAGTCACCCAGCTGCCGCTGGGAATAAGGTATTCTTAATAAGAACATAATTTCTCCACATCTCATGCTCATCCCTTTCGTCACTTCCTAGAGGTCCACCTCTAATTCAAGTGGACAAATGGCAGCCTCAACACTGTTTTGGACTGTCCAAAGGGCAGTCCCTTGTTCTTGATTTGTTAGTTATTGTCACGAGTGGGTAACTCATCTCCCCTCCCCACTAAGGGAGGTGGGGATGACATTATCTCTGGTGGCTAGTTTTAAGTATGAACGGGGGGGGGGGGGGGGAGGGAGGTGTGAGCTAATTCCATTTACACACTCTGTTGTGTATGCCTATGTGTGTTATTCTCCAATTATTTCTTCTCTCCACATACACTCATAATCTTATATTTCTCTTTAATCTGAATAGTTTTAAAAGTGTACAACATAAAAATATCCAGTGATTTCCTAGTTCTATTTTCTGTATTAGGTCTTCAAAATATCCTTGAAGAGTTTACCTTGCAAGAAAATCTTAAAAAAGGGGGCTGTTTCCTTGGTGTGGATTAAAAATCATTTAACTTCATTTTTAATAGGATTCTAGGTACATATCATATAGTAATTTAATTCTTTCCTAAAAGATGTTACCTAATGGAAAACTGGCCATATCATCCATCAGTATGGTAGGGTGGTCTTTTGGAGGGGAATAGGGAGTGGGAGGAGTAACAGGAAAGGGTTAGGAATTAAAAAGGATTTTCAATGCTTAAATTTTTCAACTCTCAGGAAAGAACTTGATAAAATATGTTCTTTAGGTTTAATGAACAAGCAGCTTTTTCTGGTGCCCATTTCAAAATATTTTAAGGACCTGTACCTTTTATGTATATAAAAATTTGATCATTAGAAATTTCAAATTGTATTCCCTTTATTTTGATTTATATTTGAAAATACAAAACTTGTACACCAAATCTCTACAATGAGGCATCATATTATGCAGGAGTGCTTTTTCCACGGGCTCGATGATGTAATGAAAAACTTATTATTATGGTCCAGAAGATGGGAGGTTCTCTACAATTAATCTCCTTAAAATCTGGCTTCAGACATAACCATTCTCTTAGTTGCCAAAACCAATCACCTTTTCTCAATCCTTCTCCCTGACCACTCTTAAGCCTTTGATGCTTTCTTCTCTTTAGGTTCTTGTGATAACATTGTCTTCTGGTTTTCCCCGACTGCTCCTTTACTTTTTCCTTTGCTGGATTCTCCTCCACATCATGCTCTCTGACTTTAGGTATCCCCCAAGGTTCTGTCCTGGGTGTTCTTTTCCCTTCTATACTACTTCCTTTGGTGATCTCATCTGCCCCCTATGGATTTTATGCTGCTGATTCTCAAATTTACCACACCTGTCCCAGTCTCTCTCCTGTCTTTCAACCTTGAACCTCCAACTGCCTTTCAGACATCTTGAACTAGATATCTAGAAGAGATCTTCCTTCCCTATTGTTGAAGAAGACAACACCATCTTCCCGTTCACAACCTAGGAGCCATTTTGGGTTCCTCACTATCCTCCCATCCAAGCACTTGCAAAAACTTGCTGATTTCACTTTGCAACATCTCTCGAATATTCCTTCTTCCCCACTCTGACACTGCCACAATTCTACTGCAAGTTCTCGTCACCTTACATCTTGATTACAACCATGATCTGCCTGCTTCAATTCTTTCTCCACTCCCTATTTTAAGTGATTTTCCTAAAATGCAGGTCTGATCATATAAACTCCAGTGACTTCCTAAGCTTCCAGAAGCACATACAAAATGCTCTGTTTGACATGCAAAGCCCTTTCATGGCCTTGCCACATGTACTCTTTGATCCAGTAACACTAGCCTCCTGGTTGTTCCACAAATAAGACACTACAGCTCTCAAGCTCAAGGCATTTTCTCTGGCCATCCTCCATGCCTGAAATAATCTCCCCCTCTTCTATTCTGCCTCCTGACCTCCCTGGTTTCCTTTAAATCCCAAATAAAAATGCACTTGCTATAGGAAGCCTTTACCAATCCTTCTTCATTCTAATGCTTTCAGTTTTTAGATTTATCCTGTATATAGTTTACTTTGTATATATATTTTTACTCATTTCCTTCACTAGATTGTAAACTTCTTGAGGGCCGAGATTATCCTTTGCCTCTTTTTCTATGCACACTGCTTATCCCAAAGGCTGGGATATAGTAGATATTTAATAAATGTTTATTGAATAAATTAATGAATACCTTTTCCTGCTAACCTGAGCAAAGGAATTGACTTCTGAGCACAAATTACTTAATCTACAAAATTTTTATCATATGACATCTAAAATAACTTTCAGTTCTAAAATTCTATAAATTTATTACATGATTACAGAAAAACAGAACCTTGAAAAGATAGGATCAACTTCCTCCTTTTTCCCCCTCCCTTTTTATAGAGCAAATCATACAACATCAATTCTTTCATTTGGAAGATGTTTAGCTAGACATCAAAAACAGCATTTGAAAAGAATACATATAACCACATGAATAAAATATGATTAAAGATCATCTATTAGAGCAGGGAAATAATTTAGAGAAAATATTTCTCTGTAATATTAAAAACGCTGGTTTTGGAATCAGAAGATAAATATATATATATATATATATATATATATGTTTGAATCTTGACACTGTCACTTAAGTTGTGTGATTCTGGCAAAGTCATTCTGAGCCTTGGCTTTTTTTATTTGTAAAAATAAGTTAGTATTACTCCACATAATTCATGAAGTGTGATCTATGGCAAAAACACTGGATTTGGAGTCAAAAGGACTTGGATCCAAATGTTAACTGTCATTTATTCTATATTCTGAAAGTTATAATTACTCAGGTTTCAGTTTCCTCATCTATAAAATAAGAGGTTCAGATTAGATGACCTCTAAGCTCCCTTCTGGCANACCACATGAATAAAATATGATTAAAGATCATCTATTAGAGCAGGGAAATAATTTAGAGAAAATATTTCTCTGTAATATTAAAAACGCTGGTTTTGGAATCAGAAGATAAATAAATATATATATATATATATATATATGTTTGAATCTTGACACTGTCACTTAAGTTGTGTGATTCTGGCAAAGTCATTCTGAGCCTTGGCTTTTTTTATTTGTAAAAATAAGTTAGTATTACTCCACATAATTCATGAAGTGTGATCTATGGCAAAAACACTGGATTTGGAGTCAAAAGGACTTGGATCCAAATGTTAACTGTCATTTATTCTATATTCTGAAAGTTATAATTACTCAGGTTTCAGTTTCCTCATCTATAAAATAAGAGGTTCAGATTAGATGACCTCTAAGCTCCCTTCTGGCAAGCTAGGGGGTGAAGTGGATACAGTGCCAGTCCTGAAGTCAGTAGGACCCATTTTCCTGAGTTCTAATTTGGCCTTAGACACTTAGTAGCTGTGTGACCCTGGGCAAGCTGCTCTGCCCTGTTTGCCTCAGTTTCCTCATTTATAAAATGAGCTCAAGAAGGAAATGACAAACCATTCCATTATCTCTGCCAAGAAAATCCCAAATAGGGTCAAGAAAAATTGGACATAACTGAATAATGACTGAATAAAAAGTTCCCTTGTAGTTTTATATCCTATGATCTTATCTGGATAATACAGGGGACATATTTTCTAAGCATGATAAAAAGCAGTAAGTTGCTCTTATGGGTTTTACCTTTTCATTAGTAATGGAATGTCATGTAAGCCAATTTTTTGCTTACTGTATTATGTTTGTTTGCCAGACTACTGTCTGTTTGGCATCCATTTAAAGCTCTGCCAGGCCTTTCTTTTTCATGCCAAAAAGTAAACTGTAATTAGAGAACAGTCACTAGAACATAGTGTCATTAAAAAAATGAGAAAAATCATTAGCACATGTAAATGCTCAGGATCTCAAAAAAAAAATCAGCATTTGGGAAATAGGAAATGAAGAGAACCAAATAAGACAAAGGAGATTTCATAGTTCAAAACGAAGTTAATATAACCAAAAAACCAATCTTTCATTACAAGCGTTCTACCAAAACCACCATCCTCAAAACTACACTTAAAGTTTTAATTATTTTAAGGTCATTCAAAGAATGAAGTACTTAAGTGTTTAGACATCACATAAGACTTACTTTTTCTGCAACTAACTCTCGCAACTAGCATCTAACAAAACAGATAGTACAGCTATGTCTATAAATGCTACGTTAAACAGAAAAATACACTTACAACCCAAAAAAATCCCTAAACGTTAAAACTGTCAGGATCTACAATTTAAGTTATCATGAAGATGCCTTTTATGTAATATTGTATAGCTGTGCTCATGGATAAATGTCCTATCTATATATTAATTCCCTGTATGTGAGAATATTGGGTAATAAACATTTATTAAGCACATACTATGTGCCCTGGCCTGTGCCTGCATTGTGCTAAATGTTAGGAATACAAAAAAAGGCAAAAGATAGTCCCTGTCTTCAAGGAGCTCACAATCTAATGGGAAAGACAATAAAATAAGCAAACATATATTTAACAGAACAAGAATTAGATGAACCTAGTTTGGATTTTTTTATATGTGTGCATTAAATACACGTTGGCTTTGAACAAAAATGAAGAAGATATAGTCATAAAAATATTTTATTGGTAATTTTACATAATGCTGGGTGACCGTAAATATTTTTGTCTGCATTAGTATATTGATATATGCATAAATGATAAATTGTGCCTGAAAATAGGGAACTGCATGTTTTTCAGAGGAATTACTAAAGACATTTAATAAAGGGCCAATTAAAATAACAAAAGCTGACTTAAGAAGAAATACGATACATTATTATTAGTTATTCCCAAGTTTTGTGAAATACTCCATATTTCTATAGTAATTATTTTTATACATGTTGATAGCACTGAATAAATCTGGGGCAAGAAACAAGTGATAAAATTATTATTCATTTAAAGCCTTTTCAGAAATGCAACTTTTTAAAATGGAAATTTGTTCCGTTGCTGGCTTGTTCTTGTTGTTTTGGCAAAGACATACAATCATTTCAAAGGGAAAATTTTATATAATATGGAAAATACCAGTGTGTGATCATAATAGTACTTTATCTCAATTACAAAGCTAAACAATTGATACTTTAAAATGTTTAGTATTTTGCTAGTAAACATAATAAATGAATATTTTAAAAAGCCAAGGAAAGAAAATCTGATAAAACAAGAAACATAATTTTGTAAGAGTAATCTAGTAAAATGTGTCAAAAAACATTGGCCAAAGTTAATAGAAATCCTTTAATAACAATTTTCCTAATTTAATCACACCAAATACCAGCAGGTGTACTTAAGAAGATAACTATTATGAAAATCTGGTTGCTCTAATAGTTGACTGAATTGATCTGACTTGTATGTATATATGTGTATACATATACACACACACAAACACACTTATACAACTGTTTCATAATTCTCAAATAATACATATCTAGGCAGCTTGAACTATGTTATAAAAATTTTAATTCAGTACATGCCATTCAATAGTAGCAAAATCAAGGTTTAAGTGTTGGAATTCACTAAAAGTGAAAAAGGTTACTAATAACACTGCATAATGAATGCTCTACCACATTTTCATGGCACTTTTAACTCTGGATATCAAAATGTTAATTCTGCAAATGTGGTCTTTAGTGTAGATTACAACAAAATTATTAATCCTAATGTACTTTTATTTTATGTAAAACATGTTGTAGACTGTGCATGAATGTCTGTCATGAAAATGTGGCATGTGTTGGCAAAAATCTTTGTATTTGCATGTTACAGAGAAGTGACTAAAGAAACTGGAAAAAAAGTAAACTTTAATGAGATTCTCCATTTAATGATGAGGCTTCTCCTCTGGGTGAAGATGACCTGGACATTCCTCTCTCTGTATTATCAGAGCTAGAACCACTCTGACTATGTTGATCTGCAGAAGCAGCACTAGATGCAGGTGTTGACTTAGTTTTCTCCTTAAAGTCTGTAATAATGACTGTCAGATCTCCAACGGTTACTTCCAAATGCTGAGCGCTACTCCGATCCACATTTTTCAATCGTGGCCTAAATGAAATTTATAACATTTAAAACTAGTTTTCCCCTCCAACATAATTTTTGTGAAACTTATGTGCAGAATTTACATAAAAATACATCTATGTAAAGATCAAAGTATCTAATGTAACAAGCATGCCACCAGTATGTTGATGTTAAAAAACATGGCAATGTTTACTACTCAGTATTAGAGCCAGAACAGAATGGTTCCAACCATATGATCAATCATAAACAATAGTACAACAATCATGTAAAAAGGCCCTGGTCTAAGCCAATGTAATAAATATGTGCTAATGTATAATTTATGTCAATAAATTTTGTATAGAATTGAACAATAATATGTCCTGTCACTAATAGCTACAGTTTTTAATCGATGCTTTGTGAAAGTGATGATTAAAAATTATGGTTGGAACAATCTGGAATGCTTATATCAGAGTGTGCCAGTATATAGGCTAAGAGTATTCAGTCATTAAGTAAATGCATTCTAATTTGTGAGTATTTCACATCCTATTAAGTTGCATATATGAACAGTTCCATTTTTAATTTCTATGATTTAATTTCTAAGACCTTTTGAAACCAGTCAATACTTTTAAAGCTATTCTTATACAACATAATCTAATACATATTAAATTAAAAAAGAAAAAGAAAAATTTTTAATATTTACAAATGTCACAAAATAGATTTCAGATTTACCTGGTTTTCTTATAACTGTTCTTTTTGCTAGTTGTTTCTTTTTCACTTTTTTCCTTTTCTAATTTATCTTTTTTTTCTTTCTTTGATTGTGGTGGGGGCACAAACTGTTGGGTAACTTGCTGTGCAACCAACTGGGAGACAGGTCGAGGTTTCCTGTGTACATTTTAAAAAATAACTTTATTATATTTCAAGAAAATGTTCTTTTGTATAAGAAGTACAAACTATGATTTCTAAGTTATTTACAAGTTATAGCCAGATAGAAACATTTTAGGAGAAAATATATTATTTCCTTTTTCTGTTAGCATTTTGGGAAACTAAGTCAATTTATGATATAGTTGAAGTTTCCATTTTGACCAATAGGAATCAACTTAATATTAGATTTAATAACATGAAATAAAGCAGGCTATCAAACCAAATGTTTATGGTATGTGCAACACATGTAATGAACACAAACCATTAAGGCATAAACATGGTTTACTGTGTGCTTGTGTTAACATCTAATCTACACTTACAAGCAGATTTAAATCATTTTATACATTTACTAACTAAGTGCTCATTATGGGCCAAAGTACTGCCATAAAGCCATTAAAGATTTTTGATCCAAGGAAGGAATATGACCAGATCTTTAACTTGGGAAGATGATTTGTGCAACAGTCTGGAGGGGTAGATTGGATAGAGGGAGAAAGAAATCAATTAGTAGGCTACTGAAAACAGTTCAAGTGAGAGCTGATAAAGCTATCTAAACTAATCTAGGGTAGTCTCAACATATGTGGAGAAAGAGGGGACAGATGCAAGGAAGCTATGGATTCAAATCTAAATCACCTGTTCCTAAGTCTAGCATCTTCCCCACTAATCCATGCTGATTCTGCCACCCCCTTTCTTTAATGTTAGCCTACCTTTTTCTAACAAGATTCTAAGCTTCTTATAATAGGACAAGGGTAAAAACTTGGTCCCACTTAATACTACAGAAATCAACATGGGGCTAGGCACAAATAATTTTTAATGTTGAAATGAAAAGAGATTCCAAAGGAAAATGCAACAAACATTATAATGAACCTAGAGTGTATAGGACTGATAAAAACGAAGAATGATGGTTCTGGTTTATGCAAAGCTTTGAAGGCAAGTAAAAACTTTATTCTGTAGGCAATAAGAAGACGATGAAGATTTGAGCAGGGAATGGCAGAGGACTCCTGATTTTCCAGCACCCATTCCTCCTTTTCCATTGACAAAGTGGGCTTCACAAACCCAGCTAAACCAGGTTCAAAGTATTCTAAGGGGTTTATATCAACTGATGGTTATCTTTGTAACCAAAGAACAGAAATAGTCAAAGCACAGAATTTGTCCAAAGTTAATAAATGTAATATCATGAAAAAAAGTAATCACATGTTTTCCTTATGGACCTGACTAGGAATCCTTCACTATAATATCAATGGAGAACAACACATAATGAGCACCTCCTCTGTGGAAGGCACATGATGTTGACACTAAATGTTAGGGGTATAAAGAAAAGTAAAGCACATCTTTGTTTTCTCCAAGCTCACAGACTAACGGGCAACAAAGGACTTTCAATTATAAGTGTCTTTCCCTGCTACCAATGTGATATTTCAAAAGCACAGATTTAACCATGTCACCTCTCTCCTCAGTAAATTTCACTGGATCCCTTTTACCCCAGGCTTTAGCTACAAAAGGGAGGAGAGATTTAGGAAGATGACTTAGTAGGGTGGATGGATCAAGTGAGGGCTTTTTGAGGATAGACATATATTTGTAGGAGGTAGGCAAAGCAGCTAGTAGTCAGAGAAAGATCAAAGATTAGTAGGAGATTAAAGTTGCTAATGTTTTCTGGTGGTGTTACTATGTCAGGCCTGCTCTTCACTGTTCTAAGACACTGAGAGTTTTGAGTTCCTATACTGACTTTGCCATACTACCCCCTTGTTGCCAAGTTTAATTCCAGAATTTCCAGGCCAAGGAGAATATATTGCAAGCAGTCAGAAAGAAACAATTCAAATATGGAAACCACAGTCAGGATTACACAGGACATAGGAGTTTGTATATTAAAAGATTGGAAGGCTTAGAATATGATATTCCAGAAGGCAAAGGAGCTAGGATTACAACCAAGAATCACCTACTCATCAAAACTGATTATAATCTTTTGGGGGGGGGAATGAATATTTAATAAAATAGAGGACATTTAAACAAGCCTGATGAAAAGACTAGAGCTGAACAAAAAATTTGATTCTCAGATATAGACTCAATAAACACATAAAAAGGCAAAAAGAAAAGAGAAAACTTAAGGGATTCAACTCAGTAAGGTTAAATTGTTTTTATTCCAACATAGAAGACTATATTTGTAAATCTTAACTTTATCATAATTAGGGCAATTAAAAGGAATATACATAGAGAGTGTGGGAGTAAGTTGATTATAACAATATGATATCCAAAAACATCTCCCCAAAACAAAATTGAGGGCTGAAAAAGAGGACTACACTGGGAGAAGAAGGAGGGCAGAGCTACCTAATTATCTCACATGAAGAGGCACAAAAAAGCTATTACAGTAGAGGGGGAGATGGAGGATGACAGACAATGCTTAAATCTCATTATCATCAGAATTGGCTCAAAGAGGGAACAGTCATTTGATGTCCATCAATTGGGGAATAGCTGAATAAGTTGAGGAAATGGTTCTGATGGAATACTATTTTGCTATATAAAAAAACGAATAGGATGATTTTAGAAAGACATATGAACTGATGCAAAGTTAAGCGAACAGAACCAAGAAATACTGTATAAACAACTCTAAGTGATTTTGCTATTCTTAGCAATACAATGACCAAGACAATTCAAAAGGATTTAAGATTATTAATTTTATTTTTCCAGATGTAATTTCTTAATTATCAATTATATCAATTATCAATATCATTTTTGGTCATTTATATTGTATATTTATATTGGTCATTTATATTGTATTTTAACAAAACAAATAGGAATTAGTTTCCTCTAAATTTTCAGTGTATGGCAGAATATTCCTAGGTTTCCTCTGCTTTCTTACTATTATTTTAAAGACATAAGTATCACTTTTTCTGAAATTGCTCATCATCCTGACCCCTCTCCCCCCACATTTAATTATTTATAGTGGTGCAAATACAGAAAAGCACCCTCATGTTGCATTTTTCCCCCTTTGAATTGTGGATCACTGCATTGCTGAGAATAGCTACGCCATTCAAATTGATTATTATACTTACTATATTGCTGTTACTGTGTATAATGTTCTGCTCACTTCATTTTCATTAATTTATGTTTCCAGGTTTTTCTAAAATCATTCCATTCATCATTTTTATAGCATAATTGTATTCCATTATACTCATATTCCACAACTTATCCAGTCATTCCCCAACTGACAGACATTCCCTCAATTTTCAATTTTTTATCACTACAAAAAGAACCAGTATAAATATTTTTGTACAAATAAGTTCCCCTTCCACTTTTTCTTTTCTTCTTTTTTTTTTTTAAAAGATTCTCTTTGGAATGTAGACCTATTGGTGGTATTGCTGGATCAAAGGGCAAGCACAGTTTGATAGCTTTTTGTATAGTTCTAAATTTCTCTCCAGAATGGTTGGATCAATTCACAACTCCCCAACAGTGTATTAGTGTTTCAATTTTGCACCCTCCCAACAACATTTATCATTTTCATTTTTGGTCATATTAGCCAATTTGATCAGGGTCAGGTGGTACCTTAAAGCTGTAGAGTGATTTTTTCATTGCTTTGATGTCTTCATCTGAAAATTGTTCATATTCTTTGACCATTTTTCAACTGGAGAATGGCTTATATTCTTATAAAATTTTCAGTTCTCTATATATTTGAGAAATGAGGCCTTTATCAGGATATGAACAAGTAGTTTTCAGAAGAAATTCAAGCTATTAATAAATGGAAAAATGTTCTAAATCACTAATAATTAAAGAAATGCAAAATCCAAAAAAAGGGAAAATGACAAAAGCCAGAGGCTGTGGGAAAACAGGCATATTACCACAGTGTAGGAGAATCTGAGAACTGGCCCAGTCATTGTGAGAAACAATTTAGAATTATGTTCATAGAACTATTAAACTATGAATATTCTTTAATCTGGCGACTGCCATCATTAGGTCTTGTGGGATAGGGAGAAAAAATATTTATGTAGTACCTGCCAAAGACATCAAAGCATATGGGTTAGGATCTATGTGTATAAAATATTTATAGCAGCTCTTTTTAGGGTTACAAAGAATCGGAAACTTGGGGCATGCCCATCTCCAAGGGGATGTCCACCAGAAATGGATGAACAAGTTAGGGTTATGAATGTTGTAGATAGAGCACCAAGTCTGGAGATGGGAGGTCTTGGGTTCAAATCTGACCTTAGTCACTTACTAGCTGTGTGACCTGGGCAAGTCACTTAATCTCAACTTCCTAGCCTTTACTGGCCTTGGAACTGATACCTAATACCCATTCTAAGGCAGAAGAAAA
Source organism: Gracilinanus agilis (assembly GCF_016433145.1). Classification (NCBI taxonomy): domain Eukaryota; kingdom Metazoa; phylum Chordata; class Mammalia; order Didelphimorphia; family Didelphidae; genus Gracilinanus; species Gracilinanus agilis. The sequence continues at coordinate 214,206,758 of NC_058134.1, read as the reverse complement.
GGATATTAAAAAAAAAAAAAAAGAAATGATCCAGAGGATAGTTTCAGGAAAACACCTAGAAAGACCTGAACAAGCTGATACAATGTGAAATTAGCAGAATCAAAGGAATAATTAATTATACAACAACAATATTGTAAAGACAAACGACATCCAAAGACAGTAGTAATTCTAAACAACATGATGACTAACCCCATGGTTCCAAAGGCCTAATGATGAAACATACCACCTCCAGATAAGAGAATTGATTGACTAGGAATACAGAATGAAGTAAATTTTATTATTTTTTTGGACATAGCTAATGTAGAGATTTTCTTGGCATGATGATACACATTTGTAATGTTTTGTTTTTCATGCCTTTTCAGTGGAGTGGGAGCAAAGTGAAGAGAATTTGGAACAAAAAAAAAACACCATTCAATTAAAAGAAAAAAATAAGTTTGATATTTTACATTATGTAATCACTTATTTAAATAATTTAATTTGAATCAAAATTATCTGGATATCTTAAAAAATGCATTGAAATCACCATATTTGACTCCTGAATCAAGTCAATACTCTATAAAAATGCTTTGCATACTGTAGATTTTCATGAAAGTTTCATGAAATGCTAATTTTTACTTACCTTCCTCTAACATTAGGAAGCCCAACAAAGGAGATCAGGAGGTCCCAGAAGTAAAAGTAAAATCTGACACAAAAGACAAATGCACAGCAGCAATACTTCTTTTCTTTATTTAGCAGAATTTGGAAGCCTCCTCTGTGTCTCCCCAAGACTCTGAAACCCCAAGAGCTTAGTTGTGTCAACAGGGCAGATCTGTCTTCCTATCACAACCTTGTTCCTTTTCTTTATCCCTTGGATTTTTTTCCCAGATTAACTTTTTTTTTTCCAAACATTTATTAATATTCATTTTTAACATGGTTACATGATTCATGCTCCTCCTTTCCCCTTCACCCCCCGCACTCTCCCCACCCATGGCCGACGCACATTTCCACTAGTTTTGTCACACCAGATTAACTTTTTATAAGCCTTTTACCAGAATAAAAACTTTCAAAATCTGGGCTTCATTATAACCAAGCCTTTGACCAATTCCATTTAATCACTAACAAATGTTACTACAGTTGTAAACTCAGGTGTTTGCTAGTATTACCTTGACATTACAGGGATACTAATGAGGCACACAGAGCACCCATCTCCCTTTTAATAATTCACCCTAAAATTCTCCCCCAAATTCAAGTTAAATTCACTGTATGGACTATGTAGTCTGTAAAGAAAAGACTTCTTCCTTTTTAGATAACCAGAATATTTGTCTGCCTCCAGCCCTGTATAGTACCTCACTGATTCTCAATGATTTATTGAAATCACTGACAAAATCTAGTAATGACATCCCATAGCTTTTTCAGAATCCAGGACAAAGTTCATGTGAGCCTGGTTTTGTTAACTCATGCAAATATTTATAAAGACCTCTGTGGTGGCACGGACAACTTTTTCTAAGGTTATTTTATCATTTCCTATCTAATGTTGAATTTCAATTCTTTATTATTTTAGTTATTATCTTTGCAATAAGAAGATCATTTTTTTAGGTAGAGAAAATATAAATGAATTGAAATTTCTCCCTTTTTTGCCAACTGTAATAGTAATAAGCACCTCACATTTATTTAGTAATTTAAACTTGGCAAAGTGTCTTACTATCTCATTTGATCCTCCTAACAGTCAGTCCTCTGAGGCTGATGCTATTATTATTATTAAACCCTTACCTTCCGTTTTAGAATCAATACTGTGTATTGGTTCCAAGGCAGAAGAGTGTTAAGAGTTAGGTGGTGGTGGTGGTGGTGGTGGGTTAAGTGACTTGCCCAGGGTCACACTGCTAAAGAAGTGTCTGAGGCTAGATTTGAACCCAGGGTCTCCCATCTTTAGGCCTGACTCTCAATCCACTGAGCTACCCAGCTGCCCCCAATGCTATTATTACTTTTATAGAAAAAAAAAACAGAAATAGAACAATGAATTAATATCTTGTTTTAAAAGGCTCAGAAATATAATAGTATAGTGGAAAAACCCTAGACCAAAATCAGAAGTATTGAGTTCTAGCAATGGGTCTTTCACTAATTAGCTTCCAATAATTCAATTCAATAAACATTTTTTCAGTCATGTTAGACCTTTTGCCCAGTTAGGATTTTCTTGGCAAAGATACTGGAGTGGTTTGATATTTCTATCCCCAGCTTGTTTTACAGATGAAGAAACTGAGGCAAACAGGGTTGGTCACATAGCCAGTGTCTGAGGCCAGATCTGAACTTGGAAAGATATGTCTTTCTGACTTCAGGTCTGGAGCACTATCCAGATACATGAAATTGAAACGAGTCTTTACAGAAATATAAAATACTTAGGTTAACAAAAAAGAAAGACAGAATTTCAATAATCAAATCAACTCCCACAAAGGTCTTAAATTCAATAAGTCCAATGCCGAATTCTTTCTTTTCCCCTAAACCTTTCTCCATTCCCATCTTCCTTATTACTATCAAGGACTACCATCACTATCCTAGAGCCTAGCTCTCATCCTTGACTTTTCATGACTTTCAACCCCCCACACACCTGCAATATTCTCTCAGTTACCACGTCCTATTGTTTCTGCCTTTGTAACATCCCTAACATACAGTTGAAATTGAAAAATTGGAGGTCAGCAAAGAGACTAGGGTTGAATAAATAGATCTGAGCACCAATTGCATAGAGATAGAAGCTAATGAGATCATCAAACAAAGTAGTACAGATAGAAAAGAGAAGAGGCCTCAAGAGAGAGTCCTGGGAGCCACCCACAGTTAGTGAGAATGACCTGGATGAAGATAAAGCAAAGAAAACTGAGCATAAGCAATCAGGTAGGAGGAGAATCAGTTGGGAATACTGCCACCCTCCCCACCCCACACACACAAACTAGATGGAAGAGAACATCAAGAGAAGAAGGTATAACTGACAGTTTCAAAGGCTACAAAGATGTCAAGAAAGGCTGAGGCTCAAAAAAAAGCCATTAGCCTTGACAAAATCATCAGTAACTTGAGAGAGTAGTTTTGATTGAATGATTAGGTTGGAAGGTAAATTAAGAGTTTAAAAAGAAACAGAGCAGATGAAAATGCACAGAAACATCATCGCTAAGTTTCATAACTCACATATTAAAGAGAAAATACTACTAGACGAAAACAATTTAAATAGTGTGGAGTTATAGTCAGAATATCACAAGACTTAGCAACTTCAACAGTAAAAAATGAAGGAATTGGAATACAATATTTTGAAGAGCAAAGGAGTGAGGTATACAACCAAGAATAAAACATTCAGTAAAGCTGAGCATAATCATACAAGGGAAAAATTAATATTTAATGAACCAAAGGAATTTCAATTATTCTTGGGGGAAAAAAACAGAACTCAGAAAACTGAATCTACAAGAACCATAAGAAGGTGTCAAACTGTTTCCTTCTTATATGGGAAGATACTATCTATAACCTTTAAGAATGACATCATTACTTGGGTAGTTTATATAGATAGAAGACTTAAGGTCAAATTCAATGGAATGGGATAAAAATTATAATAAAATAGGGTAGGAAGAGGTAAAATGGAGTAATTATCTCAAATAAGGGGCATGAATAGAAGAACTGTCAAAGAGGAGAGAGAGTATCAACAGCTGGCAGTACTAGAACCCTAATTTCATTACATGTGGGTTATTGAGGAAATAACATACATATATAACAAGGTTAAAAGTCTTCTTTACTTATCAAGAAACAAGAGGGTGAAGGGACAGGATAAGGAGGGATTAAGAATACCCTTAAGCAACTAGGAAATAAGAGAAAGGAGTGTAGATTAAAAGAAAAGAGGGCAAAGGAAGGAATGTCTAGAAAAGAGTACATATCAAGAAATAGGAAGGCAAGGAGAGGGGATAAGGGACTATCTCTCAGGACAGGATAAGGCAAGGACTTTTAGAAGGGAATTCAAATCAAGAAATAAAATGGCAGGGTGGGAGAGGATAAGTAGGAACTTTAGAAGGGGGGATAGATTAAGAACTAGGAGGTAAGGGGGAAGGGACAAGGAAAGGACCCTTAGAAGGGGGGAGCTGATTTAAAACTAAGAGGTTAAGGCAGGGATAAGGGAGGGATTCTAAGAGGAGAATGAATTGGAGGGGCAGTAAACAGAAGAATTTGGATGTCTGGGGAAGGAATAAAAAAAAGGAGAGGAAGAGAAGGATAAATGCTGAGGAAAACTAGAGGGAAATACACAACTGGTAATTATAACTTGGAAAGGTGAATGGGATAAATTCACCCATAAAAAGAAAATAGATAGCAGAATGGATGAAAAGCCTAAACCTCACAATTGTTTACAAAAAGCACTCTTAAAAATGAGAGACATGCATAGAGTAAAAATTAAGGGTTGGAGCAGAATATACTATGCCTCAGCTGATACCAAAAAAACAAGGGGAAGCAATCATTATCTTTGACAAAGTTAAAGCTAAAATAATCAAATTAAGCATTATCAATATTGAACCTATTTTCACTAAATGTTACAGAATCCAGATTTTTAAAGGTAAAGTTAAATGAGTTACAGAAATAGATAGAAAAAAAATGATGGTGGGGTATTTCAATTTTCCACTCTCAGAAATAAATAAATCTAACCAAAAAATAAAGCAAAAGTGAAGGAGATGAATAGGATCTTAGATAAGTTAAATATGACATATATTTGGAAAGAAGTGAATGGGAATAGAAAGGAGTATACCTTCTTCTTGGCAATACATAGTACCTTTACAAAAACTGACCCGTATATTAAGGCACAAAATTTATATTTAAATGTAGAAAAGGAAAATGTTAAACATCCTTTTCAGACAATAATACAATAAGAATAGTTTGTAATAAGTTACCATGAAAACAAAAAGTAAAAATTAATAGGAGACTAAATAACATAATCTTAAAGAATGAGTGGGTTAAAATAATTCATAGAAACAATAAATAACTTTATTAAAGAAAATGATAATGAGAAAACATACGAAAACCTATGGGATACAGCAAAAACAATATGAAGAAAATTTATATCTCTAAATACTTATTTACTAAAATAGAAAAAAGAAAAGATCAACAAATTGGGAATGCAATTAAAAACTAGAAAAAGAAAAAATTTTAAATCCCCAAATAAAAAACAAATTAAAAATTCTAAAAATCAAAAGAAATCAATAAAATTGAATATAAGAAAACCACTGAATTAATAAGTAAATTTATGAAAATCAACAAAATGAACCATTGATTAATTATTTTAAAAAAGAAAACCAAATCACTAGCATTAAGATGAAAAGGGTTAATATACTACCAATGAAGATAAAATTAAAGCAATTATTAAGAGTTACTTTGCTCAATTATATGTAAACAAAATGAACAATGCAGGGGTTTCTTATAAATACAAAAAACTGGCTACTTTCTCAATTTCTGGTACTTGGGTCAATGTGTGTGGTAGACTTGGCTCTGACTTACTCCAATTGGACTCTGTAGGTTGACAACTGGCAGAATATTTAGCCCTATTTTCTCCATCCTAGCCCCGATTTGGTTGCAGCAGCTAGGCCTAGCATTTTGTTCTGAGTGGGGCCCACTAGGAGGCAAATGCCCAAACTGTGGCTTTGATATCTGGCACCACCACCTGGGATGAAGATTCTGATGGCCAGCATAGTGATTCAGTCTCAGGGGCAGAGTCCTCGTGACTGGAGAATTTTAACTGAGAGCCAAAGCAAAATTTCAGTTTCCACATGGACTCTAGCTGTGGCACAGCACCTACGTGGGAGAACAAGGAGCCACATCAAGGCCAGCACTTTGGAGAGATCATGATGACTTCTGCAGTCTATGGCATTGATATGATGATGGCTGTTATCAAGATATCAGAGATAAATCTGGGCAAGTACAAAGGCAGCTGGGGCCTCTCATACACAGGAGTTGCTGCCACCAAACTGTAAAACAAGAAATTCTACCCCATGGTCTGTTCCACTGCCACCAGGAGCAGCATGAAAATGATCTGCTCCAGTGCCAGCCTCACTTCTCTGCAATATCTGTTGCTACTCCCTGCTTGTTGTGGCAACTGCTGCCTAGCTCTAGGGATACACTGCCTCTGCCACTGATACACAGTGGTACAATTGAATGTAATGGATTTCTCTACTAGCAGCAATGCAATGACCCAGGACAATTCTGAGGGACTTATGAGAAAGATGCTATTCACATTCAGAGAAAGAACTGTGGGAGCAGAAATGCAGAAGAAAAACAACTGCCTGATCACATGGGAGGATGGGCATATAATTAGGGATACTGACTCAAAATGAGCACCCTAGCACAAATATCAGTAATATGGAAACAGGTCTTGATCAATGACACATCTAAAACCCTGTGGAATTGCTTTTTGGCTACAGGAGGGGGGTGGAAGGAGGGGAGGGAAAGAATGTGAATCACGTAACCATGGGAAAACACTCTTAATCAATTAATTAATTAATTGAAAGTTTTAAAATTAAAAAAAAAATTGCCTCTGCCACCAGGACTCAAGCAGGTGCTACACAACAAACTGGGCTAGATTCTGAGCATGAACTCTAGCCCTTTGCCATCACCACTGCCCAAAGCGGCAGCATGCTTGGGGAGCCCTGAGGCCAAGTCATGCCAAAGGAAGAGCTATCAATGAACTTAACTTATTTTCCAATGAAAACTGCCATGTTGGATTAGGAGTAGCTTCTCTTTCTTTTCCTTTTCCTCCACACACTATTGGGACAGGAAAAGGATGGGAGGGAATGCTGCCCATCCTCATCCTTAGGGCCAGCTCCATTGGTTTGAATTTGCCAAGATATTCTCTTCATTCAGGAACCTGGACCAGGAAGACCATGATATGTACCCAAGAGCATCAGCAAGGAAACAGATGATCACAGAAAGGCTCCCTGATCCCTTATTCTATTTTAATAACAAATTTCCACTTAAGTTTTCTGAAATTATATGATCCAAATTGTCTCCCTTCTTTCTCTCCCCATTCCTGAAGCTGGCCAACAATTCAATCTGGGTTATACATGTATCATCATACTAAACATATTTCTATATTATTCATTTTTCTAAGTAAACAATCTTATACAATCAAAACTCTAAAACATGTAGCCAAATAAAGAAGAGATAAATCATATGTTTTCATCTGCATTCCTACTCCAACAGGATTTTCCTCTGGAGGTGGATAGTATTCTTTGTCATATATCCTTAGGATGGTCCTGGAAAAATTACTGCTGCTAGTAGCAAAGCCAGCAACATTTGATTGTTCCACAATATTGCTTTACTGTGTGCAGTGTTCTCCTGGGTCTGCTTCTTTCACTCTGCATCAGTTCATGTAGGTCTTTTCAGCTCTTTCTGAAATCATCCAGTTCATCATTCCTTTTAAGCACAACAGTATTCCATCACCATCATATACCACAATTTGTCCAGTCTTTTCTCAATTGAGGGACATTCCCTTTAGTTTCTAATTCTTTGCCACCACAAAAAGGGCAGGTATAAATATTCTTGTACAAACAAGTCCTTTCCCATTAAAAAAAATCTCTTTGGGATAGAGATCTAGTAGTGCTATTTCTGCTGATCCCTTATTCTAGACTTAGCCCAAGGGTAACTTGATGTTCTCTTTAGGGTGCTGGAGATTGCTGTGTTTACTGCCTCTCTCTTGAGAACAATTTATCATCACTCCTGCCCCAGGAGAAAGTATGGATAATGCTATAGCCTGGTCCCAGATGTTCTAAAATGTTCAGTTCAGCTGAGAGGGGTGAGGAGAAAAGTGTCATTAATATTTAAGATGTGTGCCTATGTTCTCCCTCTACTATTTGGGGCTTCAGATCTAGGATCTAGGATTTTTAAAAAACCTGCCTTGCATGTTGTCAGCTGCTTCTGCTCCTATATCAGACTGAATCAAATCATTGTAATAAAATAAAAATAGTTTATATTGTAAAAAAATATAACAATGTAAGCAAAATGGAAGACTACTTATATCAGAAGAGGAAAAAGAATAACTAAATAAACCCATTTAAAAAAAAGAAATTGAACAGACCCTGAATGAACTTCCTAAGAAAAAAGCATCAGGACCAGGTGGATTTACAAGTGAATTCTACCAAACATTTAAAGATCAACTAATTCCAATATTAAATAATTAAAAATAACAGATAAAGAAGAAGCTTTTACAAAACAAATATGATACGGATACTACTCATACCTAAACCAGGAAGAGCAAAAATAGAGAAAGAAAATTATAGAACAAATTCATTAATGAATATGGATTCAATAATCCTAAATAAATTACCAGTTAAGAGACTACAATAATATATCACAAAGATTACAACATTATGACCAAGCAAGATTTATGCCAGGAATGCAGGAAAGCTTTAATATAAGGGAAATTATCAACATAATTGATTATATTAATTCTTAAAATGATACAAAACATCAGTATTATTTGTAAAAAGGAGAAGCTAGAAGTCTTCCCAGTAAGATCAGGAATGAAATAAGAATGCCCAATATCATTCATTTTATTTAACATAGTATGAGAAATGCTGGCAAAAGCAATTACACAGAAAAAAAAAAGAAAATGAAGGAATAAGAATGTGCAAAGAGGTAATAAAACTATGTCTATTTGCTGACGACATGATGGTATATGTGGAAAATCTTAGCAATTTAACTAAAAATTAGTTGGAACTATCAAAAATTTTAGCAAAGTAGCAGGATATAAAATAAATCCACATAAATCATCAGCATTTTTATATATTATTGTCAAAGTCCTGTAAGGAAAAACTCCATTTGAAATATCCACAGAAAAAAATAAAATACCTGGGAGTACATGTGCCAGAATAAACCTAGTAACTGCATCAATATAATTATTAGACAGTTTTTACACAAATCAAGTCAGACTTTAATAGCTGGAAAAATATTAATTATTCATGGATGGGCACAGCCAATATAATTAAAATGGCAATCCTACCAAAATTAATCTACTTATTCAATGCCATATCAATCATATTACCAAACAATTATCTTATTGAGCTAGAAAAAATAACAAAATTCATTTGGAAGAACAAAAGATCAAGCAAAAGAATTAATTAAAAAATGTTAAGTTAGAGGGCCTAGCAGAATAGGATTTTAAACTGTAAAATGCGGTAATTACCAACATTATCTGGTACTGGCTAAGAAATAGAAAGATGAGTGTAACAGAATTGACATACAACAAACAGAGGTAAAAGATTATAGAAACTTGTTTTTGACAAAAGTATAGACATAGGTTATGAGAATAATAAATCACTATTTGGTAAAAATTATTGGAACAACTGGAAAACAGTTTGGCAGAAACCAGGTATAGACCAATATCTTACACTATTTATGAAGATCAAAATGGATATATGATCTAGACAGAAAAGGAAATATCATAAGCAAATTAGAAGAACAGGGAACAAATTAACCTATCAGATTTATGGATTTAGGAGAGAAATTTAAGAATCAACAAAGATGGAGTGCATTTTGAGATGTAAAATAGATAATTTTTAGTATTAAATTGAAACAGTTTTGTATAAATAGATGTTGCCAAGATTAGAAGGAAAGCAGAAAATCTGGGAAAATGTTTCACTGACAATCTCAGAGGCTCATATCTAAAATATATAGAGAACTTTGTCAAATTTATGAGAACAAGAACCATCCCACAATTGATAAATGGGCAAAAGATAAGAAAAAGATTTAAATTTTTGGATGAAGGAATCAAAACCATATAGAGGTACATGAAAAAATGCTCTAAATCACTACTGATTTGGGAAATGCAAACCAAAAGGCAAAATGACAAATGTTGAAGGGGATATGGAAAAGTAGAAACACCAATACCCTGCTGGTGTAACTGTGAACTGATCCAACCATTCTGGAGAGCAATCATTAATTACGTGGAAGTCTTTTATAAAACTGTGTATATCCTTAGACTCGGCAACACCATTGCTGGATTTATTTCTCAAGGAGATCAGGGAAAAAATAAAAGAACCTTTATGTTCCAAAATCTTTAAAGCATCTCTCTTTGTGGTGGCAAAGACCTGGAAATCAAGGAGATGCCCATCAACTGGGGAATGCTAAACAAGCTGTGGTATATGATTGTGATAGAATACTACTGAGCTGTAAGAAATGATTAGCAGATTAGTTTTTTTTTTAAATTGGGAAAGAACTACTTGAGATAATGAAGAGTGAACCAAGAGAATATTATATGCAATTACAGATTTCAAGAATAACCTGTGAATGTTTACCTCTAGAGAATGAATTGAGAAGTAGAAATACCAAAGATATAATTTATAAATACATATCTGTTTTATGGGTGATGCTTTCTATAGTGTGGGGAGGAGAGAGGCTGAGATATCTGGAAATAAATTCTATTAATAAAAAAGTTTTTTTTAAGTGAGAGGAAAGGAAATAGTAGCTCCTGTTGTAGATGATTTTGTCAAAGAAACTTAAGCCACCAGAGGGATGTATGATATAAAATGATATTTAGCCAGGATGGGTCAATCAAGTTTTTGGACAACGGGGAATGGTTTTTTGATGTTGGCATTATTTGCAGTCAGTAAACAGCAGCCTGTAGATAGGGACTGATGGAACATTAGGGAAAGTAGGTATGAAAGAGGGGGCAATCTGATTGAAAAGACAAAATGGAGTGGAATCACATGTGCATATAAAGGAATTTGCTTTAGGCAGAAGGGCTAGTGAGATAGAGGTGAAGGAGAGGTTTGGACCAGAGTGCTGGAGTGGAGAGGTGGTCTCTCTACTAGAAGTCTGCCTTCGGCAGTCACTGCTGCTCTCCGTTCTGCTGTCACAAGGAGGGATTTTTAAAAGGTTTTTGTGGGGGTGGGCACTATATATAAAAAACTTAATAGCAGAAAAAGAAATTGAACAAGCCATAAATAAACTCCCAAAGAAAAAATTCTAGGACAAGATGTACTAGTCATTTCTATCAAATATAGGAAACACACTCGATTCTATTACTACACCAAAAAAAGCAAAAAAGGGCACTTATGATATAAATATGGCCTTAACCATGAAAAGTAGAAGATTAAGGGGGCAGCTGGGTTGCTTTGTGGATTGAGAGCCAGGCCCAGAGGTGGGAGGTCCTGGGTTCAAATATGGCCTCAGACACTTCCAAGCTGTGTGACCCTGGGCAAGTCACTTGACCCCCATTGCCTAGCCCTTACCTCTCTTCCGCCTTGGAACCAATACACAGTATTGATTCCAAGACAGAAGGTTAAGGGTTAAAAAAAAAAAAAAAGAGCAGAAGATTAGGTTCAAAGGAGGGTCTAAATGAAGAAAGAAAATAAAACATTATCAAGCAGGATACAACAACATATTAAAAAGATTAATATCAGATTGTTTGCTGTCTCGGGGAGTGGGGAGGTAAGGGGAGAGTGAGAGAAAATTTGGAATTCAAAATAAAAAAACCCCAAATGAATGTTTTTTTTAAAAAAAGATCATATACTACGTCAAGGCTGAATCTATCATACTAGGAATGGGGACAGACAGTACTGGTTCAATTGTTACATTGAAAGAAAGTAAATATTTTTAAATGTTAAAAAAACTGAATAATTAAAAAATAAGATTATATCACTAAATGCTGAAAAGGGCTTTTAAACAGAATCCAACACTTGTTACTATTAAAGACTCTAGAAATCAAAGGACTAAATGGATCTTTTCTTAAATATAGTAAACTACCTTTACATTGGGACAGCTAGGTGATGCAGTAGGTAGGGTTTGTACCAGATCTGGAGTCAGGGAGACCTGAATTCAAATCCAGCCTCAGACACTTCCTAGCTGTGACCCTGGACTAGTCACTTAACATTGTTTGTCTCATTTTCTTCATTTTTAATATGAACTAGAGACAGAAAAGGCAAACCTCTCCAGTATCTTTGCCAAGAAAACCTCAAATAGGGTCACAAAAGTCACACATAACTAAAACAATTGAACAACAACAAATATTTATAACACAAAACAAACCTTACTATACAATGAAGAAATAAGATGAGAGATAAAGCAAGGAAGTCTATCATCACTACCACCATTTAACACAGTGCTAAAATGCTAGCTCCAGCAATCATATAAGAAAAAGAAACTGAAGGAATGAGCATAAAGCAAGAAGGAAAAAAAGTAACTGTTTTTACAAAAGATAAGATGGTATGCAGAGAGAATTCTAGAGAATTTAAAATAAGCAGAAACTAGAATTGCAGCAAAGTTCCATGATATAAAAATAAAATTTATATGTAAATCCATATTTCACCCAAGTTTTTAAAAGAAAAAGGTAAATGTGTGTTACAGAGAAAAACTAGAATAGTGAAGAATAGCGCAGAAAAATTTACCCAAGAAAACAAAAAAAGAAAAAAGAGCCTGAATAGAATTTTGGAAAACTCTGGCAATTTCCCCAGCAGCTGCAATCCTTGGACTCTACCATCATCATGCTCCCAGGAAAATCTCCTTACCAGAAAATTCATCATCACGGAGACTGAGTCAGCTTCAGTACTAATACCTTATTAGTAGCCTTAGACCCTCTAACTAGAGGTTGGAGCAAAAAATTCCTTCCAAAACCTCCATTTAAAAAGAGTTCAGAATGTTCAAAGCCCAAATATTTCTTACCAGCTGCTAGTCTTTCAAGCTTCCTTTTGTGTGTTTGATTAGAACAGTGGTTCCCAAACTTTTTTGGCCTGCTGCCCCCTTTCCAGAAAAAAAATATTACTTAGTGCCCCCTAGAAATTATGAAACTATTTATTGAACTCAGAATAGAATGTAATACAAAAAAAGTGTGGCCATCACTGCAGCACCCACCGGGGGGCTGAAGTGTCCACTTTGGGAATCACTGGATTAGATTTGTCAGCTCCTTAAAGCTGGGGATTGCCTTTCTTTTTTTCTTATTTGTATTCCAGGCACTTTGCCCAGTGCCTGACATATTAGTAGGTACTTTATATTGAATATCTAATGTCAGGTTTATTAAGTGCCTGCTATATGCCAGGCAATGTAGTAAGTGCTGAAGATACAAAGAAAAGAAGATAACACTTGCTCTCAAGGAGTCTGCAATCTAATGAGAACAGAAGGGACTATATATATTTCTTAGCTGGGTATGGCACCTAGCAAAAATTGACTATGTGGCATTAAAAAAACCTCAAAATAGAGAAAAAATTCAAACATATCTTTTATTGATTATAATATAATAAAAATTTTATTCAACAAAGGACTAATGAAGGAATAGTTAAAAATTAGAGATTAAATAACTCAACCTGAAATAAATCACAGAAACAAGAACAAATAATAGAAAAATGGATATCATCAAACACCAGCAATAAGAAAACATGGAAAATTTTGGAGGATACCATCAAAACAGTCCTTTTCTCAACAAAAGAGAAAAAGAACAGATCTAAGAATTGTTCGTATAACTAAAAGAACTCAAAAATTTCAAAAACCCAAATAAAGAGTAATCTTGAACATCAAAGAAAAGATTAACAAAATTGAAAGCAAAAAACTTTAGGATTAATAAAACTTGGGAGCTAGTTTTAAAATATATTTAAATATAATAAACTTATTTTTAAAAAGGAAACAGCAAATCAAATTAATCAAAAATTAAAATGTGAATATCCAAAAAATGAAGACTAAAGTTAATTATACAAATAGAAGGAAATTGCCCAATAAAAGTGAAAATCTAATGAAATGGATGAGTAGTTAACAAAAATATAAATTGTCCAGAATCTACTGAATAAATAAATGATTTTAAATAACGAAGTCTAAGAAAAACAAAGAATAAGCCATAAATGAACTCTCAAAAAAACAACAACAAAAAACAACATGTTACCAGAGAATTATAAGCCAATTCTATGGAATATTAAACAATTTCAATCTTATACAAACTGTTTTTAAAAACAGGAAAAGAAAGATTACTACTACCATACAAATATGGTCTTGATATTTAAATAAGGAAGATTCAAAGAAAACTGTGAACCAGTCTCCCTAATAAACACTGGAAAAGTTTTTAATATAATCTTAATAAAGAGACTATAAATCACAAAGATTTTTTTCCCCTTTGAGATAATGATTTTTATTATTTGAAGTCTTTTTGGCAACCTCAAGTACACTCATTTTTAAGTCTTAATAAACTATTTACATAAGAGCTAAGATCTTGTAAAGCTTAATAAGCTCTAGTGACTTGTTTTCAGAATTTAAAAATATTTATTATGCACATTTCCTTCAGTTTTAAGATGTAACCTAAAATGGTCACTGTAACCAGGTTAGATTTATGTTGGAAATTCAGGGTTAATTAGATATTGGGAGAACTATCACCATAAGTCACAAGAATAACAAGTACAACAAAAACATCTATCAAATAAATTGCAGGAAAAGTTTTTGACAAGATACAATAATACCCATTCCAATTAAAACAACCAACACTAGAGAATATAGTAATAAATAAACTTTCCTCTAATAAAAAATAAGGGCAAACATTATATAAATGGGGATAAACTTAGAGCCTTTCCAATAAGATCTAGGATAAAGCAAAGATGTCCATTATAATCACTATTTTCAGTTATACTACTAGAAAAGCTAGGTATAGTAATAAGGCTAGGAAAAGATTTAAGAGAATAAACATAGGCCAAGTTAAAAAAAACTATTAATTTTTTTGCAGATGATATAATAGTTTACTTAGAAGTTCCTAGAAAGCCAACTAGAATATTGAACGACTTGAAGTTGTAGGAGCTAAAACTGGCAAAAATTACCAACATTTTTGTATATTACTGCTAAAACACAGCATAAAAAGATAAATTCCATTACAAATAAGTACAGAAGTTGGTGGTCTACCTGCCAGTACACAAAAAGAAATTGTAGAAAGGAAACTGCAGGGGGCAGGTGGAAGCTGGGTGGCTCAGTGCATAGAGAGCCAGACTTAGAGTCAGAGGGTCCTGGGTTCAAATATGGCTTCAGATACTTCCTGGTTGTGTGGCCCTGGGCAAGTCCCTTAAGCCCCATTGCCTAGCCTTTCCCACTCTTCTGCCTTAGAACCAATACATAGTATTGATTCAAAGATGGAAGGCGAGGGTTTAAAAAAAAAGAAAAGAAATGAAACTATAAAATATTCTTTAAAAAAATAAAAGCTATCATAAATAACTGGAGACATTAATTGCTTGTGGGTAGGGATAACCATAATATAATAAAATTTACAGTATTACCTAAATTAATCCACTTATTTAGTTCCATATCAATTAAATATCAAAGAACTACTTTATAGAGCTAGAAAAAAATATGTAAACTTATCCTGAGGTACAAGAGGTACCTCAAAGTAACCTCAAGTGAAATCTCAAGGGAATCTTGCAGGAAATAATGAAAAGTGGGGAAGGAAGGAAGCAGGTGCTGGTAGTACCAGATCTACAAAGCAATAATTATCAAAACAATTTGGCAACAGTTAAGAAAAGGGGAATAGGTTAAGTACACAATATACTAGAGAAAATGAACACTGTAACTTCATATTTGATAGATCCAAAGATCTCAGCTACAGGTATAAGAATTAGCAATTTGTCACAAATAGTTGGGAAAAGTATAAAGTAGTCTGGCATAAATAAGAAATTCTCACACTTGTGTTATTGGAAATTTTGGGGTCCTTGAACTACATTTCCCATGAGCCCACTGCTTCCTGTCATTACACAATGATGTAGACAGAGGGATAAAACTGAGGGGCTGGCGTTCCACTTCCTCTTTGCTCTCTATCCACCATGGTGGCAGCAGGCAACAGTGGCCCTTTAAACTGGTTAAGCTAGCATGGCACATGGCTTTATTTTCTAATGGCTACTAGTAAATCTTAAAAAAAACTATAATATTTTTAAAGTTATTATTATATATTAATTTTATTTTTTACACACTGTATATTTCAAATTTAAATTGATACATGACAGATATAATGGATGACATTTAGGCAAATTATAGGAACAAGGAAAGTACCTGTCAGATCTATGCATAGGTAAAAAGTTTATGACCAAAAAAGGGAGAGGATCACAGAATAATAATCAGAGGCAGCTACGTGGTACAGTGGATAGAGAACTGAGTCTGGAATCGGTAAAGATCTGAGTTCAAATTCAGCCTCAGACAATTACTAGTAGTGAGATCCTGTCATTTATCTTTTCTGCCTCAGTTTCCTCAACTGTAAAATGGGGACGATTACAGCACCAACCTCACAGAGTTGTTGTAAGAATGAAATAAAGTCAACATTTTTAAAGCATTTACCACAATGCTTATAATATAATAAGCCTTATATAAATACTTCATTCCTTCTTCTCTTCGTAGAAAATAAAACAAATAATGTGAATTATACAAAATTAAAGAGGGATTTTCCCCCCAGAAAAAAATACAGCAAAAATTAAGAGAAACAGGTAACTAGGAAACAATTTTGCACCAAATTTCTTATAAAATGATCTTATTCCCTAGATATTTAAGTAACTGACTCAAACTCATAAGAGTTATTCCATACAACTGATAGAATAAAAAATATGAATAGGCAGTTTTCAGAAGAAATCAAACTATCAATAACCATATAAAAATTTCTCAAAATCACTAATAATTAGACAAATGCAAATAAAGCAAATTTTAACTCCCACTTCATACATATTCATATCATATTGGCAAAAATAACAAAAAGGGATAGTGATAAATGTTTGGGGGTCTTGGGAAAAATAGGAACATTGTTGCATTATTGGTAGAGTTTTGAACTATTTCAGCCATTGTTAAAAGCAAAAGGGAACCATACCCCCAAAGCTACTTAACTATGCATCGCCTTTAAGCCATTTAATATCCTTACTAGACTTATATCCCAAACATATCAAAGAAAGAGGAAAAAGAATCCACAAATCAAGTACTTATAGTAGCTCCTTTAATACTGGCAAAGAACTAGAAACTACAGAATGCCCATCAATTGGAGAACACCTAAAAATTGTGATATGAATACAAAGGAATATTATAGTACTATTAGAAATGTTATAAGAAAAGAAAGGAATAAGTTTTATAGAACTGGTATAAGACTTGTATAAACTGTTGCAGAGTAAAATGAAACACATAAACACACACATATTTTTGACATGGCCAAAATGGGAACTTTTAAAAAAGTTTTTTTCTTTATAGCTATAAACGTACTTCTCGATTTAACAAAATCTTAGTTAATTAAGAAAATTAAAATAGAAAAATACACAAGACAACACAAAACAAAGAATCATGCATTTAATTATTATATAAATTAGAGCAAAAGGTTTTAAATTTTAAAGAAAAGAAAAACTGGAAGGGGAAATGGAAACAGAATTGTTATTTTGCTAAAGTTTATTACATAAAGCAACTTTGCAGCGTATGGATTGCTATATTAAGAGATTTTATTCCTCATTTTGACAATTCATTTGATTGTATTTGTTCAAAGAAAGTACATACTAACATTTTAGTGCCTTCATGAAATCAGGTAGATGATGCCTATGGCACTTCTATATCCATAACACATTAAAATAAGAAATGAAGTTAACCTAAAATGATTTAAACTTATGTTTTATTTTTTCAATCAACAAAAATCTATTTTCTCTCCCTCACATCAACCATGGAGTTTTAACCTAACTCTTTTCACCAATATGCATAGTTAAGAAAAATAAATTCTCATATTGGTCATGTCCAAAAATTAGGTCTCAATTTGCACTCTGAGTCCATCATTCTCTGTCAAAAGGTAGGTAAACATATTTCATAATTAGGCCCTTTAGAATGGTAATTTTGTTGATTATAGTTCATAAATTTTTCTAAGTTGTTTGAATTTAACAATGTTGATATTTTATAAATTAGTATTCTGATTCTACTCACTTTATATCATTTCATGTAAGGCATTCCAGATTTCTATGAAGTGTCATCTTTTTATTGTTTCTTATAGCACAATAATATTCTATCATATCCATAGAGATAATTTGTTTATATGTTCACCTACTAATGGGAGTTCTCTTAGTTTCTAGTTCTTTTCCACCACAAAGAATTTATGCTCATACAGTCCTTCTTCTTTAATCTGTATGAGGCATGGGTCTAGTAATGGTATTACTGGGTATGTTCACTTTAGTAATCTGGGAGGGTAAGTTCCAAATTGCTTTTCAGAATGGCTGGACCAATTCACAGTTCCACCAACAGAGTATATTCTTACAGTCCCTCTGGGATGACTTCTTGATAAATCCATACTAACCTATAATGATCATTTCCCTTTTTAAGTGTCAGCAACCATCCCTTTAATAACATTTTCTAGAATTTTGACAGGAAATCAAAAGCAAGCTCATCAGGCTATACTCTGAAGAATTTACCTTCTTCCCTTTTTGAAAGTAGGGACATTTGCCCATCTCCTGAGTTAAAGGACCTCTCCATAATTCACAACTTTTCAAAGATCAGACAGTAGTTCAGCAATTACATCCATGAGATCTTTCAGTTCCTAGGGATGTAAGACAGGCAGAACATTGATCAGCACCATTGTCTCATCTTAATTTAATCACTTGCTGTCAAATATCAAACTGATGCTAATCCTACCTTTTTCTTTTTTTCTTTTGAAGAAACATTTATAGTTATTTTGATCTCAAAGAAGTCAAAATAGTAGAAACAGTAGAACACTCATTGTTTACTATATTAGATTGATAGGATATTAATAAAGGCAGTAGTATTTTCCCTAGTTCTTTTTCAGTTCTCTCCATACTAGGGATATAATTAAACCTAAGCAATTAGTATAACTACTAGTTAATAGTGATTTATTTTAGGTCTAGTTAGAAAAGGAGAAGTGGAACATGAACTCCCTAGGACCAAATACACACTCCTCTTATTAATGATGAAAGCTCTTAAAAATTCTGGCTATACTTCTGATCTTGCTTTTGTTCTCATGTTTTATGTTCCAGCCAAACTGGCATTCTTATTCTTTCTCACATACCACCCTCCATCTTCTATCACTCATGCCTTAAGTGTGTTTTCTTGTTATTTCTCATCTTATAGTTACTAATCTCCCTCAAAACTTAGCTCAAGAGCTTCCTTCTATAGAAAGCCTTTTCTGATTTCTACTCAGCTGCTACAATCCCTATCCAACTCACCAAAATTACTTTCTGTTGTTTTGTAAATCCTTATATGCATAAACATTTTGTTCCCCCAAGATCAAACTTTCCTCAAGAGCAGGACCTAGTTCATTTTAGCCTTTGTATTCCTAGAATCCTGCATATAGTATACTTTAAAAAAATTTAATTAAACTTTACTTTTCCCCAATTACATGTAAAAAGTTTCCAATATTTTTCGAAGAATACCACACCTCAAATTTCTCTGCTTCCTTCCTTTTCCCCAACCCCGTTGAGATGGTAAATAATCTCACAGATTTACATATGCAATTATGTAAGACACTTTCACATGTTAATCCTTTTTATGGAAAGAAACAGTAAAAAAAAAAATAAGGAATAAAGTGGGAAAAGTTTGCTTTGGTCTGGATTCAGGCTCTATTTGTTCTTTTTCTCTGAAAGTGGCATTTTAAGATGAGTCTTTTAGTTTAGTTTTGGATCACTGTATGGCTGAGAATAGCTACTATTCATAGTTGTTTACCATACAATATTCCTGTCACTGTGTACAATAGTCTCCTGGTTCTGCTTTTTTCACCCTACTTCAGTTCATGTAAGTTTTTTCAGGTTTTTCTAGGCTCCTCCTACTTGTTATTTTTTACAGCACAATAGTATTCCATTACATCATATACTATAAATTACTCAGCCAATCCCCAAATGATGGGTATACCCTCACTTTCCAATTCTTTGTGCCCCACCAAAGAACTACTTTAAATATTTTTTTACATAGAGCTTCCTGCAGCCCACTCACCCCCCCTTTCTTTTTCTCTTTGGGATACAAACTAGTAGTGGTATAAAATGGCATGAACTTTCTTATAGCCTCTGGCCATAGGTCCAAATTGCTTTCCAGAATGGTTGAATTAGTTCACAATTCCTTCATTCATGATTCAACTTTCCCATATCCCCTCCAAGTTTTGCTATTTTCCTTTTCTGTCATAAGAGCCAATTAGATAGGCATAGGTGCTACTTCTGAGATGTTTAAATTTAAATTTATCCAATTAATATTGATTCAGAGCATTTTTTTGCAGGACAACAGAGAGCTTTACTTACTTTGCTTGATAACTGTCTTAAAAATCCTTTGACCACTTATCAATTGGGGAATGACATATTCTTATATATTCAACTCATTTCTCCATATATTTGAGAAATATGGATATTATTAGAGATGTGAAAAAATTTTGCCATTATGATTACTGTGTATACTCTCCATTCTATTTCCCCTTGCTTAGTTTCTGACTTCCACCTCCTCCAATTTGCCCTCTTTTCTATCAGCCCTACTTCCCTTCTCATATGCCCTTCCCCCTCTTACTTTCCTATATGGCAATATGGCTTTCCTTAGCCAATTGATTGTGTATGTTCTCCCCTCACTGAGCCAATTCCAATGAGAGTAAGGTTCACATACTTCTCTCCTCACTGTAAAAGCACTTTTGTGTGTAATGATTTACCGTATTTCATTTTTCCCTTCCCATTTATCCCAATGCATTCTTCTTTCTCATGCCTTATTTTTATTTTTTATGTTATCTCATTATATTCAACTTATACCCTTTGACTTATATATACCCTCTGCCTATGTATACTCCTTTTAACTGCCCTAATAATGATAAAGTTCTTAGGAATTACAAGAATCATCTTCCCATATAGCAATGTATACACTAACATTTTTGAATGTCTTTTTGATTCTCTTTCTTGTTGACCATTTTATGCTTCTCTTGGGTCTTGTATTTGAGTGTCAAATTTTCCCACTCATTTTTGGTCTTTTCACCAGGAATGTCTGAAAGTCTTCCATTTCGCTGGATACCCACTTTCCCCCTGAAGGATTATGCTCAGTTTTTCTGGGTGATTCTTGTTTGAAGTCCTAGCTCTTTTGCCCTATGGAATATCATATTCAAGGAACTTCTGATTCTTTAATGTAGAAGTTTCTAGGTCTCGTGTTACCCTGCCTGTGGCTCCATCATATTTAAATTGTTTCTTTTTGGCTGCTTTTAATATTTTCTCCTTTACCTGGGAATTTTGGAATTTAGCTATAATATTCCTGGGAGTTATATTTTTGGGCTCTCTTTCAGGAGCAAATTGGGGAATTCTTTACATTTCTATTTTGCCAACTGGTTCTAGATTATCAGGGCGGTTTTTCTTGATAATTTCTTGAAGGTTAATGTCTAGACACTTTTTGGGATTATGGCTTTCAGATAGTCCATTAAGTCTTAGACTCTCTCATTTGGATTTATTTTCCAGTTCTGTTGTTTTTCCAATGAGATATTTCATATTTTCTTCTATTTTTTCATTCTTTTGACTTTGATGTCTTATGAAGTCATTAGATTCCACATGCCCAATTTTAATTTTTAAGAGATGGTTTTCCTGAGTGAACTTCTGTACCTCTTTTTCCATTTAGCCAATTCTACTTTTTATGGAGTTCTTTTCCTCAGTAGATTTTTGTGCTTCTTTTTACCAAATGACCTAGTCTGTTTTTTAAGCTATTAATTTCTTCAGTATGCTTTTATCTCTTTTACCAAGTTGTTGACTTTTTAAATGACTTTCCCATATCACTCTCATCTCTTTTTCCTAATTTTCTTTTACTTCCCTTATTTGATTTTTCAGATCCTTTTTGGGCTTGAGAGCAATTCATATTTTTCTTGCAGGCTTTGGATACACCAGTGTTGGCTCTGTAGTCTTCTTTTGGATTTGTGTTTTGGACTTCCCTGTCACCAAAATAACTTTGCATGTTTGGTTTCTTTTTTTGTTGTTTACTCATTTTCCTAGTTTTCATTTAAAAAACTGTTGAAATTGGGCTCTGTAACTGTGGTAAAGGACCACAATTCAGGGGTTTTTTTGAGTAGCTGCCTTCAGAGCTGGCTCTGAGGATCTATCTGCTTTCAGTTCTTCCAAAATGGTATGATGTAAGGAGAGGTGTGTTTAAGTCTTCTCCCAGCTTGTGCTCTGGTCTGGGACTAACCACAAGCACTCTCTCCCCCTCCCCCCCAAAACTGACCAAGGTCCCCTGCTCCTTTGAGGCTGCAAGTGCTGCTATATGCTGGTGTTCCTCCCTATCCCAAGATTGTGCCCCTAAATTGTGACCTGGTTCTGCATTGTGACAAGGCTCTTGGCCCCTGTCATCTCCCTTCTGAGCAGTTGTCCAACACCTTATCATCAGTGGCTAAGAACTCAGGAAGCCTTCACTGCTGCTTCAGCTGCGTCCAAGATCTCTTGCTGAGGTAAAATCTGCCCTGGAGGGCTTCACTCTACCTCCACCCTAGTGTACTAGATTACTCATGATGGGCTTCTAAGTTGTTTTAGGCTGAAAAATTATTTTACCTTGCCTTTTTATGGGGTTATGCTGTTCCAGAATTCATCCTGAAGAGTTTTATCATAGTTTTTTGGATAATAATTTGTCAACCCCCCCCCACCCCTGGTTATACATATATTATCATGTAAAACATGTTTCCATATTGTTCCTTTTTGTAAGTGAATAATCTTAGAAAAGCAAAACCCCAAAATAAAATGCAAATAAACAAGTGAAAAATTGTATGCTTTCATATGCATTCTGACTTTTGGAGAGTAGAAATCACCATATAGCATACGCTTAGTATCAATTAATTAATTAAATTAATGATTATTGATTGCACCAAGTTACTTAAGTAACTAAGAAAATACATTTAAACCTTAAAGTTATACTATAGTTCGAATTTCAAAATAAGAGATTGCCACTGCAGCTCCTACCTTGGAAGGAGACTAAGTCACCAGACGAATGCAGGAAACCCACCCAAATAAGCATATTTCCTACCCTGGACTACATATGAAACCTAAAACTGAAACATAACTATAAAACTGAAAAAAGTTTTGCTGGGCATAGTTCAGACACTAGAATACCATAACAGCTTTGAAATATGATCTGACCAGGCTCTTCCATCTTATAAGGTTTGGTAAAATTGCTCATTTACTATATCCTAGATATACATTGGACATTTGTACAAATAGCTGTGCATGTAACTGAATGACTATACCCAAGGAATGGGAATGATGTCAAATCAGGAGATCTCTGGTGTGTACTACCTCTAGGTTTTGTCCTTGGTCCTATTTTGTTCATTTGTTTTAATTGGTGATTTGGATGAATGACTAAATCCTTATTAAATTGGAAATGGCAGAGCAAGAAATGACAGTTACTAGATCGGAATATTGAATTAAGACAAAAAAAAGTTATCAACATACGGATTTGACCCATCTCAATGAGATAGCTAGAATCTGGTAATAAATTAAATGGAATGAGAAAAAAATATTTCTTAAGATGTAAAATTTTAGAAGGAGATTAAAAATCATCTGCACATAGCAAAGAATGAGGAGGAAATGGCTATAGTTTATGGGAAAAGACCCTAAGATTTTAATTGACCCCAAGATCAATCAGTATTACACAGAGCAGCCAAAAAATGTTACCTTGGGCTGTACTAAGATGTTTAATATGTGTCCCAGGGTATGTCACGCTAAATAGACCTCAAATAGTTTCCAGTTAGAACATCACATTTTAGGAAGCATAATGCCAAGCTGGAAAATGTCCTGAAAAGGCTAACCACATGATGAGGGGAATTGAAAGCATGTCATATCAACTGATGAAACTAAACATTTTGTCCAAAGACTAGACTTAGTAGAAACATGATCACTGTCTTCAAACATCTGAAAGGTTATTATTATTATTAGGGGGTAGCTTGGAATAGTAGCCTGATTACTAGGCTTGGGTTGGAAGACCTAGATTGAAATTCTGTCCTAAACACTTCCTACCTGTGTGATAATCTCTTTTTAGCCTCTATGAAACAGAGATAATAGTATGATTGGATGATAGAAAAAGCAATTATTAAGAACTCACATTCTAATGGGGAAGAAAACAAATATGGGCTTCATATACAAATTATATGCAAAGGTTCAGTGGTCCTTAGGGTGCACAGCAGCAAAAAAAGATGGTCATGTATCTTCTTCAATGCCATTTCCATTAATAAAATCATATCAGCTTCTAATGCTGAACCATGATAACGCGATTTGTCTTGCTTTTCTGTTGATATCATTGGTTTGATACTAAGCAAATTCTTATTCATTCCCACTCAGAACATATTATACAGATATACCTAATTATATAAATGTTGCCTTCCTCATTACAATGCTCTTTCAGGAAAGAAATTGTTTTTGCTTTTCCTTAGTATCCCTGGCACTTAGGACACTGCTTAGCACAAATGTGATGCTTAATAAATGTCTACTGATTGGTTGAACTGTTGGTGCTTTCTCTTACTACTATGACTACCACCACTATTTTTTCATTATAATATAAAAGAGAGATAAGACCTCTTCTACTGGGTCCTAGATGACAGAATTAAGACCAAACAGTGCTTTCACACAGCCAAATTTCAGCTCAACATGAAGAAAAAGTCCTAATAATGAGAACTATTTTAAAAATTTGACAGGTTTTCCCATAGGTGTTCAAGTGAAGGGAGGATGACTGGTTGTTGAAGAAATTCCTACTTTAGATATTTGTTGAGCTAACTACCTGAAATCATCCTCTCCTAGTTCTAAAATGATTTTTCTCTTTTAATAAAGTATATAAAATATCTTTTCTTAGGTGCTAAGGTGGTGTAGTAAAAGCACTAGACTTGGATTAGGAAAGATAAAAATGCAAGGCTGACCATAGAAACTTATTAAACTGTGTCATTCTGGTCAAGTCATTTAACTTCTATCTGCCTCAGTTCCTAATAAGTAAAATGAAACTAATAAAAGTACCTGCCTCTCAGAATTGTTGTGAGGATTAAATGAAATAACATGTAATGCACTTTTGCAAACCACAAAGCACTAAATAAATGCTAGCTAGCTATTTTCTTATTATTTTTCAATTTTCCTTTAAGATTAAAGTATAAGGGAATCTTCTTAAATGGGGAGGCTAAACCCTATGTTTGTTAAATAAGATGAGGCTTCTCAAAATTAAAATTGATCAAAGTTTTCAGACAAGAGATGAGTTAAAACTACCACACCAATGCAACCACCAACAATTGGGAAATTGGTCTTGATCAAGGACACATGACAAAGTGCGTGGAAAAGTGCGTCGGCCATGGGTGGGGGGAGTGCGGGGGGTGAAGGGGAAAATAGGAGCATGAAACATGTAACCATGTTAAAAATGATTATTAATAAATGTTAAAAAAAAAGAGATGAGTTAAATTATGACAATGCACTATATAAAGGTTTTATAGTATGTATTTTGAAGAATCATATTGAAAGATGGAAGGGAATTTAGATGTCATCAAGTTCTTTCACAGAGGAAGACACTGAGGTTGAGCAGTTTGTTCAGGATTACACTGTCTGAAGAAGGATTCAGGCTTAGGCCAGCCTGTCTCCAACTTCAGCACTCTGTCCAATGTACCACCCAACTATACATAGACTTTAATCTGTACCAGAGACCTTCTCCCTTTAAAAATGAAAAAAATGTGTTATAGTTTATAAAAACTAACAATTATCTCGTGCATTTAATATGAAGAACATATTGAGTATGACCTCATTTTAGACTAAAGATTCAAATAAGCTTGAGCTGAATCAGTGGCCAGCCAAGGTTGACATAATTAATTTGTAAAAATCAGTGGGATGAAAGAATGAGCTAGAATTTAAGACATAATTTAATCTCAAAATAAAAGCACCCAAGTGAAACTGATCACCTGGTTTTCAAAAGGCATTACTGTTAACATTTGCTCCATTTAAGGAGGCTACTACTGAAATGATTTATTTTATGCTTTAAAGAGAAAATTTAGTCATATTCTTCTAATGAAAACACCAGCCATATTCTCTAAAATACACATTTTGTACAACTTCTAGGTTATGTTCACAAGTATTAAACATAACATATTATACTATATAGTATTAGAAGACAGGAGGTATTGCTGGGGTTTTTCTGTGAAATACCAATGGAGACTTTCATAAATGGCTTAGCAAAAATGTTTACAACTGACAATAACCTACTTTATTTTCCTAATTCATGCTGGAAATATGGAAATTATTAACACTCTTATGAAGAATTAGGAAGAAAAATGTGTTATTAGTTGTTTGTGTCTTAAAACCACACTGGTGATTTTATTGACTTAAGGAACTCCTGGTGAGGAACCAAGGTAAAATAATTAATCAACTAATTGGCCTATGTGCCAATCACCGGTGATGCAAATACAATAAATGAAATTATCTCTACTCCTGGGGGCTCTCATTCTAATGAGGGAGACAACAAGAAAACACGTAAAGATATATAGAATAAATATGAAAGTTAAATACAAGGTAGTTTGGAAGGCAGAATACTTGCACATGAAGGGATAAGGAAAGGTTTCACATGTGGAAAATAGTGTTTGAACTGATCTTCAGAGTAAAAAACAGTGTTCTAAGGGTTCTAGAACAAAGTGAGGAGAGAGTACATTCTAGTCTGGAGAGACCAAGTTTGAAGGCATCAAAATTGAAGATGTCATGTGTAACGAGTATCTGATCTGCCAGTCTTGGCTGGACTTATAATGTCTTTTGGTTAGAAAGAATGCACAGAGATCCACTTAAAGAATTTGAATGAATCTATCTTTTATTGGTAATTCTCCCAAAACAGCATAATTTGCTTTGCTAATGTTAAATGTTTTTAAGACTGATTTATTTTTCAGGATATCTATTATTTAAGGATATCAGCTTCTTAGACTACTTTACACAAAATTTTAATCAGCTGGTTTAACAGTGTTCATTGAGATTTTTTTTAAAGCAAGAAAAGTGGTATCTAAAGTTGAAAATACAGACGAATTTTGCTTTGACTAAGTTCAAAGCAAATAAGACTATAATTAACATTGTATAAGGGGTACTTCTGCCTATTTTCTAAAAAGGATTAAAAAAAATAGGGCTCTTCTAAACTTTTCCAGGGCTTTAAAATATATAATTCAATTTACTAAAACTGACACAAATTTTTGGAAAAATCCATTAGTTTGCGAAATGGGATATTATCTCCTTAACTCTGTAGAGTTTATAATAATAAATGCTTATTTGCATTCTATATTTAACAACTAATAGACTCTAAATTCTTTAAACATAAGTCAAGAATGCCTCCCCTTATACCAACTTCTTTTAGCAGCTTCTTTTCAAAGAGAAGAGACTTGAAAATGTCTCGAGTTTGTGAAAACTGTATTACTTACCAGCAACTGGAGTTATCCTATTGGGTCTTTTCCCTCACAGATCCACACTGTCTTGCCATTCTGTATGTCATCAGAATCTTCTTGATAGCCATCCATCGGAACTGAGGGGGCATGCAGTACAGATGTATATGTAAGAAAGTGGGGGGAGGGGATTTGGGAGATGCTAGAGACATGCTTCAGTGTACTTGCTTACCTTTCTGAAATTTGAAATTTCAACGGTTCCATGGTCCTCAAGGCATTCACAATAACTTCAAAGTATGTGGATCTGTGGAGATTACCCAATAGAACTCCAGTTACTGGTAAGTGATCCAGCTTTTCCTTCTCTATCAGAATAAGAGCATTATTTAAACCAACCCTATTTAATTTACTTACTTACTCTACTGAGAACTATAAAGGAAAAGGTTATAAGTGCACTAGTTATATTTACACCCACTAAGGAAAAATGTTTACACAAAAACTTGCCAGAATTTTCCATTTTACAAATGTCATTGCATACATTTAAAAATATTAATTTATTCAGTGTATAAACTAAGCAAAATCTGTTTCATGTATATAGAAAATAATAAACATTGTATCACTAATATTTAGTCAATGTTTATGTAAATCAAAACATTGGAGATTTACTCTCCAGTGGGTTAACAATATTAATCCTCACGCTATTCATGCACAATCAGCTTTTGCAAGTCTTTCAAATAATTGTTCACAAAAAAAGGGGAAAAAAAGTATGTCAAACTACTCACAAGGGCCGACATTAAAATTAATGCTTGTATTCTATAGGATAAAGAGGAGAAAGAATTTTCAAATATGTGATGATAAAAGAAGTACCTTATTTAAAGGTACTTGAACAGACATTTTTCCTTTTAAAAAAGTGGCCTTTTTACTTCCCTTTAATTTCCAAATATATCCACCACCATCCTCAATCCTATAAAGTCATCCCTTGTAACAATAACAGATGCAGTTCAGCAAAAGAAAATAGCACCTCCAGCAAGTCTGGCAAGATTCTATTTTCATACTCCCCCACATTCTGCAAAGAATGGAATGGGCTACGTTTTCTCCTTTCTCTGGCACCCAGATTGTTCTTTATAATTTGAAAGCCTATAATCTGAAAGCCGCAAATCGTCTCTTCTCTAGGCTAATTTGACAATTACACATATAATATTGTTTCCAAAGGCTTCAATAAGTCAGCTATCTTCCTCTAAATGTACAACAAAATTTTCTGAAATTTGGCTTATTGGAAGTCTCTAATTAATTCTTCTAACAGTCTTATATTTTTGAAGGTATTCCTCTAAATCTTTTATTCTCATTTTTAGTAGCATCTAACTTGCATACTGGTTCTGGTAATTCTTTTTATTTCTTTTGATTTTATTGTGGTTTCACTTTGTTCACTTTCTATTTAGGTGATTTGATTTTTGTCCTCTTTTTTAAAAAATCAAGTTGGTTGGAGGCTTATTAATTTTGTTATTCTTTTCAAAGAACTAGTTTTTGGTTTCATCATTTCTATGGGTTTTTTAGTTTCTAGCTCACCTCTTTTGCCCCCATCTTTCAGTATCTCCTTTTTTGTGTTTACTTGTTGACTTTCTAATTTTTAATGCCATTATGATTTTTAATCTAAAGACTGCTTCTGTTGCATCCCAGAATTTTTAGCATTCTCTTTCATAATTATTTATAAAAATATATTCAATTTTTGTAAAAGTTCCATGTGGTACAGAAAAATATTTGTATTATTTAGTAATTCTAATTAGAAGATGCCATAAGTGTTTGTTTTTTAATCTTACATTGTCTTAGTATCAATACTAAGTATTTCAAAAGTAGTTTCAAAGTGTTTCAAAATGGTTTCAAAAGTAGTTAAGGGCTAGACAACTGCGGTTTTAAAAGAAGTGTCCAATGTCAAATGTGAACCCAAGTTCTTCTCAATCTCTATCCACTGAGCTGCCAGGATGCCCCAGCTCCATAAGTTTTTTAGGCCAAATTTCTTTTTTTTATTTAGATGTCCAAAATAGAAAGGACCATTAAAGTCCTCTACTACTACTGTATTACTATGTCTTCTTATAATTGAGTCAATTTTGCCTTTGTGAATTTAGATCCTAAGGGATTTGGGTCATATACATTTAATACTAATATTGGTTCATTATCTATTGTTCCTTTCAACTTAATGTAGTTTTCTTGTCTATTTCTTTTTGTGTTGTGTATTTTTGTTTTTGCTTTGTATGATGGTAATTCTTGCCTTTTTGGATTTGCTTAAAACATGATAAATTTTAAGTATTTAAAAAATTTTAAATTTTTAAGTAAATTTAAGAAATAAAAACCTCCCATCTTTCCCCCTTTCAAATTCTTTTCTTTGCCTTTTTCCCTCCCATTTTTTAATAAATCAAATTTGAAGAGATGGAGTTCTAAGCATAAAAAATCAGTTTATTGACTAGGCTAGCAATAATAAAATAATGATCAATGATTCTCCCAGTAATCAGAGACAAAAATGCAGGGTCCTGGATCATTTAAATATAGCTGCTGTCTTTCTGATAGTTCATTCAGCCCTCCCCTGGAGAGCAAAAGATAACTAATTGGTGGATATCTGGTAAGGAGGTTGATTAATATTTTCTAGCCCCTCTCCTATTACTTCATGATGATGGGTAGAATCACATGAGGAGTGGGGTCTGATCATGAGATTTTAGTAGCCCTTAGTTCTAAGCAAAAAGATCTAGTTCCTCAGTCCAGCTTCACTCCATAAGCTGTGATGCCCTATACCTCTCAATGAGAGGACCAAGAACACAATCCTCCACCCCTGGGGAGTATCTGGTTCAAGTCAGTTTTTTACAGAGACAGTAAAACTTAAAATGCTAATTTTGAGAAGGGCCTATTTTAATTTAGAAGACGCTTTAGGGCAAGGACTGCCAAGACATTTCTAAGACTGTCAAAAGAAAGATCTTTTGAGCATAAGCAAAGCAATATTACATGTTAATACTGAAATTCAAATGATCTATTCCAGATTTTTATTTTTTAACTTATGGTCCTTCTACTTATTTCTTATATGGTTTCTTCCTCATGGAATTAAAGCTTTTTGGGAACCTTTTTCTCCATAAATAGTTTTTATGTCATTGGGCTATCCTGCCTTTTCCCCTTTTATTTTTCTGTTGTGCCTCACTCTTTGTGGTATCAATTTCTACAAAAGTTAGGAATAGAATTTTTTAAAATAGAAATTTCATCAAATCCTTGAATCTCTGATTATAGTTTATCACTACCTCCCACCCTCCTCCATTAACTTTTTTTTTTTTTTTTTTTTGCTATTTACCATGAAATCTTTCCTCTCTGCATCCATTTCCTCCCTTCCTTAATGTTAATTGTCCTGTCTGAGATCTGAATCGCCTTATTCTGTGGTAGGATGCTGAACACTGGAGGCACAATACTCTACTCCTCAGATTTGAGGTGCCATCTCTCAGGACCAAACTCCTACAGACTTTACACATTTCACATGTCCATCTCCCATGTTAGATTCTCTTTCTCCCTTCATGGGAGTGTTCTTCAATAGGATCCACTACCATCACTGAATCAGCACTTCCTCATTTCTATCCTTCCCTTTGCCACTTTCCATTTGGCAGAACTTCTGCTTCCTGAGACTATAAGAGTTTTTGTTTCCTTCACTGTTATTCACAGACTTGATAGGATACATCACATAATTGTTCTCTTATCTTCTTCATTATGTCTCCCCTTTTATGTATCTTTCCCATTCTAGAGTTTGTTGCTGTGGTTCAGTTGTTTTTCAGCCGTGTCTGACCCTTCATGACCCTGTATGGGGTTTTCTTGGCAAAATACTGGAGTGGTGTGCCATTTCTTTGTCTAGCTCATTTTATAGTTGAGGGAACTGAAGCAAACATAGCTAGTATCTGAGTCTTGATTTGAATTAAAAGTTAAGTCTTCCTGACTCCAGGCTTGACCCTCTATCTATTGTGCCACCTAGAGTTTAGTCCTACTTAAAATACTGTTTCCTCTGTAGGTGAAATGTTAGAAAGTTTAGTTCATGGTGCTTCAAGCCTCCATCATTACTTCTACTATTTAAGTTCTACTTTCACATTTGTCTGCTTATATACTTTTAGAAAATTTTTTAATAATCTCTGCTATTTAGTGTTATTTTAACTCTGTATGTGTATTTATCCAGTTTTTATCTGCAGAGTGGCAGGTAAGAAAGGGCCTGTAGTCTGGGATAATTGCAAGGTAAATAATATGCTATTATGTCTGGTAATTTTTTGGTGGGGTAGGAATGCTTCAAACACTGCTAAACAAATGTCAATCTTTTTTCATTGATGATTAGACTCAAGTTTGAAGACTATATCTCTGTGGTTTGTATCTTGAGCTCTTACGCTCTTTAGAAACACATAATTTCATTTCCTTCTACAAAAGCATAGTCTTGTGTCATTTCAATTTCCTTTCTTTTATCTTTGAAGCTCTTTTTCTTTGTTTCTTGTGGAACTTATTGTCTCTGTAACTGGAACTGTTCAATTTAGCCACTAAGGGTCTTAGAATTTGCAACATAGGATTTTTTTTGTTTTGTTTTTCTGTAAGCCAGCTGTGGATTCTTTTGATTGGCACTTTGTTTTCAGTGTCCAAAAGTTCTGGGCAATTTTCTTGTATTCTTGCATCAGCGTTCCAAGTTTTTTGATTTAATGTTTTGGGAGGCCTTTAATCCTTAAATTATCACCAAGCATCTTGCCTTGATTTTAGTATGTTTTGCTTATATAGATATTTTTTAAACATCATTGCTTTTTGTTTCTTTTCTTCCAAAATGGAAATGAAAATACACTTAAATGAAGGGCAATCATTTGTTCTTTCATTTGTTCCTTGAGGGAAATTCATCATTATGGATTCAAGGTTTTCTATTCTGCTAATTACCTATGTTGTATAGGTTATAAAGAGTCATATGTATCATTGGATGTTGCCTCATTTTACTTTGTTTTATAGTATCCAGATATTTGAACTAATTTAGCTGCCCTAGAAGTGATTTTCCTTTCTGTTATTAAAATCTTCCTTGTTGATTTCTCTACTTATTCCCAATATGTTTTCTTTCTCTTGAGATCTTTGGTAATTTCAGGATTTTCCCCTTATGTTCTCCACATAGCTCACTTTCTGAATCTTTCCTCTTTAGTGGGAAATTTCTAAGGACTGGATTTCAAAGCTATTTCAGCTTCTTCCCACACTGTGCAATCCACTTTTCACTGGTTTCAGCCCCAAATGATTTCTGGGTGTGTGTGTGTGGATACAAATGGCCCTAGCTGTATTCCAATCCCCCTTCCAATCAGGCCTGGTGGATTTCTCCCCCTTTCCTCCCTCCAATATATGCTGGCACTTTGCCCTAGTTCTCTTTGCTCTTTTCTGGCTGAGCACTGATAAGTTATGTCAGGGACACTGAAGCCCCAGGCAGAATAAGCTAATGCTTTCCTATTACCACCTTCACTGGTCAGATGGGGAGGGGTGAGGAAAAGGAGGGGAAAAAAGAGGGAAATTTTTATTTTTTACTGCTTGTCTTCACAGAATGGTAGGGTAAGGAAATGGTTAGGCAGATCCCAGAGCACTAGCCTGTGGCTCGCAGCATATAGCTCTACCAGAGCAGGTGAATCAGAGGGAGAGGTGGGGTATTAAGTGAGAATGTAAGGGAATAGTTGATTCTGCTGTTAACTAATCAGGTTGATATTTTTTTAAGGCTAGTGATATCTTCACCTGTTAAGACAAACACAATTAACATGCCTCTTGGGGAATTTTAAGAATTGAGAGGATCTTAGGAGCCCATTTTACTTATAATGTAACTGGAACACTTATATGTCTTTTTTTTTTTTTAACCCTTGTACTTCGGTGTATTGTCTCATAGGTGGAAGATTGGTAAGGGTGGGCAATGGGGGTCAAGTGACTTGCCTAGGGTCACACAGCTGGTTATATGTCTTTTAAATTTCTAATTGGATGAGATCCCTGAACAAAGTCTCAATGCTTTAGAAATTTTTCTCTCCAATATGGAAATGATTTCTGTTGGTATCAACAGAATTATATTGTTTACAAAATTCCATTCTTCTTGTACCTATAGTTTTCTATACATAATCTCAAAATGTGGCATCTTATACATACTTTTTATTAACCATTTAAAATAGTTTCTCCCCAACCAAATCTTGCTTCAGAATCAGATTAGGCCCAGGTATTCTTCTTCTTAACATTCACTAATCTAAGATGTCATGGTTAAGTATTTTTATTATTTCTAATCAGCAACCAGTTCCTCCTGCTCAGGTCAAAGCCACCAGTTCCCCTTCACCCTTCCTACATTCTGTGATCCAGTCAGATTGGCCTTCCTGGTGATTCCTCAATCACAGCATTCCATTTCCCATTGTGCCTTTGCAATGGTTGTTCCCATGCTTAGAATGTAATTCCTCCTCACCTCTCTCTACCTTTTCAAATTTCCCATTTCAAGATGGCAGAGAAGTTATACAAAGATACCTGATCTCTACCAAATTACTCTCCAAAAAACTGATATAACATCTCAAGATGAATTTTGAAGCAGCATAACCTACAAAAAGACAGGGTGAAATAAAATTTCAGCCCAAAACAACTTAGAGGGCTGGCACAAAAGATACAATACACTGGGGTGAAAGTGGAGTACAAAGCAACATGCCAAGGCAGGCCCCTGGACAGCAAGAGGATACGAGGGAGGCTGAATCAGCAGCAAAGGCATCTGGAACTCTCAGCCACAGATGCTAAGAGGGGATGATGGGTTGTGGTCAGACAACTGCTCAGAAGGAGATTATGGGGTTCCTTTGCTAGCTCTGGGTGCAAATCTCTTGTGTCATTGTCCATACGCAGATCCAGGTGACAATCCTGGGTTGGGGTCCCAGGGTGAGGAGGAGCGCTGGCACCTGTGGCCACAAGGGGGCAGGGAACCCCAGTCACAATTCCAAGGCAGGAAAAAAAAGGGCTTGTGATTACTCACAGACCAGAGCCCAGGCTGGGAAAAGCATTAAACACACTCCTTACATCATATCATTTTGGTAGAACTGAAAACAGATAAACTCCCCAGAGCCAGCTGTGAAAAAAACTGCACAAAAAACCTGAATCTTGGAATACTGCACACTTTATACCATGGTTACAGAGCCCAACTTCAATAGATTCTTTTTAAGTTAAAAGAAAAGAAAAAGGCTAGAAAATGGGCAAACAAACAAAAAAGAAACTCAACATAGAAAGTTATTTTGTTCACAGGGAAGACCAAAACACAAATTCAAAAGAAGACAACAAAGTGAACACTTTCCTACAAGAAAAATATGAATTGCTCTCAAACCCAAAATGAGTTAATGGAGGGGCTCAAAAAGAATCTTAAAAAATAAAATAAGGGAGGTAGAAGAAAAATAGGGAAAAAAGATAAGAGTGATGCAATAAAATCATAAAACAAAGTCAACAGCTTGGTAAAGGAAACACAAAAACATACTGAAGAAATTGATAGCTTAAAAAACAATACATCAATTGATAAAAGAGACACAAAAATCCACTGAAGAGAAGATATTATTTTAAAAGTAGAATTGGCCAAATGGAAAAATATATACAAAAATTCACTGAAGAAAAGAACCATTTAAAAAAGTTGAACTGTCAAAATGGAAAACGAGATACAAAAGCTGACTCAAGAGCCTTAAAAATAAGAAATGGGTATATAAATGGAAAGAATCCACCAATCTCCTCCTGAAATTCAAAAAGGGTAACTCCTAGGAATATTATAGCCAAATTCCACAACTTCCAGGTCAAGGAGAAAATACTTTTTGGCAAGTAGCCAAAAAGAAACAATTCAAATATAATGGAGCCACAGTCAGGATAACATAAGATTTACCAGCTTCTACATTAAAGGTTCAGAAGTACCTGGAACATGATATTTCAGAGGGCAAAGGAACTAGAACTTTAAACTAGAATCACTTACCCAACAAAACTGAGCATAATCCTTCAGGGGAAAAAAATGAACATACAATGAAATGGAGGATTTTCAAATATTTTTGATGAAAAGACCAGAGCTGAATGGAAAATCTGACTCTTAATACAAGACTCAAGAGAAGCATAAAAAAGGTAAACAAACAAGAGGCAGCTGGGTAGCTCAGTGGATTGAGAGCCAGGCCTAGAGACAGGAGGTCCTAGGTTCAAATATGGCCTCAGACACTTCCCAGCTGTGTGACCCTGGGCAAGTCACTTGACCCCCATTGCCTACCCTTACCACTCTTCCACCTATAAGTCAATACACAGAAGTTAAGGGTTTAAAATTTTAAAAAAAAATTAAAAAAACAGGTAAACAAACAAACAAAAGAAACCAAAAGACATTTAATAAGGTTAAACTGTTTATATTCCTACATGGGAAGATGATTCTTTTAACTATATTATTAGAGCAGTTAGAAGGAGTATATATCAACAGGAGGAAAGAGTGAGAATTGAATATGATGGGAGGATATCTTAAAAAGAAAGGCTTCCTCTAGTCATGCAAAAAATTGCTCTAAATCACTATTAATTAGAGAAATGCAATTTAAAAACACTTAGAAGTGCCACTTCACACTTATTAGATTGGCTATTATGTCAGAAAAGGAAAAAGACAAAACTTGAAGGGGATGTGGAAAAATTGAAACACTGATGCACTGTTGGAAAGTTCAACTATACTATAGAGCAGTGATGGGCAAACTACGGCCAGTGGGCTAGATGGGGGGGGGGGGGCGGGGCCCTGAAATGTTCTATCTGGCCTCAGGACATTATTCCTAATCTTATGAATACAATGAGTGGGATACAATACAATGAAACTTTGAAAGAGTTGCCTTAGAAACAGACTGACAGATGAGCATTTTCTTTCTTTTGGCCGCTCTTTAAAAAGTTTGTCCATCACTGCAGTAGAGCAATTTGGACCTATGACCGAAGAGCTATAAAACAGTACATACAATTTGAACCAGGAGCACCATTAATTACTAAGTTTATATTCCCAAAGGGATTAAAAAACAAAAAGGGACCTATATGTTAAATAATAATTTAAAGTAGCTCTTCTTGTGGAGGGCAAAGAATTAGAAAGTTAGGGGATACCCAACAATGAGGGAATGACTAAATTATAAGTATGACATCATATAATATTATAATGGAATACTATCATGGTGTAAGAAATGATGAGCAGGAGGAGCTCAGAAAAACCTGGAAAGATTTATACCAACTAAAACATAGACATTGTACTCTCAGTGTCAGGAATACTGTACAATGACCAACTGTGAATAACTTAGCTATTTTCAGTAATGCAGTGACCCAAAACAATTCCAAAGGACTCATGATTTAAAATGTCATCTATTTTCCAGAGAAAGAACTGATGGAATCTGAATGCAGACCAAAGCAAACTTTTTTTCAGTTTCGTGACTTTTTTTTGTCCAAGTTTCCTTCCATTGCACATGTAAAATGTATGAGATTGCTTAAAATCACAGCAGGGGAAGAAAAGGGGAGAGAATTTGAGACTGAGACTCAAAGGTCTTCCTAAAATGTTGGGAAATTGGTTTTTTCCTATAATTGGGGAAAAATTAAATTTTAAAAAGAGAAAAAAAGACTACATTTTTTTAATGATAAAAAAATCTCTTATTTCCTCAAACTCATTTCAAAATCTATCTTCTATAAAAAGCCTTCCCCAATCTCCTTAGCTACTAGTGCATTCTATTACCTTGTACATACTTATATATATGTATATGTACTCTTCACTGATAGAATGGAAGCTCCTTGAAAGAAAGGACTAATTAATTTGGTTAATTTGCCAGTGCTTCCTCCAAAGTCTTACTCTGATACCTCAGCATGGTGTGAAGGTAACCCTCAGTTCTCAAGGCTATTGTAGGTTCTAACATTTTAGACCTAGCAAAAGACCAAGTTTATTTCCCTAACTACAGAGAGTGTCATCGCCAATACACTGGCCAGGACATTATGAATCTGTTTTGGGCCATAGCAACCCATGAAATAAATTTTAAAAATTTAAATGTTCTCAGTCCTGGTTAGTCACTTCTTGCCTCTATGGTGATAGAAGCAGAGGGACAAGGAAAAGACAATGACTGCTAAGAATCATAGTTTTTAGGTCATTGATAGACTTTAACTTGACTGATGGTACTCTACATATCTTTGTGCAACTGCCAAGGAGTAGACATACTGCTAGAGGATCTGAATCAATCTTGACCACCTTCCTATAATCAAAACCAGAAGAAGGAAGTTGCAGCTAAAAGGAAAGATGGCTCACTCATTGGAAAGGCAAAGAAATGAGTTAGTAGAATGGGTTTACTGTATCACCAAAGGCAAGAATATCTGTTCATCATATGTTGTAATACCAATAAATCAAATAAGATAGAACATGTCTAGTGTTCTGCAAACTTTAGAGGACTATATAAATAGTAGCTATAATTCGTGGTAGTATTTGTCAAAAAAAAAAAAACAACAAAACAACTATAGTTTATATACCAAAATCAGCTTCCATGGTTGAAGAGTTAATGAAAACTCTATGAAAATTAAGACTCTCCAAATTAAATCAACAAACACTCTGACATTTGGTAACTTCACTGGGAAAGTAGAAAAGGTAAGGATGGGGTGAAGCATATAGGGAACCATGGTCCAAGAAGAAGGAGAGTCCTAAAACCTGGCTGCACGCCTCTTTAGTACAAAAACTTTCTTAAAGAAAAGAAGTCAGGGGCAGCTGGGTAGCTCAGTGGAGTGAGAGTCAGGCCTAGAGACGGGAGGTGCTAGGTTCAAACCCGGCCTCAGCCACTTCCCATCTGTGTGACCCTGGGCAAGTCACTTGACCCCCATTGCCCACCCTTACCAATCTTTCACCTATGAGACAATACACCGAAGTACAAGGGTTTAAAAAAAAGAAAAAAAAAAAGAAAAAAAAAGAAGTGGTAGGTTATCAAATAACATAATTTATGATATGATAAAATTATGTTATCAAATGCCAAAAAATAACACAAATATATATATATGTATATATTCCCTCAGACAGAAGAATACTTATTTTTTATATGAAAGTTATTCGTGAGTAAGCATTCTATTTTCAGACTCATGATGATTCATCAGATCAACTTAGGTCAGATTAATTTACAAAAATTTTTTAATTAAGAAAAATATGGCATATAATTGAAACAACTGAACCCATAAGTATTAAACAAGCGACCGAAAATTTAAAATGGTAAGTAGACAACCAAAAAGATATTAACACTGAATGAATATCACAATTTTGTCCAGAAGTTTAACCAATGAAAATTGCCACAAGAACTCAGAAAACTGGCACCTAGCTTTACTTGCTACTGAATTGACTGCCAAAAGTGATTCCAGTTTAATAAGAATAAAGATAGGAATAAGAACTAGCATTTATATACATTTTAAGGTTTGTAAAATGCTTTGCAAATGTCCCATTTTACCTTTACAACTCTGTGAGGTAGATGGTATTAATCTGCCCATTTTACAGATGAGGAAAATTGGGCAGGCAGAGCATGGTCACACAACTAGTATCTCAAAATGAATTTGAACTGACTTTCTGACTCCAGGTTCACTGCTCCAATGTGTTACCTAGCCACCTGAAATATACACTTGTTTGAAAACAGTATAAAGTAAAACTAAGCTTGGAAAGACATACAACTAAGCAAAGCCATTTTAGGGACATTTAAGAATGAAAATGGAAGGAGGGCTGTGTGAATAGAAGAAAAATGGGAATGAACTATAAAAATCATTATGATGACCTGCTTTTTCTATCAAGGACAATGGAACAATCACTCTAGGATCCTAACATCATAGTCTCAGATATGCTTATAAAGAGGAATAAATAGCACTAAAGAAAACAAAAGACAGGAAAAGCAATCTGATTGGACCGAACATATGTAGAGGAGTTCTTTGCTGTAGGCAAGAACTGTGACAGCACTGAAGGAACCATATACAAAGGTATGAAAAAGAATCTCAGACATCACTGGAAAAAAAAGGATGATAGCACGAGTAATTACTGATCTGTAGTCCTATACTCTTCCATTATAGTAAAAGCTAAGATATTTTTAAACTCATGCTCTTATAAAGGTTAGGCTAGTTTCTCTCTAATAGGTAACACAACTAATTCTGCAGACTTGGTCAGCTAAGAGAAATAAAGACTCATGCTTTTGACATTACTTCTCGGTCACCCGAGTACAGAACAGCCACAAGGAGCTCCAGGCATGCTCTTTCATGCTTGGCCAGTGGAAAACTGTGAGCAACCCACACAAGGGAGTTTCATTAATCTGATTCAACTCAAGTTCTTAATATCTATCCTTGTTAAATATTCTTCTCCTGTTATGGTTAAGTAAATTTCCTTTCAGAAACTGTTGATAATCTCAAAGTATTTCATTTTGTCCTAACACTGAACCTAAAGTACCTTGAAGCTAACCTGAATCAGAGCACATCCCAGAAAATGCAGTGATACAAACTCTTTAAGAAAGTCATATATAAATGAACTCTTGATTATGTTTGCACAAGATTCATTAATGGCTCACATCTTCACCATTTCACAATGAATTTAAAGATATAGAGAGCATCAGATTCCATTGTTCATTAATCAAAGCCACTGAACAAGATGCCACCTTACAAATTCTT
Source organism: Gracilinanus agilis (assembly GCF_016433145.1). Classification (NCBI taxonomy): domain Eukaryota; kingdom Metazoa; phylum Chordata; class Mammalia; order Didelphimorphia; family Didelphidae; genus Gracilinanus; species Gracilinanus agilis. The sequence goes on along the minus strand of NC_058134.1, from coordinate 214,166,851 downwards.
TTACAATTATGTATCTACCCTCCATATATCAAAATCATTCAAAATTCCTTGAAAAATATAACAACTGAAACAACCCATTCAACAGTCCTCTGAATAAACCATCAGATGAGGCATAAATCAGGGAGATGTGTTTGCTAAAGGTATTTGCCACTGTGATGGATAAGATCCAGTGGAGAGTCCAAGTTGAAGAGGAATTACCTGTAGATGGTGGGGTCCTCCAGATGTTCCTGTTTGTGGGTGACACTGTGCTGATTACATCAAGCCCCGGAACACTGCAGAGCCTCCTGGAAGAGATCTGTAATCACTCAAAGGAGTTTGGACTGTCTATCCACAGAGGAAAGATCAAATGGATGAAGAACATCCACTGTTCAAAATATACATGCATTTAGAGAGACAATCTATAAAGAGCTCATCCATCAGACATATCTGGGAAAGACAATACAGATGGGCAATGTGTTGGGCCCAGAATTGAATAGGTAAAGAGCATACTAAATTGACTTGAGGAAAATGCAAAGTTCCTTTACTCATCTCAAAGTTTACCATGATAGCAAAGGCACATCTTTTAATACCAACATCTTACCAGCATTACTATATGGCAGCAAGACATGGAATAACAAAGAATTAAATTTAGTAGCACTCTGAAGGCAATGGATAAAATACATAGTAGAAATATTTAGGCTATAACATCTAACTGGGAAAAAATTCTGAGTAACAGCATAAAAGTTCAAGGAATTAAATGATAGAAAGAGAAGCTAGGCTGGCCACATGACAAAGGCAAGGAACAATAGGCTAGACAGAGAGTGCTCCAATGGTAGGCTGTGATGTCAGGAGAAACCAAGGAAGGCTTCCAGTATGTTGATTGGGTCCTATGACAAATTTAATGAAGTACATGGATAAAAGTCACATAAGGATAGACACACAGGAATAAGCTGTAACTTGAACAATTAGAGAAAACTTCTGAACTTATGAAATTAAAGATTCATTTAAGTTTTTGTATACTGTCCCAAGTACCTAATAGGCCTTTAATAAGGCCTTGATGATTAAATTTAAAATTTTTCTCAGCTGTTTTTTAATATAGAGCAGAAGTTCTTATCTATTTCAGCATCATGAACCTCCTTTGCAATCTGATCCAGTTATATTGAGTTCATTTCTTTCTTCAAACAAAATACTTTCTCTCAACTCCATGCATTTTTACCTGTTTTCCCCCATACCTAGAACTCTTCCCTTCCTCATCTTCACACTTCATAGCTTCCAATCTATTCTGTAAGTAACTTGTTTATATATAGTTAGTTGTTTCCTTCAGGGTAATAAAGGACTTTTGTTGTTTTGTTTTTCATCTCTTTGTATCCCAGTGCTTATGTCCCTGGAACATAACAGGTGCTTAGTAAATGCTTTTTGATTTGAACTGGTGAAGGCTATGGAACCTTTCTCAGAATGTTTTTAAATGAATAAAATAAAATACATAGAATTATAAAGGAAGCCAATATTAGTAAGATACAGCTATGAAAATATTTTTAAAAACAAGTTTATAGTCACCAGATGTAGTGAAACTGCCAAACTATTATAAAAAAAACCAAGAAACATTCACTGATTTAGATGAATGTCCCTTGATTTTTTAGTCTTTAAATTAAAGTACTTTAACCTGCAATTATGCTTTACCTTTGTTTAAAAAACAAACAAACAAACCACACAGTAATTCCTTACTTATCTGGAATTATAAAGAAGTAAGGTTCTTAGGATAACAAGAGTTAGAATAACATTCTAAAGAATTCATCAATTCTGAGCCTTCATTTTATAGATGAAGACGCTGAAACCCTGAGAGAATAGATGACTTGAAGATCACAACAGAGTAAGCAGAAAAGCTGTCTTCTACATAACAGAAATACATTAAAAATGTCACTTAAGTACTAATATTTTAATTATTTTGAAGGGAAATGGATAAGATAGATTACAGACCTCCTGGGACTCTTCTTTCTCCAAGTACTTTGAACATCTAACATTTTTTATAAATCTGTTATACCAGTGATGTCCTTTCTTCATAAGTTAACAAGGCTTAAAGGCTATTTGGCAGTATACTACACTATTCCTGGTTATTTTTTAACACTTTTTTTACTTACCAATTATTTCTATGTACCTTCAGCCATTCTGATTTCCTTGATTCCCTAGCTTTGATAGTCTTTTCCCTCACCCCCATATAATTTGATATTCTGATAAATTGTGAGCACTAGGAAACTAGATAATGAAGGTAAAAGTAAAAAGATTCTAGTAAAACTCTGTATGTAAAGTAGATGAGCTTTCATATGTTGCCTTTATATTATGTTGTTTCCTTAAAAGCATGTCTGTCCATTCATATTTGAAAAATTATACCAATGATGACTGTTGGAAATTAATTTAAAAGTAATAAAAATCTAAAAAAACTGAATTTATCCAATACAAAGTTCTAGCACAACTGAAGAATGTGTTGAAGTTCCTTGAGATTTTGTATTATTATATATGACATATAAAGTAAATGCTATTGATTTAAAATAAGATTTGACCATGTTAAAATAGTACTATAAGTTATCTTTACTCTCAGGTTCTTTAGCATTTATGTCAAATCTATGAATGATAACAGAAGAAAAATGTCAAAAAGAAATATTTCACTTTATTTTTAATCTATAGCTTCCCCTAGAATACATCTTAGAAATCATTACTTTACAATTGTATGTTGCAATTACTCTTTATTTCTTAAAAATAAAAAAGCATTTTCATAAAATTATGAGAAAATAACTTTCTTAGCTTTTCTATTTAAATAAAATTTATTTTAATTTTTATACTATAATTTTAGGTAGTAAAATAATGTATAAAATAAAATAAATTACTGTTATAGTCATTGTCACAGAGTAACAGGTTTAAGAAATACAAAGTTACTTCTGATTTCATCTAATCCACTGGTTCCCAAACTTTTTTGGCCTACCGCCCCGTTTCCAGAAAAAATATCACTTAGCTCCCCTGGAAATTAAATTTTAAAAAAATTTAATAGCAATTAATAGGAAAGATAAATGCACCTGTGGAGATCACTGCCCCCCTGGATTGCTGTAGCACCCACCAGGGGGCGGTAGCGCCCACTTTGGGAATCACTGATCTAATCCAAACCATTTTTATACTTGTGGAATTTGAGTCCTTGAGGCATTTATTAACTTATCTAAATTCACCCAAGTGGTAGTGGCAGGGTTGAGATTTCAATTTAAGCCCTCAACTCCAAACCCAACATTCTCCCCATTGTCTCAAACTGCTTCCAGAAGATTAAAGCAGGGAAAATAGGCGAGTGGGTCTCCAATCTGAAAATCTTTAACTCTGTAGATTCCTGAACCCGGGAATGAGGGAAAAGCGTGGAGTTACAAACCTGTTCCATCAGGCTGTAGTAATATGGCACTTTATCTTCATTTTATAGGGCAAATCTATTTACAGAATGGGGGATAGGTATCCTTATCCTAGGGTTTTACTCTCAAATTACTCTCAAAAGATTTTACATTATAGATTATAATACAGACATTCTGATTATAAAACATATACCCGTCCCTGAGGAGAATTAATAACACATTCTCCCCTGAAGAGGGTATCCCAGATCAGCTAAGGATACATGGCTGAGTTATGAGGTTGTATGAACACAACTGGCAAAAGAAATTAAAAAAATAAATAAAAAAGATCCAGATAAAAGAGAAAATTTAACTTGTGAATAAAATGTAAAATGTCCAAGTCTTATATGCAAAAAATGTTAAGGAAAATAAACTTATAACAGGTCCTTGAATCAAGGCCCAATTAAAGTGATTTAAGCAATTGTGCAATTACCCAATTCAACAGCCAGGACTACAGAAAGTTGCCACACTTATAATAGATGTAAAAGGACCAAATTTGAATGCAGGGGAAGTGTCTTTCCTTGGTTTGATTTGCCTGTACTTCTCTGGGATAGGGTGAGCCAGGATGATGGTCAACCTTTTGTACTTGACTAGGATGAAACTCAGGGAAGTCTGGCCTCTAACTTATGTCAGAAAAGCCATAACCCTGAACCGCAATCTCTAAGTTCAAGTCCTTCAGTATTGGCATAGAAGTTCCTCAACCCTACCTGAATTGATATGGTCTTTTTTGACTTTGTGCTGTTAGCCATTGTGCAGTTTCTCACCAAACCCATTGGGATTGGTCAGTCTCCTTGACCTTGTGGCTCTTTTTTTCCATTCTCTGGAATCAGAATCATTAATCACAGTCCCATAATATTTACCAATTCATGGCAGGTTTCCATAGACTAAAGCTTTTTGGGTATGCATTACTATTATAACAAATATATATTTATAATAAACTTATATTATTGTAAAATCAAAAGGGATTAATATTGATTATATGTACTTTTAAGTACAAAAAATGAGAAAAAGGGAAAATATAAAAAAACTAAAATATTGTATTGCACATAGAAGGAAAAAATGATAAAAGAATGTTTTAAAAATCAAAAATACATAGCTTAGAATTAGTGAAATGTTTTTCACCCAAAAATGAGATCCATTTCCTGTTAAGCTTTTCCATGAACTCCTATGAGTGTAAATGGCTTTTATAAAATAAAGAGATTCATAATGCAATTCAAATAAAACATCAAAATTTTCCAAAATTACAATATCACATTTAAAGACAATAGTAAACAAACCCATTATCATAACCACTCGCTGTGATGTTTAAAAAAATAATGTATACTTGTCACAATTCAACAGATATAGTAAATCATTCAACCTTGGCTGAGATATGTTTAACAAAATCTATTACTGCCTCCATCCCAATTGTGGGGCAGAGCCTAGGAAAATATGATAAAAACCTCTTGGGTCTAAAATATCACCAGGAACTCTAGATCCTTCTGATGAGAGAGTAAATTAAAATAAAGAGTTAATGTATCAAGCATATAGGAGCTCTTTTTGGCTTCCTGTGTAATATATAAAAAGTTAGGGTAGGAAACTTCCATTTGTTTTCTCTACCTTTTAAGACAACATTCTTTATAATATATATAAATACCTATCATCCATTCAGAAGTTAACTATAAAATCTTAAAGTCAATTTTTAAGACCTCTTATAAAATTACAATTTAAATTCTTAAGTCATTATATTCTTCAAGGTTGTATAAGCATCATGTGACCTTGGATAGTTAAGATGACAAATCCAGTATACATAAGACTTTTATGGGCATTTACAACTTAAAAAAAATTTGTGCAAGATATTCATGGTCTTTTACAATGATACATTTTTCTGTAAAATAATAGGTAAATGGTTCAGATAAAGAATCATATAAAAGAATTAGATTAATACAGATAAATTTAAAAAAATTTAAACCTTAAAGAAATCAGGAAATACAATAATATAAGCAAATGGCAAATTATAAGCAGTGTAAGTTAAAAAAACAAACCTTTCTATCAACCATAATAAACTTGTTCACTATTAAGGAGTTACAAGAAAATCATAACAGAATTTATCTAGCAGCCAAAAACTTAGCTTACAATGATTCCGTGTAACAGAAAGATATTGATCAGATTAATATATGAACTTAAAACAGCAAAATTAAATCATAAAACAACAATCAGCAAAATAAAATAAGATAGAGACTTTCAAAAAATCATGGAGTCTGAGGAGACTTATTAATTTTACCTCCAGACTTTTAAAAGTTCAATGTAAGTTCCCTTGGCCCAAATGGCCAGCATGCGTAGGGGGTGAATCCCTACCCTGAGTGTCAGGCAAGATATTCGCAAGGAATGGTAGGAAGAAAAAAAAAATCCCAGAACTGGGGTCTGCCAGGGCCCACGTGCTAACTCAACTAGGGTAGGGGCTAGAAAAGCCAAAGGCTGGGGCACTCATGTGGAGCAGGCTTGTGAGGGGAGGAAGAGGGTTAAAGAAGCTCTCTTCAGGTTAAAAGTCCTTAATGTCTAAGAGGAAACACACCTGGGTTTCACTGTAGGAGGCCAACACACTGAGAGCAGCTAAGTAAGGGCTGTTTCCAATGAAAAAGAAGTGGGGTTATACTTTCCAAGTTTCAAGCAGCAGCTGGGGTTGGCGGAAGCTTAGCAGCTCAGGCAGAGCAGCTGGGGTCTGAGGCAGTGGCAGCACAGGAGCAGCTGGAGTTCAGGTGGGGGGTCAGGTGTCCGGCATCCAAGGGGATGGGGAGTTGGCAGCTAGGATCTGAGATCAGCACTCAGGGGGGGCTGGGGGGTCAGAAATGGCTTCTCCCACCAGGGAGGGGGAGGCGGGGCCTGAGACTGCCTGCATTGGCTGGATCCGAGGCCATGGGGAGAGTAAGAATAGGCAGAAAGGAATAAACTGCTGGAGCTATCAGCAAAAGCATGGTGTTCGCCAGCAAAGTAACTTTCCCCTTTCAAAAAGTCACTCAAAAGAACTGAGCAAAGTGGCTAAAAAGAAAAGCACAAAAACGGCAGAAGCATGTATGAAGCTCCAGAGGGGATCTGGAGGTGTTTCAGAGTTCTGCCTGTGGGGAGAGGGTAAAAAATCATGGCAGAAGTATTGTGGCTTATTAGACTATCTGAAAAATTGAGTTACGTCCCTTCGTGGTCACTAAAAATGTAAGAAATAAAATGGATATAAAAGGATAGATTTAAAAATATTAGGGTTTTAAAGGATTTATTGGGCATCATTAGAAAAATAAAGCCATGTGCTTGTTAAGAGTTAAGTTTGAAAGTTGTACCCTGTTGCCTCCTCCTCCCATCCTGGCTCCTGCTCCCAAATCAGAAAAGAGGAAGTACCAATCCAGTCCTCAAGTCTTTATACTTTTCTCTACATTATTACTCTTCCTGCCTATGTGATTACACAAGCAAGGAATCATGGGAAATGTAGTTTGAAGACCCTTAAACTTCCACAGGAAGTTTAGATCTGGGACCTCAAAATTAGTTCAAAGACCTCCAAATTTCCAATATCACAAAGGTGGAGGGGGAGCAATGTGTGATTGCTCCTGGGAGCAGGGGCTCAGATACCATGAACAGCTTCAGCAAGGAAGACTAGAAATCAGAAAGTCACAAGAAGATGGAATGAAGAGTCAAACTTTGTAAAGAAATCAAGTGTAATACTTTAATGGCCTAGAGATATTTGGTACATTTACACCTATGAACTACTAACTTTTACTGTAAATTTAAGAACAAATTATGAATGACAGAAGAATTCAATTTTCAAGTCAATGAAGATTTATTAAACACTTACTATATATATATATATAAAGCTCTGCGAGATGAACAGTAATATATTTAATGTTTCAGCAAGTGTATATAAAAACTTTCCTCTAAGACTTTTAAACTGATGCTTGATTAGTTGATTAGATTAATTTGATTTCTGTAAGACTTTAGATTTAAAAATAAAATCAAGAGCTTTTACATGACTGTGACAGGCTATGATGCAGATTACTTCATTAAATAATTTCTTCTGGAAATATGGGATCTAATAGGTAATAATACTACTAATAAAATTACAATAAAGAGAATAACAATAAACTAATAGCTAATATAACACTTTAAGGTTTGCAAAGCTCTTTACAAATATTACATCATTTCATTCTCACAAGCCTGGGAGGTAGGTGTTGTTACTATTATCTTCATTTTACAGGTGAGAAACCTGAGGCAGACAAAGAATTAAGTGTCTTGACCACAGTCACACAGTCAATATTGGAGACAGGTTTTGACCTCAGGTCTTCATTCCAGGTCACTGAGCCAGATGTTCTTCTGATTCAGATCCAATAGTAGGTAAAAGGAAAGTAGCAGCTGAGGATTAATGTACATGAGCAGAGGGATACATGTACCTCCATAAAGCCTGCCCAGGATCTGTAAAGTTCCTCCTTTCTCACAACTTTTGTAGTTCAAAACTTCCTTCTAAATCCATCTGAAATCAATTTCCAAGTTATTAACGTGGTGCTTTGATTTCTTGCATTCACATAGGATCTTTTGGTTTGAAGAGCACCAATAATTCATATATGAACTGCTGTCACAGACCCCTAATGTTATTTGTGTAGTGTGCAACAGGAATTGGACTAAATGGCTTTCCAAGTGCCCTGTGTGAACTTATTCTGGGGCCATTTTTTGCTGAGGTTCTGAGCTCTACCCCTAGGTTACCTTCTGCAGCATAGGCATCATCTGTGTGACTAAGTCTCATGCTTTAGGTAACATGCTAGTCCACAGTTCAAAATCAATAGAAATAGTGGGATGAATGATGACTGACTACTCAAGATAAATCCACATGAAGAATAGAAAATATAGTGACTTCGTCCACTCCAAAACTGTAACACCCCACCACCCCCCAAAAAAATCAGCTAGCATGAGATCAGGCAAACTAGTTGACAGCATCCCAGAATGATAAGAAGGATGTAACATAGCTTGCAAGGCTCTTAGTCTAGATCAATGGTAGGCAACCTTTTTGGCCGTGAGAGCCATAAACGCCTGCAGAAGGAAGAGGATGGCGGTGGAAGGAGCTGGAATATGGGGCACATCCTGGGGCTCTGCCCAGACTGGTCTGGAGGTGGAGTCAGATATGGCTCGAGAGCCATATCTTGCCGACCCCTGGTCTAGATGCAGTAAAAACAAAAAGGCCCTAACAAAGACCTAAGAGGTCAGAAAGCCCAAGTATGAGAACTGATAAGGAAGGAGCTGTTATTTTGTAGCAGCACTTAAATTAAGATAACTCAGGTACTCCGAGGTTCTTAGCACACTGTCTAGAGATGGCATAGATGGCCCTAAAGATCCTGCATTCTGAACTTCAAAGCTGCAGGGAAAACTAATCCAAGGAAGTGGAGATCAGCAACTTGAACATATCATATCACCCAAAAGCAGAGGATGGGACAGAACCTGATTCTGGCACAAAGCTCCAATTCAAGAATGAAAGTAAGTTAACAAATCAAAGAAAACACCAACCAGTATCAAAATTTATGGTAGATCTAAAGATTCCTAAAAATAGAAGCTTACAAAAATTCTGTAAAAGATGCATTCAGTAACTAACAGAAGAAAGGGAATTTTCCACAAAGACAACATGAAGAACTGAAACAAGATTCTCTAATTTGAGAATAGGTCAAAGGAAGACAATTTAAGAATCATTGCATTCCCTGAAAAACCAAGATTTAAAGAAAAAATCCTGGAAACCATATTTTAAAAAATTATAAATGAAAATTACCCAGATTTAGAAGAATCAAACAGCAAAGTAAAAAAAAAAAATCCAACAATGACTTCCTAAAGAGAACCGCAAGAAGAAAAGTTCTAGACGGTTCATAGCTAACATCCAGAGCTCCCACATTCAGGAAAAATACTACAGACTTCCAGAAAGAAGGGGTTCAAGTACTAAAAAATTATTGTCAAGAATCACAGAAGATTTAGCAGCTTCTGTGATAAGCAAGAAGAGAACTTGGAATACCATACCAAAAAAAGCAAAAGGTACAGAATTTAAAAACCAAAAAGAATTTGTCCTGCAAAGTATAATATTAAAGGGAAATAAAACCACAATGTTTTCAGTTTAACTGAAAATATTGCAAAATTTTTTTTCTAGTCTAAAAACTTTCTAGATTTTTTCCCTTAGGGAAGTGTGTAGAAGATTTAGGACATAAAGGCTTTCCTCTGGAAAATTGGATTAAGGTGAAAACTAAATTTAACTCTTACTAGATCAAGTTAAGTCAACCAGAATTTAATAAGTGCTTATTATGTGCCCGGGGCTCTACTAAGCATTTAGAATTTGTAGTGTAATACAAAGATGTTGGCATATTATCTCTCCAATTAGACTGTAAACTCCTTGACAGCAGGGGCTTTTTTTCACCCTCCTGATATCTCCAGGGCTTAGCACAGTGCCTGGTACTTAGGAGTTTATTGATTTGACTACTAGCTTTTCCCCCACTTCTCAAAACCCTAAGAATGGGGACATTAAGAATACTCTTCATTAAATGTTTCTCCATTTAAAGTCACACAGTAAGTTGCTCAATACATTTTTATTACTGTAACAATCAGTATTCCAGAAGTATTTTGTAAAATATGGTATTTTCAGTCAAGAACCCAATCAATTTTAGAAGATCAGTTGGTGAAACTGGGGATATTTAATCTGAAGTGAAGGACTCGATTAAACCAATGAATAATGATTATTTGCTCTATACCAACCAATATGCTAGGCACAGAGGGTACATATAATCAGTGCTTTCCTAGCAAAACATAATCTATACCCTTATGATTCCCACCCAGTATTTGAAGAGGTACTTTGTCCTATTTGGTCCCAAAGTGAAGATCGAGAACTAATGGAGAAAATTTACATAAAAGCAGATTCATCCAATATAAGGGAAATTTTCCTACAAATTAGAAGTATCCAAAATGGAATGAATCAGTTACCACAGGAAAGGGATTAGAGCCAATCACTGAAGATCTCTTAAGTAAAGTTGGATGACTCCTTGATATCCGAGGAGGGCTAATCTCTTTAGCTAAATGTTTTCTCTTCCTCAAATTTCATGTACTATTGTGCTGACCTCTTATATATATGATATACTTTCTATTATATATTCTATATTTTTTTAATCCTCCAATGAAGCCTTTGAGTAAGGACTGTATATCTTTGCAACCCTAGGATTGAGATAATGGCATTGCATACAAGAAGCACTTTTTTTTTTAACTGAAAATATTGTAGAGGGAAATTCTAAGGTCTCTTCAAACTCTGCCATTATGATTGTATAAGGTTCATCAGCTGCATAAAACAATTATCCCAAAGCAATTCATAGAGTTGAAGAAAATTTCAAAGATTTTATATAAAGTCCCACATAAAGGAAATAGTTTTTGGTTGGCATTTGTCATTCAACTGAATTCTTAAAGAGAAAAAAAGAGTGGCTATCATAAGAATTACCACAAATTTCTAATGAATGTGGCATATATCAGTAGTAGTAGTAGTATATTTTATTTAAAAATAGGTAACCATTAAGAAGAAACTGCTCTTCCCTAACTTTTATGGACTCTTCTATTTCCAAGGTGGCAGTGGAGATGGAATTTCTGATGTTTAGCTTGGAGAGAATTCAGCCAATAGGGAATAGGAGATCTACACACAGAAGTATCATGAAACCTAACAGGGAGAAAATAGCAGTACCAACTATATTAGAGAAGTCAAAAAGGGTAAAGGCTAAGAAAAGACCCTTAATAGGCCCATAAAACAAAAACAAACACCACAGGCAACTTGGGAAAGAACAATTTCAATTGAGTGCTAAGATCAGAAGCCTGAATGCAAAGGACTAAGGACTGAGCAAAAGGAAAGGAAGTGGCTTCTGGATTTCTTGAAGTTCCAGATGAAATGCCACCTTCTGCAGGAAGCCTTTCCACATCTCTCTTCATAAAGCTCTCCCTCTGCTTCCCTCAGCAAGTTATCTCTTATTTATCCTTTATACAATTTGTTTGTCCATAGCTGTTTACATGTGGTCTCCTCTTTTCCTTTCTTTGCATCCCAGCACTTAGCACAGCGCCCACACACAAGAGGTATGGAATAAATGTTTACTGACTAGCTGAAGTAGAATCAATAAGGATACACCACTTCTCCTGAGAGTTTAGCTAAAGAAAAGAGAGATAACGGAGAACTGGAGGAGATTGGTAACATTTAATATGGTGGCAGTAGGAAAGAATCTACTGGTAGGTAAAGAAGAATGAAGATTATAAGAAGAAAAGGGATGGTTTTAAGGGTATTCTCCCAGAGAAAACTAAAAAGGTTAAAGGATATAAGAAGAGAGGCTGGCCTGTGGTATTTCTTCAAACACTGAAGCAGTGCAAGAAAAAATAGAACATGCTTATTAACCTTCCTGACCCTCAGTTTTCTAATCTTTAAAAAATAAAGGAGCAATTGAATCCAGATAAATCTTTGAGGTATCTTTTAACTCTAAATCTATGCTCTTATAAAGATAAATAAAGAGAAATAAGTAAGTGAAAACTGTAGCCCAGTGTTTAACAAACACCAGAATGTAAAGTACTAGGGAAAGGATTTTCTTTTTAATAAGAATTCCCAGGGAAAATGGAAAGTAGTTTGGTAGAAGTTAAGCTTTGACTGAAATTTCATATCATATGTAAAATATCAGATTAAAAAAAAAACTCAAGAGAATGAGATCTGATACCTGTTATGAACCTGCCTAACCCTAAGTAGAACTCTTAACCAAATAAGAGTACAGAGGAAACAACAGAAGATAACATGGATATTTGGAATAAATAAAACATTCATATTCTGGCATGAATAAAATCCAAGTCAACAGAATAAAGAGATAAAATGAAGAATAGGGACAAATGTTTTCTCAAAACTTAGGATATTGCACTTGAAAACAGGAAGACCTGGGTCTAAATTCCAGTTTAGTTATTAGCTGCATTTCTCTGACCAAGACATTTAACCTCTTTGTGCTTCCACTGCCTCATTTGCAAAATGAAAGGGCCAGACTTAATGGCATCTAAGATCCCTTCCAACTTTAGTTCTATGATCCCATGATCACTAATAAATAATGTACAAGATAAATAATTATGCCAATTCCCTTATATAATGTCAAGAACCATTCCCCAAAAGATAAAAGGTCGAGGGATATGAACCATTTTCAAAAGAAAGCATTCCTCCTGTCAGTAAAAGAAAAATGCAAATGAAAACAACTTATACCAGATAAATAGCAAAGATTATAAAAATAGCAATAGTCATTGTTGGAGGGTCTATGGGCAAGCAGGCATTCTAAAAGCATTGCTGTAAAATAATCCAACCATTCTGAATACCAATTTGGGATTACATTTTGAGTTTTGGTTAATTTTTTCCACCTCTTTCCCCCTTTCTCTTTTATTCATTGTTAGAAAGGATGACACTATGAGGAGTGGGAGGGGAAATACTTGGAAATAAAGGTGATATAAAAACAAAACATAGTAATAAAAATTTTAAAACAGAATCATGCAGAAAAGTGACTAAAATAGACATACTCTTAGATCCAGTAATATTCTTTAGTGGGCAGCTGTCTTAAGTCATAGGTGCAAAAAAAAAAATACTAAAACAGTCATAGTAGCATTCTGTATGGTAGGTAAGAATTGCAAAGTGGGGTGTATTAACTGGCAAAAAACACTGTGGTATATGGATACAACAGTAAACTACTGTGTAGTAAGAAATGCTGAGAAATATGTAAAGATTTCTATTAGCTGATACAGAATAAGAAAATGGAATCCAAGGCCTAAATACAGTTACAACAATATAAGTGAAAGGATCATTAAAAGGAAACTGAATTCTAAATAACTTCAAAACTGATGAAGGTCTCAGAAATTAAGTAATGAAACATACTTATCTACTTATTGAAGAAATTATTCTTTAAACATTAATGCTATAGCTGTATATAATGTTCTCTTGTGGTTCTACTCATTTCAATTTCATGTCTCATAGTTTCATGAAGTTTTCCATTTTGAAAAAATTAACCTATTAATTATTCCTTATCGTACAGTAATATTCCATTGCAATTTGTTCAGCCATTCCCCAATTGATGGGTAATCCCCTCAGCTTCCAGTTCTTAGTCACCATAAAGAGATCCGCGAAAAATATTTTAGAACATATAGGTTCTTTTTTCTTTTTTTCACTTATCACCTTGGGAATCACCCAATAGTGGTACTGCTAGATCTAAGTGTAGAATCAATTTTATAATTCTGTGGGCAAAATTCCAGATTGCTCTGGAATGATTGGATCATTCATGGTTTCACCAACAATGTATTAGTGTCCCCATTTTTCCACATCCACTCCAACATTTGTCATTTTGCCCTTTTATCATTTTAGCCATAGTGAGAGATATCTCAGAATTGTTTTGATTTGCATTTCTCTAGATAGTAATGATCTTAAAGAGTTATTTTTTCATGACTATATGATTTCTTCATTCACAAACTGTCTCTTCATATCTTTTAACCATTTATCAACTGGGGAATGGCTAAGTCACAATAATCTTGTGAAGCATTATACAAGTGTTAGTTTCATTTTATAGATGAGGAAATTGAGGGTCAAAAAGACTCAACACTGATCACAGTCACAGAGTTGGTGTTACAAATGAGAATTTAATCCAGGTTTCAAAGGACTTCAAGTTCAGCAACGCTTATGGAGTCCCACACTACCTGGAGAAGGGCAAATGAAGGTATTCATACAAAATTTTCATAGGTACTGTTATAAAGATGGATTAAAGTGAGGAGCACATAAAAGAAGGTAAAAAGCTTAGTGAGGAGATTTTCATAATAGTCTAAGAAGAGATAAGGGTAGCAATCTGGTACATGATATTACAGAAATGACTGAATTTGGCCACCACACAGGATCATAGGTTTTAGAGTTGTAAAATAATTTAAATACCATCTGTACTAACCAGCTTTCAAATTTTAAATGATTCTCATATTAAAATTTAAACCATGCTACTTTAACCATGAATATTTACTTTGACACTTTAGGAATAAAGCACAACATTAATATAAAACTGCAATTTGCCATTACTCAGATGGCATAAGAAACTGTGCAAAATTTTATTAATGATCTTAGAAATCAAATCAAATAAAGTCCTGATAAAGAAAATACATATTTTCTTTAAAAAAAACACCAGAAAAAACTTTCATAAGTTTGTAATACTAAAATTAAGATAGAACTTAATGTCATTGAAAACTTTAACTTTTATTCTAAAAAATGTTAAAAACTTGAAACAATCAAACAGAACTTCAACTTTTCAATGGTCCATTAGCACCATCAAGATTTTCAAAAAGTAGATTACACACCAGAGTTAAATGGGGACATTTAGTTTTTGCTGAATCTCAACCCGTAAAAGACAGAGTATAAAAATAAAACCCAAGAATAACCACAAATATATTCTTAGTTTAAATTGCAGTCTTACTATGCTTTTCTTTCTTCTCTCACAAAGTTACCTAAAAGTAATTTCCATGTGTAATTCTATTTGTTTAAACTTGAATAATAGTTTTTTTAAAATAACATATCATCCTATTTGATGAGGAGAGAGAAGGGAATAAACATTTATAGAGAGTCTATTATGTCCCTGGCACTGTGAGAAGTTACACTAACATAGAGACTACTATGTTCCTGGCTATTTCATTTAATCATCACAACCACCCTGCAAATCCAGCACTATTATCATCATTTACAGTTGATGAAACTGAGGCAAGCTGAGTTTATTAATTCACTTGCCCAGGGTCACACAACTAGTAAGTATAAAAATCTGTCTGAACTCAGGTCTTCCTGATTCCAAGCCCAGTGCTCTATCAACTGTATCATCTACCTACTAAATGAACTAGATCATCTAGTCGAATGTTTTCATTTTACAAGTGAAAAAACTTGGGCACAGAAAAGCAAGTGATTTAGAAAGTATTTTGGCATAGCAGAAAGTGATGGACTCAAGAGTCTGAAACCCAATTGTGTTGCTGTTGTGTACCACTTGTGTTGAAATGACTTCCAGGAGTAAAAATCTGTACCATGAGAATTTCCACTGCAAGCTGAAGAGAAGATAAAAGGAAAAGAAGAAAGGGCAGAAAGAGAGAAACTTAAGTTTCAGGAAGTGCTAGAGTTCCTTCCCTCACTGATATCCAGGCCCAGCAGAGACTGACATGCTTGGGGAAAGCCATGCAATATATATACATTGTAGTTATTTGTGACACTGTTATTACTCTATTAGAGTCTAAGTTTCATAAAGGCAGATACCAATCATATAAACATTGTACTTCTCAATAAGACCATGGCACTCTTCATAGAGTAAGTGCTTAGTTAATATTTGTCAAAGAAATTATTTTCCATGGATATTTGTTCCAAAGAACAAGTGTGGTATAGTGAAGAGTCCTTGAAAAGACAACTGGGTCAGAATTAGCTAGCCAAACATTTTAAATTACTGATTCTAAAAAGGCTAATTTGTTTTTGTTTAAAAAAAATACATCTTATTTGAAAGAATAACATAAGGTACATCACACATGAAATGCTTTACTCAAGTAAACAAATAACAATTATTACTAAAAATATTAAGGCTGGCATACTTTTTTAAAACAAGAAATTATCAAGGAAAACTTCCTACATATTTTTTTAATTGTATTTTTTCCCAGTTGCATAGAGAAAAAAATTTAAGCTTACATTTTCTGACATTTTGTGATCCAAATTCTCTTCCTCCCTCCTCTCCCCACAGCAGCAAGCTTTATGATGTAAATTATACATGTGCTATCAGGCAATACAAATTTCCACATTCTTCATATTGTGAAAGAAGATATATTACACATTCAAGAAAAATCTGGCATAGGAAATAAAGTGAAAAATGTACACTTTAATCTGCATTCAGCTCCTTTTATGGAAGTGGATACCTTTTTTTAAAATCATGATTTTTGGTTTTGTCTTGGATCCTTGAACTGTTGATAATTGTTAAGTCACATAAAAAATGTAAGAATTTTGGATTGGTGAAAATAGAAATAAAATCACTTTTAAAATTATGATTAAAAAAGGTAATAGTTAAGTCACTCCAGGTTGATTTTATAATACTTATGTTATTGTATAAAATGTTCTCCTGGTACTGCTCACTTCAATTTGAATTGCTTTACATTAAGTCTTTCTAGGTTTTTCTGAAATTATCCTACTGTCATTTTTTATGGGACGATAGTCATTACAAACATACCACAACTTGTTCGGCCATTCCAATTGATGGACATCCCTTCAGTTTCTAGTTCTTTGCCATCACAAAAAAGAGCTGCTATAAATTTTTTTTTACAAGTAGGTCCTTTCCCCTATCTTTGATCCCTTAGGGATATAGACCTAGTAGTGGTGTCAGAGGGTAAGCACAGTTTTATGACCCTGTGAATGTGGTTCCAAATTGTTTTCCAGATTAGTTTTTATCACTCCACAGCTCCACCAATTGTGTATTAGTGTCCCAATTTTTCCACTTCTCTTACAACATTTATTATTTTCCATTTTGGTCATCCTTGCCAATCTCATTGGTATGAAGTGGCACACTTAAGAGTTGTTTTAATTTGCATTTCTCTAATCAAAGAGATTTGGAACATTTTTTCTATATGGCTATAGTTTTAATTTCTTTACCTGTGAACTGCTTGTTCGATATATCTTTTGACTATTTATTAACTGGAGAATGATTTGTATTCTTATAAATTTGACTCTATATATTTGAAAAATGGGGCCTTTTGCAATGACATTTGCCTTAAAAGTTTCCCCCAGTTTGTTGTTTTCCTTCTAATCTTGGTTGCATTGGTTTTGTTTGTACAAAACCTTTTAAATTAACTAATTTTTTTAAAAATGTATTTAATTAATTAATTTAAAGTATTTTTCTAGGGTTACATGATTCATATTCTTTTCCTCCCTTTCCCTCTCAGAGCCAATGAGCAATTCCACTGGAAAACTCTTTTAATTTCATACAAAGTTATTCATTTTATATCTCCTCATATGTCTTGTCTTATCTAATAATAAAATTTTCCCTTATCCATAAGTCTGATGGGTAAATTATTCCATGTTATCCTAATTCGTTTATGGTATCACCTTTATTCCTAAATCATGTAATCATTTTGACTTCATCTTGGTATATGGTGTGAGATGTTGGTCTGCACCTAATTTCTGCCATATGGTTTTCCACTATTCCCAGAATTTTTTGTCAAATACAAATTCTTGTCCCAAAAGCTGAGACCTTAGAGTATATCAAACAAACAACTGTGTTGAGCTAATCTATTTCACTGATCCACTACTCTATTTTTTTTAGCCAGTAAGAGATTGCTTTGATGATTATTGCTTTAAGCTACAGTTTAACATCTGGCACAGCTAAGCCATTTAACTTCATATTTTCCCCTCCACCCCCAATTAATTCCCTTGATACTCCTGGCCTTTTGTTCTTCCAGAGGAATTTTATTATTTATTTTTCTAGTTCTAGAAAATATTTATTTGGTAGTTTAATTGGTATGATATTGAATAGATAAATTAATTTAGGTAGAATTGTCATTTTTTTTATATTGGCTCAACCAACCCATGAGCAATTAATGTTTTTCCAATTGTTTAGATGATTATATTTGTGTGAAAAATGTTTTGTAATAGTGTTCATAGGATTCCTAGGTTTGTCTTGGTAGGCAAACTCCAAGGTAGTTCATATAGTCTTCAATTATTTTAAATGGGATTTCTCTTTCTATCTCTTGCTATTAGACTTTACTGTAGTAAAGAGAAACATTGATGATTTATGTAGATTTATTTTATGTCCTGAAACTTTGCTAAAGTTATTAATTGCTTCAATTAGTTTTTTGACTGATTCTCTAAGTATACCTTCCCATGTTTGCAAAACAGTGATAGCTACCCCGTCATTGCCTATTCTAATTCCTTCAATTTCTTACTGCTATACCTAGCATTTCTAGTACAATACTGAATAGTAGTGATGATAATAGTCATCCTTACTACACTCCTGATTTTATTGGGAAGGCTTCTATCTTATTTCCATTACAGATAATATTGTTGATGGTTTTAGATATATGCTATTTATTATTTTATGGAAAACTCCCTTTATTTCACTGTTCTTTAGTGTTTTTCATAGGAATTAGTATTGTATTTTGTCAAAAGTGTTTTCTGCATATCTTGAGATAATCATATGTTTTCTGGGGATTTTGTTATTGATATGGTAAATGATGTTGATAACTTTCCTAATATTGAACCATTCCTGTATACCCCATGTAAAACTCTCCTTTGTGATATATTGCTGTAATTTCCTTGCTAGTGTTTTACTTAAAATGTTTGCATCAATATTCACTAGTGTAATAAAGGAATTTATCTAGATGTTGTAATAAGGGAGATTAAGGCAAGGTATGGTTGCAATAGAGGATAAGGCAGGTAAAGGACTAAAGGTAATGTGACTAGGGATAAGGCACTGTGGATAGGGGTTTGTGGATCCCTAAGGCAGTAAATAGATAACAAAGATACAATGATGAAGTTGGTAGACTGAGGTGGTAGGAGAAGTAAGGGAATGACTGAGTTTAGGGAATATAAACACAGAGGTATAGAGAGTTGCAAGGGCAGACTGCTATAGCCTGAGAGACACAGACTGGGACACAGGATTGAGACAGAGACACTAAAGGGAAACAGACTGAGCCCTTCAATTAGGAAGGGCCCTTCTACAGACAAAGGTTAGGGCCAGCCAAGAATGGCTTGAAACTGACTAGAGGGCTTCTAGTCAGTTTCTCAGGTTTACAAAGGAATAGCTCAGAGAAAGTATTGAGATTACACTTCCTCCAAAATGGAGACCTCCAATTCCCTTCACGACCCAGAGACAAAATTATTCCTTTCTTCCCTTCTCCCTCTCATCAACCAACTAATGAACTAGCCAAAGGTTTGATTAAAAGACAAACAGGGTTTATTGATTTTTAGGGTTGATTGGAAGGGATGGAGGGGTACAAGGTAACTCTAACAGCTGCCTAGGGAAAGCTTCAGGTGGGGGAGGGAGACAGGAATGTGAGACTGAGATACGACCTGCCTAACTCACCCCCAAAGGGTTTTGTAGCCTATAGGATTAGGAAAGTTGGATACAATGATTCAAGAGATAATTTGTAACAAGGGTAAGCCCTATTTGACTACAGGGAAACTATGTCTACCAAGTTTGAAAACTAAACCCCAAGATCCATCCTCCTTTCAAAACCTCAAGAAATTTAGGAAGGGAAAATGATGATTGGGAATAAGGGAGGTTAGGGAGATCTAAAGGAAATAGTTAAACTAACAAATTTTAAGAGAAAAGCTGCAGAATATAGGCCAGGTTTCAATCCAAAGAGTAGAGCCCAGCTGACCCTTCTATTCTCATTGAGTCCCCCCCGGGTCAACTGCCTAACCTCAGGATTGTAAACCCTTTTCCAACTGTCAGAAACTCTCCAGTAAGGCTTTGCAGGGCTGATATACACCCTATTTGCACTACACTAGGGAGAGTAATCTATAGTTTTTTTTTCTCAGTTTGTGCTCTTCCTGATTTAAGTATCAGCCCCATAGTAATGTCATAAATTGAATTTGATAGAATTTCTTCTTTACCAATTTTTCCAAATGGCTAATATAATATTAGAATTAATTTTTTAATGTTTGGTACAGAAAAAAGCTTGCTTCTGGCAGCCAAGCTGGTAGAGTAAGGAATATTGTGAATTCAACCTGCCTCCAAACCACCACCACCACCACCACCACCACCACCACAAAAAAAAAAAAAAAAAAACAAAACAAGCCTCACAACAAATTTTGGAGTAGGAAAACCAACAAAACAGAGTGAAACAGTGTTTCAACCAAAAGAAAATACAGGACAGCAAGAAGGACCTGTCTCTCTTGTTTAAAGGAATAAGTGGTAGAACCAGTAGTGTGAGGAGTAGCACAGTACAAGCACAACTAGAGAGGAATGTTCAGAAGAAGTATTAAAGGTCCTGATATATTGGAGGAGCTGGCAACTAGGGGGTGGAATTCAGCTCAATGCAGTGCATGTGGCATCTGGAGGAACCACCTTCTGAGTGGAACTGAGCTTTAACATGCAGGCAAGGTCACGAAAAAAGTCCTCCAAAATGAGAAAAAGAGAAAGGAAAAGTCTGACCCTAGAAAATTATTTAGTCTAATCCATGGAAAACAGGGGAGAACAAAATTCAAGCTCAGAAGAGAACAGCAACAACCAAACAGATATATGTGAAACTTCAAAGGGAAATGTGAAAGGATGTCAGGCCAAAAATGAACTGTGGGGAGAGCTCTAAAAGAGGATCACAAAACAAATGAGTTAGAAGAAAAATTTTGAAAGGAAACAAGAGACCCTCAAAAGGAATTTTGTAAAAAAGGTAAAACCTCAAACAAGAAAATAATTCCCTAAAAAATGGGACTCATGCAAAAATAGTGCTCCCTGATAATTGGAATTAGACAAATGAAAGCTAATGACTCTAAGATAGAAGAAAACATTAAAAAAATCAAAAGATTAAAAACATGGAAGAAAATCTGAAATATCTCCCTGGAAAAACACCTGATGTGGAAAATAGATCCAGGAAAGATTACCTAAAATCACTGGACTGTCTTAAAGTCATGATTTAAAAAAAAAAGCCAAGGACACCTTATTGCAAGAAATCATCAAGGAAAACTGCCCTAATTTTCTTGAAAAAGGGGAAAATAGAAATGGTCAGAATCCACCAATCATCTCCTGAAATGGATCCCAAATTTTAAAATCTAAGAACAATTCTTACTAAATTTCATAACTCCCAGGCCAAGGAGAAACTACTACAAGCAGCCAGAAAAAAAATTAAATACTGTGGAGCCAGGCAGATTTACAAAGGACCTAGCAGCTTCTACATTAAAAGGGAAAGTGTGGAATGTTTATTCCATAACCAAAGGACCAAGAATCACCTACCTAGCAAAACAACACAACACTTCAGGTGAAGAAATGTACATTTAATGAAACAGAAGACTTCCATAAGCATTCCTGAAGAAAGGACCATAGCTGAAAAGAAAATTCAATGACAAAATTAGACACACAAGAGAAGCATAAACAGTTGACAAAAAAGAAAAAAAAAAAACTCATGAGACTCAATGGGGTTAAACTAATCACATTCCTGCTTGGGAAAGACATCTATAACACAAAAGAAACTTAAGATACTTAAGGTAAATAAGGGAAACAATAGGGTTAAACTACATTACTACATTAGATGATAACTAAGATACTTAAGGTATTTATGATAAGTGAAGTACTCAAGATACCAAAATACTTAAGGTACTGAAGATATTTAAGAACTTAAGAAAATTCATAGAAAAAGAGTAGGGATAAGTTGAACATGATGAAGTGACAGCAAAACAAACAAACAAAAAATAAGGGATGAGGGATAAGTGGAATACACTGAGAAAAGAAGGGGGAAAAGTTGGGGTAAACTATGTCACATGAGGAGGCATATAATAATCAATACAGCAGATGGGAAGATTGGGTGAGGGGTGGATATTAATGCTTAAACCTTATTCTCATCAGAATTGGCAGAAAGCAGAAATAACCTTTATACTCAGCTATAGAAACCTATCTTACCCTTTAGGGAAGTAAGAGCAAGAAATGGGGGGTGACAGAAAAAGGAGTTTGTACTCAAAGGAACTTAGTCAGAAGCAAAAACATCTGTGAACAGGAAAAAGCCTAAGGAAGAGGAAAATAAGTATAAAGAGAGGAAAAATAAGATGGAAGGAAACAATAGTCATTATTGTGAATGTGAATATACAATTTTCTTTGATAATTTCTTGTTATTTGATGTTTAAGCTTTTTTTTTTTAAATCATGATTTTTAGGTAGTACAATAATTCTTAGCCTCTCCTGGATCTATTTTCCATGTCAGTAGTTTTTTCAATGAGATATTTCATATTTTCTTCTATTTTTTTTTAAAATTCTTTTGATTTTGTTTTATTGTTTCTTAATGTCTCACGAAGTCATTAGTTTCTATTTGCCCAATTATAATTTTTAAAGAATGATTTTACTCCATGACCTTTCAAGCCTCCTTTTCCACTTGGTCAATTCTACTTTTAAAGAAACTCTCTTCTTCAGTGGATTTTTTTGTGCCTCTTTTTCCATTTGGCCAATACTGCTTTTGAAAGCTGTTATTTTCTTTTTGCATTACTTTCATTTCTTTCCCCCATTTTTCTTCTGCCTCTCTTATTTTATTTTTGAATTCCTTTGTGAGCCTGAGACCAATTCCCATTTTCTTTGAAGTTTTGCACATGGTGCTTTGATCTCATTGTCCCCTACTAAATTTGTACTTTGCTCTTTGTCATCATGAAAATTTTCTACGGTTAGATGTTTCTTTTGTTATTTGCTCATTTCCCCAGGTTTTTTTTTTTTACTTTTATTTTTATATTAAAAGGTGGGCTCTGTTCTCAGAGTAGACATGTACTCACTTAAACTTTTTTTTCCCCTTGCTGCTACCATCAGCTCTAGTTCTGATTTTCTGCAAGTTTTAGTTCTTCTAAGGTGGTATGATGGCTCATGGCCTGAGAGCCACCTCCCAATGCTGATTATACTTCCTCTAGTTACTACTGATGGCTTGCAGGGTTTATAGCACTATGAGCTACCTTACCCTGGGTTAGGGACTTCACGGCAGGCTTGAATGGGCCAAGTGCCACAGACTTGGGCCTAACTGCAGGCTTGTGCCAATTATTGGGACTTCTTTGGGTCAGTGTGGGTTGCTCTGCTACTGGCTTAGCAGTTTCTAGGAGTTATTTTAAGGTAGGTTAAAATTCTCAGCAGTTCCAGCTTTCTGTGCTGCTACTGTGCCATCTTTAATGCCAATTGTGAATATGAATGGGGTAGACTCGCACATAAAACAGAAGATGAGGGCAGAATGGATTAAAAGCCCAAATCCCATAATATGCTGTCTATAAGAGATACATTTAAAGCAGGGAGACACACACATAGAATAAAAGTAAGGGGCTAGAGCAGAATTTCTTTTAAAAGCAGGGATAACATTTATGGTCTCAGGCAAAGCAAAAGTGAAAACTGATCTAATTAAAGAGATAAGGAAAGAAATTACTTCTTGATAAAAAGTACTATACACCATGAAATAATATCAATATTAAACATATATGTACCAAATGACCTGGCAACCAAATTCCTAAAGGTGTAGTTACATGAGTTACAAGAGGAAATAGACAATAAAACTGTATTAATGGAAAATATTAATTAACCTTCCTCTCTTCAAATTAGGTAAACCAAAGAAAAAAAAATAAACAAAGAAATTAAGGAGGTGAATGGAATTTTAGAAAAGTTAAGATTTAATAGCCTTCTGTAGAAAATTAAATGAGAATAAAAATTAATAAACCTTTCTCTCAGCAGTACATGGCACCTTCATAAAAATTCACTCTATAATAGGACATAAAAGCTTAATGACCAAATGTAGAAAAACAGAAATATTAAATGCATCTTTTTCAGACCATAATGCTATAAAAATTATACTCAACAAAGGGCTGCAGAAAGACTAAAAATTAAATAATCTTATCTTAAAGAACAAGTGGGCCAAAGAATAAATCATTGAAAAATCAACAATTTCATTAAAGAAATGACAAAAAGGAGACAACATATCAAAATTTTGTATTTAGACAACAATGTATATCTCAAATACATCAATAAAACAAAGAAAGAGCAGATCAATAAATCAGGAATGTGACTAAAAAAAACTAGAAAAAGAACAAATTAAAAATACCCAACTAAACACCAAATTACCAAATTGGAAATCTTGAAAAATCAAAAGTAAGATTAATAAAATTACAAACAAGAAACTTTTGAACTCATAAATTAGACAAGGAGCTAGTTTTATGGGGGGGGAACCCAATAAAATAGATAAACCGTTAGTTAATTTAATTAAAACAAAGAAGAAAACCAAATACACAACAAATAAGAAGAAATTAAAGCAATTATTAGGAGTTATTTTAAAATATATAAATCACCCAGTTTAACAGAAGTAGTACAATACTTAAACAACTCCATCTTGGATAAAGAAATTGAACAAAGCATCAATGAAGTCCTAAGAAAAACTGTCTAGGGCCAGATGGATTTACAAGTGAATTCTACCAAACATTTACAGAATAGTTGATTCCAATACTATAGATACCATTTGGAAAAACAGCTGAGAAAAGAACTCTATCAAATTCCTTTTATAACATTACTATTATGTTGATACCTAAACCAGGAAGAAGAAAAGAGAAAACTATAGACTAGTCTCCTTAATGAAATACTGATGCAAAAATTTAAAATAAAACACCAGTAAGGTGATTACAGCAATTTATCACAAAGATCATATACCACGACAAGGTGACTTTTATAACAAGTATGCAGGAATGGTTCAATATTAGGAAAACTATCAACATTATTGACCATATCAATAACAAAACCAACAGAAAAGACAGGATAATCTCAAGATATACAGAGAAAGCTTTTGACAAACAATAACACTTGTTACTATGAAAAAAAATCCTGAGAACACTGGGATAAATGGAACATTCTTCATAATGATAAACAGTATTTCTCTACCTAAAACCATCAGCAACTATTATCTGTGATGGGGATAAGATAGAAGCCTTTCCTCAAGATCAGGAGTCAAGTCAAGATCTCCATTTTCACTACTATCCAAAACCGTACCAAAATGTACTATACTAATAAGAGAGGAAGAAATTGAAGGAATTAATATAGGCAATGAGGAAGTAAAGCAATGATCCTTTGCAGATGATACGATAATACTAAAGAATAAGCCAAAAAATTTATTTAAAAAATTAACTTTAGCAGTTGCAGAATATAAAATAAGCCTACACAAACCATCAGCATTTCTCTATACTAACAACAAAGTCCAACAATAAGAGATAAAAAGAGAAATCCCATTTAAAATAATTGTAGACAATATACAGTATCTGGGACTCACCAAGACAAATCCAGAAACTATATGATCATAACTACAAAATGGTTTTCACACAGATAAATTTAGGCTTACACAAACAACAGATCTAAAAAAAAACATTAATTTCTCCTGGGTTGGAGCCAATATAATAAAAATGACCATCCTACCTAATTTTACCTATTCAGTACATACCAACAAAAATACCAAAAATTTACTTCAGAGCTAGAAAAAATTATAAAATTCATCTTGCCAAGATGATAAAAGGCCAAGAATATCAAGGAAATTAATGAGGGGAAAAAGAATGTTGGTGGCTTAGCTTTACCAGATCTCGAATTGCAGTATTAAAGTAGTAATTATTAAATCAATCTTTTACTGGCTATGAAATAGGGTAGTGAATTAGTGGAATAGATTATCCATTCAACACAGAGTAATAAATAACCATAGTAACCTAATGTTTGAGAAACCGAAAGATACAAGATTTTGGTATAAGAATAGAATATTTTGACAAAAAACTTCTGGGGAAACTGGAAAACAGTGTAGCAGAAATGAGGCATAGACCATCACTTCATGCCAAATACCAAGGTAAAGCCAAAAGACACATGATTTAGAAACAATGGGTAAAAACACAAATTAGGGGACAGTTTACCTGTCAGATCTGTAGAAAAGGGAAGAATTTAAGTTAAAACAAGATACAGAGAATGTCATAAAACATAGATAACTTGGTGTATATTAAATTTAAATATTTTTGCACAAACAAAACCAATGTAACCAAGATCAGAAAGGAAATAACAACTAGGAAAAAATCTCTATAGCTAATATCTCTGGCCTCATTTTTCAAATAGAGAACTGAATCAAATTTATAAGAATGAAAAGCATTCCTCATTAACAAATGGTCAAAGGATATGAACAGACAATTTTCAGATGAAGAAATTAAAATTATCTTTAGTCGTGATAAAATGTTCCAAATCCCTACTAATTAGAGAAATGCAAATTAAAACAACTCTGAGGTGCCACCTTACATCTATCAGCCTAGCTAATATGACCAAAAAGGAAAACGATAAATGTTAGGGGGATGTGGAAAAAAATGAAATACTATTAGACTGTTTTTGGTGCTGGGAACTGATACAACCATTTCTGGAGAGCAAATATGGAACCACACTCAAAGGGCCATAAAACTGGGAATACCCTTTTTACCTAGTAGTACCACTACTAGGTTTGTATCCTAAAGACATCTGAAAAAGGGGGAAAGACTTTATGCGTAGAAAAATATAGCAGCTCTCTTTGTGGTGGCAAAGAACTGAAAATTAAGGGGATGCCATTAATTTGGGAATGGTGAAACAATTGTAGTATATGATTGTGATGGAATGTGTAATAATGAAAAATTAGATATTATATAGATATATATTAAGGTGTGGTCGCCAGGAATCAATCAGATCTAGATTGATTCCATAAATAAAACAGACCCAAGTCAGGATGGGTTTTATGGTAGTTTATTTACAATTAGGAAGATTGAAGGTAAAGAGAAAGAGAGAGAGAGAGAGAGAGAGAGAGAGAGAGAGAGAGAGAGAGAGCGAGCGCGAGCGCACAAGCGCTCTTGTCCTGACCAGCGGAGGTCCTGGCCGAGTGAGAATTAAAAAGAATAATTAAATTAGGCTACTAGCCACAAGGCCTTAGTAATTAGAGAGGCAAAGAAGCCTCCTAGAGGCAGGGACTCTGGAAACGCCAAGGTAGGCCAAAGGAAGTCAGCCTAACTTGCCCACATGACAATCCAGAAGGGAAGCTGCCTGAGGTCTCAGCTGAGATCCTTCAGCACCAAGTTCAAAGCGGGAACTCCCTAAACAGGAAGTTACCATCATACTTGAAGAAATAGCATCTTTTGTCACTTCCTGGAGGTCCACCTCTAATTCAAGTAGCAGCCTCTACACCGTTTTGGCCTGCCCAAAGGGCAGTCCCTTGTTCTTAATTTGTTACTTATGTCATGTGTGGGTAACTCATCTCCTCTCCCCACAAAGGTAGGTGGGGATGACATTATCTCTGGTGGCTAGAATTTTAACTATGAATGGGGGTGAGCTAATTCCATTTACACAAATGGAAATTATGAAAATATGAGCAGGCTAATTAAAAAAAAACTTGGAAAGAACAATATGAGATAATAAACAACGAAATGAGTTGAACCAAGAGAACATTATACACAGTTCCAGATTTAATACTGAAGAATAACTTGTGAATGTTACCTCCAGAGAAGGAACTGAAAAAAAGAAACATATGTCTCCTGGATAATGCTTTCTATGATGCAGACTGGGGAAAGAAGGGCTAAGATGACATCTGTAAATAAATTCTTCATTCAAACCAAGATAGGGGAAGAGGGAAGGAAAACAGAAAAAAAGGAGGATGAGGGAAAAGTATAGTCCTTGGAGGCTTTCCAACCTGGAATAGAAGCAATCCTAGAGGGGCAAGGAGGTGGCTCAATGGATAGCTAGGCCAAAAGTCAGGAGGTCCTGTGTTCAACTTCCTAGATGTATGACCCTAGGCAAGTCACTGAACTCCAATTGCCTAGCCCTTACTGCTCTTCTGCCTTAGAAACAGTGCTTAGTATTGATTCTAAGATGGAAGGTATGGTTTATTTATTTTTTGTTTGTTTTAAAAATATTTTTCTCCATGGTTACACGATTTATGTTCTCTTCTTCTCCTCTTCCCTCCCCACCATTGGAGATGACAAGCAATTGCACTGGGTTATACATGTATTATCACTTATACCTATTTCCATATTATTTATATTTGTAATAGAATAATCTTTTAAAACCAAAAATCCCAATCATATACCCATACATAAGTGATAAGTGATATGTTTTTCTTGTGTTTCTACTCTCACAGTTCTTTCTCCAGATGTGGATAGCATTCTTTCTCATAATTCCCTTGGGATTGTTCTGGGTCACTGCATTGCTACTAGTAGCAAAGTCTATTACATTTAATCGCCCCACAATGTTTCAGTTTCTTTATATAATAGTTCTGCTCATTTCATTCCACCTCAGTTTGTGGAGGTCTTTCCAGTTCATATAGAAATCAAGCAGTTCATCATTCCTTATAGCACAAATAGTATTCCATCATCATCATATACCACAATTTGTTCAACCATTCCTCAATCGAGGCACACCCTCCTCATTTTCCAATTTTTTGCCACCATAAAAAGCACAGCTATAAATATTTTTGTGCAAACACAACCTTTCCCATTTTTTTTATCTTTATGGGATACAAAACCAGCAGTGGTATGGCTGGGTCAAAGGGCATAGTTCCAAATTGCCTTCCAGAATGGTTGGATCAATTCACAACTATATCAGCAATGCATCAATATTCCAGTTTTGCCACATCCTCTCCAACGTTTATTATTTTTCTTTACTGTCATATTGGTCAATCTGCTAGGTGTGAGGTGGCACCTCAGCATTGTTTTGATTTCTATTTCTTTAATCGGGAGGGGTTTAGAACGCTTTTTCATATGATTATTGGTAGTTTTGATTTCTTCACCTAAAAATTGCCTGTTTATATTCCTTGACTATTTGTCAATTGGGGAATAGCTTGATTTCTTATAAATTTGACTAAGTGCCTTATATATCTGAGAAATTAAGATCTTTGTCAGAGAACTTTGTTATAACATTTTTTCCCAGTTTGATGCTTCCCTTCTAATTTAATATAGTAAAAATTATTCATTTTATACCTTGCAATGTTCTTTATCTCTAGCTTGGTCTTAAATTCTTCCCTTCCCCATAGATCTGACATGTATACTATTCCACATTCACCTAATTTACTTATATCACTCTTTATATTTAAGTCATATATGCATTTTTAATTTATCTTGGTATAGGATATGAAATATTAATATGAACCTAATTTTAAAAATTAATTTATTTATGATATTTTCCCATGGTTACATGATTTGTGTTCTTTCCCTCCCCTCTCCTTGAGCTGACAAGCAATTCCACTAGGTTATGTATGTATCATTGTTCAAAACCTATTTCCATATTATTAATATTTGAAATAGAGTGATCATTTAAAGTCAAGATCCCCAATCATATACCCATCAAACCACATGATTGATCATATTATAAATTTTTTGCCATACTGTTTTCCAATTTTCCCAGCAGTTTTTGACAAACAGTGAGTTCTTGTCCCAAAAGCTGGGATCTTTGGGTTTATTTAAAAGAACATTTTAAAAAAGTAGCAGCAGGAGCAGCAATCCTAGGACACTGCAAGCCTGTAGCAGTGCTGTATACCAGGTATCAGGAAGACCAGGGAACTTCAAAGGGAAACTCCAGCTTTGTCAAATACCTGCAGGCTCTAAACTCAAAGGGTTTGTAAAGGTGGTCACAAGAACCAGTAATCAGGCCACCTGACCAAGAGGATTTGAAAGTTTATAGGCCAAGGAACTGTGCAATCCTCCATACTTTGAAGAGCTCAGTCTTTTTGTATACAAAGAATATAAATGGCCTGGTACCTGCCAGCACGTTGTCCAGAGATACTAATGGAAGTTAAGGCCTGCAGCAGAATCCCAGATAATACAGATTAGGAGCACATCATCCCATCTAAGAGTATGAAAATGCAACTGATACCTGACCCTGAGCACAAGTCCCAACTCAGGAAGTAAAGCTTAAAATAGGAAAAAAAGTAAATAAGAAAACCAAACAATAAAGAATCTATCTATCTATCTATCTATCTATCTATCTATCTATCTATCTCGGGAGACAGGTTTAGAGAAATAAAGTAAGTCCACAGTAATTATGAGCACAACTGCTTGGCCACAAGGATTATTAGAATTCCTAGAGAAGATGAAATCAAATGAGACACTATTTATAAAAAGTACTTAGCAGAGTACCTGGCAGACAGTAGGCGCTAAAAGTTCTCTTCTAAATAACAGGGATACAAACAAATGCCAAAACAATCCACACTCTTGAAGAGCTCACAATCTAATGGAGGAAGGCAACATGCAAGTAACCTCGTACAAACAAGCTACATACAGTACAAATTAGAAATAACTAACAGAAGGAAAGCAGTAGAATCCAAAGTGATAAGGAAAGGCTTCCAAAAGAGGGTAGGATTTTAGCTGAAAGAAGCCAGGGAAGCCAGGAGATAGTGAAGAAGAGGGAAATCATGTGTGAAAGACAATGAAAAACCCTGGAGTTAGGAGATGGAAATACTATATATATGTGAGGAGCAGTAAGGAGACCAGTATTTGTAAGATTACTGAGTATGTGAAAGGGTATCAATTATAAAAAAAAAAAAAAAAAAAACCTAGAAAGGAGGGAAGGGATCAGATTATGGAAGGTACTGAATAACAAACAGGATTTTATATTTGGTCCTGGTAGTAATGGGAGCCACTGAAGTTCATTGGGGGATGAGGGAGGAGACACCGACAGATTGTCCTTTAGTAAGATCATTTTGACAGCTGAGTGGAAGATGGATTGGAGTGGGAAGAGACTTATGGCAAGATGACCAACCAGCAAGTTGCTGCCATAGTCCGGGGGTGAGGCACTAGAAGAATGAAGGGGGCTTTTGCAAGAGATGTTATAAAACTAAAATTGACAGACCTTAACAACAAATTAGACATAGGGGATGAAAAAATGTGAGAGTCAAGGATTATACTATGTTGCCAGGCTGGGGAACTGGAGGAATGATGGTACTCTCAACAGTAATGGGAAATTTGGAAGCGAGTAGTATATATGGGAAAAGATAATAAGTTCAGTTTTGGACATGTTGACTTTAAATGTATACTGGATATCCAGATAGTAAACTCTAATGGGCAATCATGAGAGACTGGAGGTCAGTAAGAAGAGAGATTAGAGCTGGGTAAGCAGATTTAAAGATCCTCAGCAGAAATGATAATTTAATCCATGGAAGTTCATAGGACAACCAAGTGAAAAAAGTATAAAGGGAGAACAAAAGGTGTCCCCAGGATAGTAAAAATGA
This sequence comes from Gracilinanus agilis, assembly GCF_016433145.1. Lineage (NCBI taxonomy): Eukaryota > Metazoa > Chordata > Mammalia > Didelphimorphia > Didelphidae > Gracilinanus > Gracilinanus agilis. The sequence goes on along the minus strand of NC_058134.1, from coordinate 214,135,533 downwards.
AGTTAGGGAAAGAAAATGAAAATCCATTAAAGAAAAAGAAGAAGGAAGATGGGTAGGAGGAAAACCAGGATAGAGGTATTTCACAAATACCTAAAAAATAGAGAATATGAAGTGTCAAAGGCTGCAGAGTTCAAATAGTAGGAAAACTGAGAAAACGCCATTGGATTTGGTGATTAAGAAATCATTAGTAACTTTTAAGAAAGTAATTTCAGTTGAATTATAAGGTCAGAGTTAAAAAGAAAGTTTGAAAGTTGAGAGCTGTAATGATGAGCAAGGTAAACAAGGGGCCTTGAGCTGGTATCAGGCTAGCAGGAGGATAGTGTTGGTTGTTAGGATGGAGTGAGCAACTTCAGTTGGGCCTGAAGCTTGTTTATGGAAGTACAAGGCTCCAAAACCTGAGAACTGAGTGCTCAGTGAAACCTCAGGGCTAGCCACAAGGCTCCTTTAAGATATCAGGCCGCCAGCCCCACCCTGCTGAGGAAACTGCCTCTTACTGGCTAATGGCAGTCTGGCAGGAAGTGGATGTAGAACTTCCTGCCCTCAGCTAAGGAGCTTGTTCCAGCCCTAACAGCTCAGAATCCTTAGTCTGTTGCCTGTTCTCCTAGCCTTTGTTGGTAGGGAAATAACCACAGGATTCACTGGTTAAGGCTATGGGATTTATTGGTAACTGGGGAAGGAACATGGCAATGGTAAGAGATTAGGAAATGCTAAAATCTGTTGTTGAGGTTTATCTGGCTAAAGCTGGTAGAAAGTCCTTGGAAGGTCTAGGCAGACAGAGGGCAGCCAGCCCTCAGCCAGAGTGAAGCAGTCTCTGGTTAGGAAATTGAGTTGATATAATAGCTAATTTGTAGATGATGATAAATAATAATATTGTGTTGCTCTAGTTGTTTGGGTCCTAAATCCTAATTTCCCATGTTCTCACTCCTGCCACCCTTTACACCAGCCACCCGGGCCCAGGGAAGGGGGAGATGAGTGGTCAGGTCCAAGTCAGGTCAGGGAAGAACCCAGCTCTGGGTTTCCAGGGCTTTTTATACTCTCAGCTCAGCTGCCAGTTGGTATCTGCCAAGTGTCTCATGCCCTCTTCAACATTCCATCCAGGGCAACTGATGAGTTTGCCTTAAGCCAACATGGCAATGCTAAAATCCTATATTACAGAGCTAAAAAGAAAGCAAGAGTAAAGAATGTGGAGACATCTATCTCAGGATGGATCGCCATCTCAGGGAGTTTAGCCCCAAAAAGAAGACGAGATATGGAACAACAGCAAGGAGGAAGGATGGATGAAAACAATGTTTTGAGAGGATGGAGGAGACAAAGGCATATTGCAGCAGTAGGGAAGCAGTCAATAGTCATGGAAGATATGTGAGAGAGCAGGAATAATAGAAGGAACAATCTGTGAGAGAGATTAAAAAGATATCACCTGTCCACGTAGAAGCCTAGGTAAGAAGAACAATCTCTTCATGTGAGGGATAAAGGAGGAGATAGTGGCAAGAGGCTTATTGACGATATAAGATTGAAAAAGAGGAGAAGAGGAAACTCAGGGAATGGCCTCAATTTTTTTAGAGAAACATAAGGCAAAGTTCTCTGCTGGGAGGGCTAGGGGAAGAGGGAGCCATGGGAGATGTGAGGAGGGGGAAAAAGTTTGAAAGACCCCAAGTGGTGAGTGACACGCCAAGGTCACTGAGAAGGGAGGTATAAAAGGATTGCTTTGCAGCAGTGAGGCCCCAGCTGAGATCAGGTATCATAAAATTGGAATGGGCCTAATCAGTGTGGTTTCATTATTTTCTCCAGTTTTGTTCAGTAGCTTGTTTGTGTAGCAGGAACATGAAGGTAGCAGATGGTAGAAGGTATCCAAGACTGAGATTTGGCAAAACAGAACCCACAAAGGGAGATAAGTACTCAAGAAAACAGTATAGAGGTAAGATGGGTAAAGGGAAAGAGTTAAGATGGAGGGACTAAAGGCATTTTTTTCCTCTTGATTTTAAGAAAGGGTAGGGTAAGAGAATAAACTAGGGAACAAATAATTGGGATGTATGAATAACAGAGTATATGAACCAAGGGGATGGGAAGCAAGTATCATGTACTTCACTATCATATAAACCAAAGGATGGTTACACAAATTTAGTGTAAAAATACATTAAACTAAACAGAGAAACAGGTAGAACAGAGAGAGGAGTCATGAGAGAGAGATTACTCAAAAGCAAAACAAATTTCATCTTTCAAGGGTAGATCATAAAAAAAAGAATTAAAGGAAAGGAATGCTTAAGAAAAGCTTATTTATCTGACCAAGGGGAAGAGAGAAGATCCCTGGAGTGGATGTAGACTGTTTTAATTTCAGGTCATTAGTGTTAACTATATTCTTTCTCTTTCACCATCTTCTTTGAAAAGAAGGGTGGGGGTGGGGAATGGGAAGAGGCAAAGAGAGAAAAAGACCTAAGAGAATATGACTGAAGGAAATTACATGATTAACAATCATAACTGTCAAATACAAACGGGATGAACTCATCCTCCCAAAAAAAAGATAACAGAATGCATTAAAAAATGGAATCCAATACCGCAAGCACATGTGAAACAAATATTCAAATGCAGTTAAAAAGACAAGCTGGAACAGAATTTATTATACTTCTGCTAAACTCAAAAAAGCAAGGGTAGCAATCATGACTTTGATCAAAGCAAGAGTTAAAAATCTGGCAAAAAAAGTGGAGACAAATTATAGTCATTATTCAATCATTTCAATTGGGTCCAACTCTTCTTGACCCTATTTGGGGTTTTCTTGGCAAAACTCATTTTACAGATAAGGTACTAGGCAAACAGGGTTAAGTGACTCACCCAGGGTCACAGAGCTAATATGTGCCTGAGGCCAGATTTGAACTCAGAGAGATGGCTCTTCCTGACTCCAGGTCTGGCACTGTATACACTGTACCATCTAGCCATAGTTTGTAGACAAAATACATCATGCTTAAAGACAACAAATTATTATTCTTATAATATTGGTTTTGGCTTAGAGACAGGGTGGTGGGTACTGAGTTCTCTGGATTTGAGTAGTGAAGACAGAACAAAGAGGGAGGATGGCAATGGCAGAGTGTTGGTGTATGGAGGCAGGAGGGTGCTGGGCACCAAATGTGCACATGCTGTCAAGCCAAAGACTGATGGCCTGCCAGCAATGACATGGTAGAAAGAGAGGAAGCCAAAGCCAGTATGATCTTTAAAATAACTGACTCTACCAAGAAAGCTAACCAAGTGACAGAAGATGTGGAGAAATTTTGGAATGATTAGAAGGTGGGCACAATTCTCTGGTATAGGCAGGAAGCAGCACCAAAGCTAAGTCTAGCTATAAAAATTATGACTAGATGTGCAGTTAGAGCATGGCGAAGGGATCTCAACCATTTTGAATCACTTTGTAACCAAATACCTGAAAAATGGGGCTCTTCTGACCATGGCTGGGGCTAAGTTAACTTTAGATGCAATTCCAGGGAGTTTTTCTTTCATTTTAGTAGCTTTTTGCTTATCTCTCATGATTATAATATGCTAAAGGAAACCATCCACCAGCTCTAGTTGGGCAAAACAGCAGTCTGCTATCAGATTCCACAGCAACTGCTATGCTTGTGGTTACTCTGGAAATACCAGTCAATAGGAAATCAATGGCTGATGCCAGCTTCAGCTCTTATATTCCATTAGAATTCCTTGCTGAAACTTTCATGACTAGATCAGTCAGTCAGTAGTCAACAAACATCTGTTGAGCATTACCTATGTGATTGGCACTATGCTAGGTACAAATACAAGGAAAAGGAAGGCCAGTTCCTGCCCTCAAAGGGGCTACAATTGGACAATACATAATAGAGAGCTGAAAGGGGGAGGTGAGGAAAGGGCGAGGAGGAGGTACCCAAAGAAGAGAGTGGAAAATTCTGGAAAGTTTTATCTAGAAGGGGAAATAAAGACGGTTTGTTTGGGGCCCTTTCTAAAAATGGAGGTTCCAGAAAGAATTCACAAATGGTAGAAGGAAGCCTTGGAGGTGGAGAGCTATTTCTGAATGAGAAGGCTACAGTAAGAGAAGTTCCAAGTGTTATAAAGAAAGAGATTCTAGGAAGATATAGATATCTAGTGATGTGGATGTATCTCTGTATTCTCCCTAGGTGCAGGTAATGGGAGAACACCAACCCAATCACCCTTGCTAGATGTTAATTTCCCCTTTCAATAACAGTTGCCCAGGGAGGACCCTGAAAGGTTAGGTAGATGGGTAACCCTTTCAGGTCCAACCTGGGGTTGGAAAAATTATTAATATAGGGCTCTAATTAGCCTTGGATCACATTTGGTATCTGACTGCGTTAGCTCCTTCCCCAAGGGTCGTGTTACAAAGACCACTCAGGAAGGTACTTATTAAACACTCTATCTATAATCTATAATCAGGGAAAGGATAATCAGGATAAGGCTTGGGGATTGGAGACCTTGTCAATCTAATATCAAAAACTAATTAACACTTGGGACTGGAGGCTATTGATTTAGTAGAAGCTGGAGCTCTGGTCTTCACAACCCCTCTGGCCCAGCCTGGCCACTGCCAAGCTAGAGAAAGGTGACTGCTCTTAATGTAGCTGTGTTGGTGATTTATTCTCTCAGCTTTTTCACTATCAGTGTTTGGTGATGTACTAGCTCTCACAGCCTTCAAGAAATATTCATATCCTACCACCTTCTTCTTCAGCCTCCCTTCACCACCCAGGGACCCAAGCCCAAACATCAAAGTCCAGGACCAAAGATCAAAGACCAAAGACCCCTTCCAGGTGGCTGTTAGGGTTATTTATACCTCCAGGCCAACCGACTTTTGCCCCTGGTTCACAGCATCTGGGAACATTCCAATCTCTCCAACTGCCTCCCTTGTCAATCAAAGTTGGTATCCATCATTTCCCAGGATGTGAATATAACACAAGTGAGAAGGTACTGTGGCAAAGGTCAGAGAGTAAGAAGGAGATCCAGAAGTAGACTTAAAGATGGCTGGACTAGGGCTCTCCTTCAAACTGGAGTTCTTTATGAGAGGAACACAACAAAAAGGGGAGGGGGCCTCAGAGGCAAAGAGATATTCCAGGTGAGAAAACCATAGAGAAAGAATGTTCAAAGGAATACTAGGAACATAGGGAAAAACAGATGAAGTTGAGAAATTTTAACCCACAGTAACCATGGAAGGAAAAGACTATCAATTTCAACCTTTGCAGCATCTTTCAAATGTGCCCCCTTCTTTGCTGACATTGACACTGCTCTAGTTCAAGCCCTCATCATTACTGTCACAGCCTGCTAGTGGGCCCACTAGCTTCAATCTCTCCCTACTACAATCCATCCTTCATTCAGCCACTAAAATGATTTTCCTGACGCACAGGTCTGATTCCCTACTCCATAAACCCCAGGGATTCACTATTGCCTCCAGGATCAAATACCTTGTCAGGTATTCAAACCCTTCAGAACCTAGCCATTTTCTAGTCTTACACTTTACTCTCCAATATGTATGCTATGATCCAGGGACACCGATTTCCTAAATGTTCCACAAACAAAACACTCCATCTCTTAGCTCTGGGCATTTTCTCTGAACTGAAATGCTCTCCCTCTGCCACTCTATTGATTTCCCTGGCTTCTTTTAAATCCCAACTAAAATTCCATCTTCTAGAGAAAGTCCTCATCCTCTCTTCAATCTGGTGTTCTCCCTGGTAATTACTGCCTATTTTTTCTGTATGTATCTTGCTCTTTATACATTTGTTTGCATGTTGTCTCCCCCATTAGATTATGATCTCTTTGTAGGCAGGGGTTGTCATTTATCTCTTTTTTGTATCCCCAGAAAATAGCACAGTGCTTGGCACATAAAAGGCACTTAATCAATCAATCAATCCATCAATAAATAAATATTGGTTGGGCCTCAGTTTCCATTTAATCCAATGAGAAGGTTGGACTACCTGATTTCTAAGCTTTCTTCTAGATTTGATATTCTAAGATTATATGAAATGCAGCACCATTATTGGATACATAAAAGTTGATTAACTTTTTTTTAATTAATTTTTTAATCATTTATTAATATTCATTTTTAACATAGTTAAGTTGATTAACTTTTGAAATGCCATACTTTATGAAGTAAAATGATTTAAGTTGAAATTTTCATTTTAGGCATTACAGACTGGGCTTAAATTGGGTCTACCCTCCTAACACCCCACTCCCACCCCTGGTTAAGTCCAATACTGGAATGGAATAGGACTCATAGGTTATTTACCAATTAACCCATTTTTGGAAAGATCCTACTCCCATAAACATTTTATTGAGACCTTATTGCTTATGCAATTAAGGAAACACTGATTGAGCTACAGAAAAATCTCACACACCCTAGCCTGAGTTACTCCTGTAAAAGGAGTTTTTTAAATTTATCAGAGTTTATCTCAGAAAAGGTAGCCAGGTTGAAAATTTAAGAACAGAGTACTTCCTGGCAGGAGCAGGACCCAGAAGGAGTGTAGAGAAGCCCGCTAGACTGTATCAAACAGGTAGGGGCCAAAAGACAGGGCACATCAAAGGAGGGCTCTTCAACAGAGATATTCAGTAAGGATCCCACACTGATTCAACATAGCTTCCCAGTATCATGATATCAGTCCATGGTCAAAAAACTCAAAAAGGAATAAAACTCCCCCAAATCTTTTGTATTCACAGAACCAGGAAGCCAATCAAAAACCTGAGCTAGTTCCTGAGAATGAAGAGGAGGAGAAAGGAGGCTTAGTAAAAGTTTGCCTATCGTAAATGGCAAGGTCCTATGAAATATTGCTCCTACCACACCAGAGCATCAGTGCTGTCACTTAACTAATAATTCAACAAAAAAGAACTACATGAGACTCAAAAATTGATGAAAATACCTGGTCTAAATAAGTGAATCAGGTTTGTTTGAGGGGAAAAAAAAACCAAGCACAAAGTAATTAATCCACTACTACATTTACCATTAGAGTCATAGATTTAGAATCAGAAAGGAATTTAGAGATTATCTAATTCAACTCTCTTATTTTACAGATAAGGAAACTAAAGCTCAGAGTTGTGATTTGAACAAGATTATGGGTAGAAAGAGCAGCAGAACTCAAGTCTTCTTATTCCAAATCTAGTGGTCAGACACTACATAAAAAGATGTAGAAAAACATAAAGAAATTTCATCTTTTTGCTTCTCTTTAAAAAAAGTCCAGAAAACAAGGACTATAATCAAAACAAATTACCACTTGGTTTGGAATGGGAACAATCAAAGGATAATAAATTTAAAGCACAAAGAGACTATATTAATCCTCTAGTTCAACTCCTTCGTTTTATGGATAAGGAAAGTGAATCCCAGAGAGGTAGGTAACTTGTCTCAGGTAGTTTACAAGAGGATTTTAGCATTGGTACTACAATTTCAGATTGCATACTCTCTTAATTGATTCCACAAATGCCCCTTAGACTATATAAAACCATAGTAAAGTAATGGCAAATTGAGTGAACATCAACAACAAAAAAAACTATGCTACATATGGCTACAGCAATGAAAAGAAATTCCAATTATCTAGAATAGCCAAGTAACAGGGTATTCTTTTGAATGAAAAATTCCGATTAGAAAACTGAATTATCACTATTCTAATACAATAAAATTTAATTCTTTTAATTTCCCAGAATTGTCTTGTGTATAAAATAAATAAACACAGAAAACAAGTGATTCATTTGATAGGACATAACACATGTAAGCACTTCACCTTCTAAAAAAATCTCTCATATTTTTTCTCTCTTAAAAAAAAAACAACCAAAATCTACTTACTTAGACTCTGAAAAAGTAAATAATAGAATTTTTTAAAAACCCACTCTAATTTGGAATCAATACTAAGTATCATTCCAAGGCAGAACAGTAGGTGCTAGACAGTGGGTGCTAAGTGACTTGCCCAGGGTTACACAGCAGGCTGCCAGAACCACATAAGTATCTTTGAACTGAGTACCTCCCATTTCCAGGCCTGGTTCTCTATCCACTAAGCCGCCTAGCTGCCTATATTATTGAGTCTTTACTGATCCATCTATGTTAAGAGATTAGAAAACATACCACTATGGCACTGAATAGTCATTCAGAGTCCAGTCAGTTCTTTTTGGGGAAAAAAATTGGTTTAAATAGCCTGAGGAATGTTCACATTTCTCTAAGGTAGGAGTTCTTGACTTTGTGTATGTCACAGACTCCTTTTTATGGTTAATCTAACGGACAGATCTTTCCACAGAATGTTTTTAAATGAATAAAACAAAATTCATAGGATTACAAAGGAAATCAATTAAACTGAAAGTTATCAAAATATTTAAAAAGTAAGTTTTATAGATCCCAGATTAAGAACAAACAAATAAACAAACAAAAAATATATATATAAAACAGCATAAGTTTTGGCTTAGATACAAAATAAGATTTTTCATCTGCTAGGAATTGTTTAGGCTTGGTTTCACCTGGAACATAGGCCTTATTCCAAATGATGCAAGATTGAACTCAATTGCAAATTACCTCTTTTTCAGTCATAGCCTTAACATTACTGACTTAAGAACTATACTTAACTCAGGATGTCACCTGGACTTAGTGCATAAATGCTTCTAACATTGCAATCATAGTGTGCTACAAGCGGGCTCTTGGCCTAATCAAACATTTCCAGGGAAGCATATGCATTTCAGTTTGCAACCAATAGATGCTTTATTAAAAATTTTAAATGCTCTGTACCACTACTATGGTCAAACAGATATCTCACTTTGAATTCAGGAACAAAAGTTCAAAAACATTAGGAAGTAACTTGAAAATGAGAGCTCGGAGTTGAATATAAACCTATAATTCAAAAGCTGTTCAGAAAAAGGAAACTGGGCTTTGAAAGAACAGTGGTTTACTTTTAGTAAGATTGTATCTCTTTAAACTTCTGGTGAACTATCCAGAACTTCTTCAATTTCTGTCCAAATTACAAATTATGCTGGCTTCTCTGAGATCTCCTCAAGTAAAGTTTCCACCAATAAAGGCTGAACCCAGAAGAGCCTAGAAGTAAGCCTCAGAATTATATATAACCCCCCAAAAGCTTTCTAAAACTTCTGTTTATTAAGCTTTAAATAAGATGCTTCAAGTAAGTCCACCAGTACTATTAAACTCTATAATGCAAATCTAGTCGTATTATTTTGGTATGCTATCCTTGTCATATTAAAAAAAATATTTATGGCCTTCATGAGTACAAGTTCTTATTTGACTTAGGTTTAATGTGGACTTTATTTGTTCTTTTCTTTAAAAAAAAAGAAAAAGCTTTTTTGCTTTTTGAATAAGAACAGTATATAAAATGTTCATGAATAAGTGGCCACTAATATGCAAAGAGCAGAATAGATTTGTTGCCAGTCAGGAAAATGACATATGGCAAAAAAAATCAAAATGTGTAATTGAGAAGCTACTGTAGTTTCTGGACTTAATGCCAAGAATTTATTTCTGTGCATTATTCATCTTTTAAATAAAAATGTTGCAAATGACCTGAGGTTTAAAATTAGGGGAAAACCTCATTATTCATTCTACAAATATAATTCTTATTGAATATTTAAAACTAATCAGTGTTGGTTAGATACTCATAATTACAGCAATTACAGCAACTTAAATTCATTAGTATGCTTATACTGTATTTCGCCAGTCTACTGGAGGTCAGAGTGATTCACAGTATGTAACCTTATCTAAATGTTAGGCTACCCATCAAAGAAGTATAACGATATTAATTCACAGTCTACCTTTCTGTAAATGCTAAGGATCTCTGCAAAGTAGATGTTAAGGAATCAGGAATGCTACTGATTTTGAATTTCCTGGATGATTTTCTGTATTACACTTAATTCTTAAAAGTAATTTCTTACAAGATAGTCAGAACTATTGAACTCTTACCCTGAAATCAGATAAAGATAAGATGGAAAATAGGCGGAGGTCATTTTTAATTTAACAAGTCTCATCTAATACACTGCCATTCAAGAACATTTGGCCACTTGGCCTAGGTAAAACGTTGCTATTAATCTAGTACTTCATTCTTATCTTTAAAGAATCTCAGAGAACTAAAACCAATCAGATTTTTCATCTCCAAGCACAAGTTTATACTGTGTCCGACAGTCCCATATTTATGTGCTGACAAAATAAATTACACTGACTGCTTCCAAATGATTAACTGGCTTCTCATTGATCAAACCCTGGCACAACAATGCAACCAACATTAAATTTGAGGAGAAAAACCGTTACTCCTCTCCTGGCAATACGAATAAAACACAGTGCTGCCCTTAAATATTTAATTCATTCTGAACAGCCTCTTCAAATCCACCGCAAACCATAGCTCAGGTCCCAATCAATCTGACCCAGTTCCTATTCTGGACACAGGCTCAGCTTCCTCTAGTCCTCCTGCCCCTTCGTTCTGCTTAAAGAGTCTAAGGGGGGATGGGGGGAAGGGAATATGTTCTGGCAGATATTTCCTTTCCCTTTTAGTATCCACAGAGAAGGAAAAAAGGGAAAGGGGGATGAGGGTGACCACGCAGCGCTCCCCTCCAATCCCCCAAAGAGACAGGAGTTGCCTGGCGAGACTCACCTAGTAGAGGTGCCCTTTCTCACGTCGCACATCATGCATTTGAAAGCCTCCGCGCTGTTCCGGAAGGTGCAGACACTACAATCCCAGTATCCCTCATCCGAGGATGGCTTCGGCTGCCGCTTCGGCCTGCAACATGCAACCCGAGACAAATTACGCCCAGGGGTCAGCACCAGCTTCCAAAACAATCAGCCATCAGCCTCAGTCCCAGCCCTTTCGGGTTTTCCTCCCGAAGCCGGCCCGAAAGCACTTGAATTTACTTCCCACCCCCTTCCTACGGACCCCCCCCCCCGCTGCCCTCCCCGGCTCCGCTAGGGTGGGGGAGGGGAGAGTGGCGGGGAAAGGAGAGGGAAAACAAGAGGGGCGGCCGGGGGGCTCGCTGCTGCGGCGTTTGAGGCTGAGAACTGCTGTTGCTGGAGCCGCCCACCAGCCTGTCGCCATCGCGATTCCATTGTAGAGCCACCACTTCCCTCCAGCCAACCTAGACCGTAGCCTCCATCCATCCCGCTCCCTCGGAGCCGGGGCCACCAGCGCGAGGCGGCCACCTGAATCCGAGAGGGCAGAGGGGGCGACTTGCTCCCTCCGGACTGGCGATCCCTGGAGTAGCGCACGGTTACCTGGTCGGGCTCTTCTTGTCTCCCATGGCTCGGCTATAAAAAGACACCCCGGAACCCGCGGCCGCTAGCTCGGTGTTTGTCAATAAGAAGGAGAATCACCCCGAGCGGAAGCACTCCGGGAGGGGGGCGGGGAGAGGTAAGCGGCGAAGCTGGTAGGCGCCGCCAACGCAGATCCCTCCACCCTAGCCTCCAGCTGTCGGAGAAACTCCGGCTCGCGGCCACGTGACTGGTGCCCGCCAACCCCAAGCGGGGCCGGATACTTCAAACCCTGCGAGCTCAGCTTGCGGGCTTTGCAAGCTGGCGGCTTCCCCCTAACTAGGATCTGCTAGTATTTTCCACCTCCCTTCCTCTTCCTGATATTTGACATCTTTGGGCCGCTAGAAACCGGCTGCCCGACAGGTAACCGAAGGGCCCACGTTCAGGAAGTCGTTTTCCTTTCTTACCTAGCACTGCCATGGGCAAGCCCTGGTATTGGGGGCCAAGGCTTAAGTGTGCTTTCTTGGTTTAGCAGACCGTGAAGCCACATGCCACGTATCCCCCTCCCCCCGGATGTATGGGTGGCCCCTCAGCATTGGCGAGGGTGCCCAAAGAAATACGGAGCATAGTGCTGTAAAAAGGGCCCTGCGTTTGGCTTCTCTTTCGTAGCATACTGACTCTCAACAAATTTACAAAGTCCATGAGGCCAGATTTCCTAATATGCGTGTGATGAGGTCCTCCCTATCCTTCCACCTCTCCGCTCAGCGTGAACATTTATAGTCTTCCGGAAAGGCAAAGACAGTGTCATTGCCCTCGAAAAGCTGACAATTTAATGGAGGACATTACAAGTGTAAGAGAAGCTTTTTCTAAACTATTGTAGTTTCTAAACTTAATACCAAGAAATCATTCCTGTGCATTATTCATCATCTTTTAAATAAAAATGTTGCAAATGACCTGAGGTTTAAAATGAGGGCAAAGCTTATTATTCATGCTACAATTATGTAAAATAAGATATATATGTGTGTGTATATAAATACATATATATTCCTCTCATACTCTATAAATATACATATAATGTACAGAAATTCTAAACACATCTTTTATAAATCCTAATGCAATAAAAATTATATTCAGTGAAGAGCCTTTGAACTCCTTTTAAAGGCTTCGCGATAAAAAAATTATTTGGAGTCGAGTGATAATTAACTTCACTAAAATTAATGCAAACAATAAAATAACACACTATCACTAAGAGAGAGAGAGAATGGGAGGAAATCTCAGAAGAGATTTTAATAGGAATGACTTCTTGCAAAAGATGGAATTTGATCTGAATCTTGAAGAAAGTCCAGAGGTAGAGCATTCCCCACATAGGGATATAACAGGAAAAAAAAAAAAAAAGACCAATTTTTGAGGGGAAGTGGGAAAACTGAGCCACTGATATACTGTTGGTGGAGTTGAAAATTGATTCAACCATTCTGGAGAACAATTTATAGCCTAAAGGACTATAAAACCATGCATGCCTTTTTGATCCAGCAATACCACTACTAGGTCTGTATCTGAAAGAGATTTAAAAAAAAAAAAAAAAGGAAAAAAGAAAAGGACCTAGATGTACAAAAATATGTACAGCAACTTTTTTGTAGTAGAATAGGAAATTAAGGGGATGCTCATCATTTGGGGAATGGCTGGACAAGTAGTGGTATATGGTTATGATGGAATGTTGGTGTACTATAAGAAATGATAAGCAGGATGCTCTCAGAAAAGCTAGAAAGACTTACTTGAACTGATACAAAGTGAAGTGAGCAGAACCAGGAGAACATTGTACAATATTGCTGTCACTGTATATAATGATCAACTTGACTATTCTTATCAATATGATGATCCAAGACAATCCCAAAGAACTCATGTTGAAAAATGCTGTCCACCTGCAGAGAAAGAGCAGGTGGAGCCTAAATGCAGATCAAAGCTTAGGGGTTGTTTTTTTTTGGGGGGGGGAGCAAAATTTCTTTCACAGCATGATTAATGTAGAAATATGTTCTACATACCTACACATGTATAATTTCAAATTTTTTGCCTTCTCAAGGATGGGGAGAGGGAAGAGAGAGAATGTGGAACTTAGAATTTTTTTTTAAATGAATGTTAGTTGTTTTTACGTGGAATTAGGAAAAAATGAAATAGCTGAAAAAATGTTCTCTTTTCACCACTCCACCTACTGACCTCTCTACTTTTCTGTAAGACTAACTAAAATCCTTTCTTTTACTTATTCCTTCTCTAATCTCTCGTAATTCTAGTTCCTTCCCCCTGTTAATAACTTCCTATTTATTTTACATATCAGCTTGCTTTGTATATGTTTTCTTGTCATCTCCCCCATTATATATGATTTGTTTTTTCTAAACCCTTACTTTCTATCTTTGTATACCGGAAGGGCAAGGGCTGTGGGTGGTTAAATGACTTCCTCAGGGTCACACAGTGAGGAAGATTTGAAACTAGGTCTTCCCCACTTCAGGCCTGGCTCTCTATCCACTATATCTGCCTCTCCTCTGTTAGATTGTGATCTCTTGAGGACAAGGGCTGTTTTTTATTTTTTTTCAGTGCTTTTTAGACCTATTCACCATGAGACTGTCAAGACAGAAATTGTTTTGCTTAATTATAAAAAAGAAGAAAAAGAAGAAAGCCTGGAATAACTTGATCTTTTTTTTAATAACTTGATCTTTAAACACTAATAAATCACCATGATATTGAGAACCAATATTTAGAAATAAAGGAAGACATATAATAATAATAATAATAACTAGTATGTCATAATGATAATAACTACTACTTTACAAATATCTAATTTTATCTTTACAATAACCCTGACAGTTGAGCAAACTGAAGCAGATAAAGCTTATGCGACTTGCCCACAATTACACAGCCAGTAAGTTACCTAAGACAGGACGTACTCAGGTCTTCCAGACTCAAAGTCCTTTGCTTAACACAACTTAATGGAGAGATGCCAGTGGCATATTTACCAGTGACGACCCTTGTAGCATATTTATAGTTCAGTGGTCTATACAGAGTATCTCAAGGGACTATCTTTTGCCTCTTCTGTGCCCCCAGCTTCTGGCACAGTGCCTCAGACATAGAAAGCACTTAATAAATATTGATTGATTGATTGATTGATTACATGCATCATATCTTATTCATGATCTTGGAGTGTTAAGTAGCTTTGGCCTGGGGCTTCCCTATGTTTAAATTACCTTGATAACTATCTTGATATGCCAGAGTTACCCATCTAAGAGTGATGAAAATGCATAAGAGGGACTCTTTACCTGGGACTCAGAAGGACTGGAAAAAGCCTATTGTCTTTAAGTCCTAGAGTAACTCAAAGAAACTCTTTTGGAAAATTATAGCCTGGCTAGACAGCCACTGGCTCATCCCACCAGCCAGCTCTCACAGTCTCTCTCTGGGATGAGCTGGCTGTAAGTCCTTGGGCTTTTGTGCAAACACCTTTGATCCCGGACTATCTCCCAAGTTTATCACTTGGCCTCAGCAATGAAACACCTGACCCAAAGAGTCAGTGGATCATTGTGTTGTTGAACCTTGAAACTGAGTCACTTCATACTCTTATCTTGTTCTCTTAGATGTTCCCACATACACCAGGGAATCCTGGAAACTCTCCAACCATGCCATCCCAGATCTCTCTGGATCAGTCCCTTCCCATCCCTTTCCTTTCTCCCTTCACTGAATTATCTTGAGTGCCTATGGGTACTAGACCAATTTGCTCCCATGTGCATTGATGTCCTTGCTTAATTAGGATTATCTTCATCTTTAAAAGCATACTATCTCTTGGTTCTGGGAAAGTGGGATGGAGGTCTCTAGGGGTCTTAGCATCCAGGGTATTTACTCCCCCTTGGGGGAAAGAGAGACCCAAGTTCTATAGAATTTGTGCCTCAGTTCACACCTGGATTACATTGAACCATTTTGCATCTTTCTTCCATTTCTAATCTTTTCTGGGTTTTGTTCTTTATTTTCCATGCCCTCCTTTTTTTCTTCTATAGTGACTGCCTTATTGATGGTAACCACTTTCTTCTTTTTTCTCTCTAGTTTTCTCCCTAGTTTATTTCTTCAAATTAAAAAAAAATGAACTTAAACACAAAAAGGAACATTTCCACATCCCTAGCAAGAAGAGGACTGTATATGAAACTGAATTTCCATTTTATACTACTTACTTTTTTTTAAAGTACATAATAACTCCACAAGTTATTTTCAAAATTGTCAAAAATAGCCCTGGTTATATCTATACTTCCTTCTGTTCCCCCATATGCATTTAAAAATGCTTCAATGGCCCTCTTTTTTTTTGACATCAGTTTTGCAACTTCCTCTCTCTCTTCCAACCCCAATTAAAACTTGAGAGAAAGAAGAAAACAAAGCCTTGTAACAACAGACAAGTAATACAAATTCATACAGTAGTCATGTTGGAAAATGTATGACTTTTTGCAACTAGAGACCCATCACCTCTCTTTCAGGAGGTTGATAATATGCTTCATCATAGGTCCTCTGGAAACATCTTTGTTCATTACATTGATCAGAATTTTTTAAGTCTTTCAAGTTTATTTTTCATTATAATGCTATTATAATTACATAAATTGTTCTCTTGTTTCTTCATCCTGCATAAATTCACTATACTCAGGATTCTCTGTTGAAATCTCTTTTGTCATTTATTATGGTGTGACAGTTTCATTAAATTAATATATCAAAATTTGTTCAGCTGTTCCTCAAAGGACAAGTATACAGTTATTCTTGTATATTTTAATCCTTTTCTTCTTTTCCATTTCAGTCCCCTCCTACAGGTTCAGGAAGGTGTTTTGCTTGCAGCTATTTTCTCCTTAGTATTAATCTAAGTCTACCTAAATCTGAGTTGAAATAAGGCCTGAGACACATATAAGGTATGTGACCTTGTTCAAGTCATTTAATCTCTGTCTGCCTAATTTTCCTTACTTATAAAAATGAGAGTAATAAAAGTACTTGCCTCCTAGGTTGTTATGAGGATCAAACAAGATAATATTTTACTAAATTCTTATTCCTTTCTATATTTGTGTGTTCTCTTTACTGTCCCTTTTCTTAAACCACAACCCAAGATCCTCTGTTTTTCTTGTTTCTTCTCCTCTTTTAAAAAATTTTTTAAAAATTTATTTTAAAGTATTTTTCCATGGTTACATGATTCATAGTTTTTTTCCCTCCCCCCTCCTGGTGCCAATAAGCAATTCCACTGGGTTATACATGTATTATCATTCAATATCTATTTCAATATTATCCATTTTTATAATAGAATAATCTTTTAAAAACCAAGACCCCAAATCCTATATCCATCTAAACAACTGATAGATCATATGTTTTCCTTCTGTGTTCTACTCCCATAGTTTTTTCTCTAGATGTGGATAGTGTTCTTTGTCATGAGTCCCTCAAGGTTGTCCTGTATCATTGCATTGCTTTTAGTAGCAAAATTGATTACATATGATTGTCCCATAGCGTTTCACTTTTTGTGTACAATGTTCTCCTGGTTCTGCTCTTTTCACTCTCCATTAGTTCATGGAGGTCTTTCCAGTTCTTATAGAAATCAAACAGTTCATCATTCCTTACAACATAATAGAATTCCATCACCATCAGATACCACACTTTGTTCAGCCATTCCCCAATTGAGGTATACTCCCTACTTTTCAATTTTTTGCTACCACAAAGAGCTCAACTTTGAATATTTTTGTACAAACATTTTTCATATCTCTTTGGGGTACAAACCCAGCAGTGGTATGGCTGGATCAAGGGGCTTGCTTTCTTTTAAACCCCTTTGGGCATAATTTCAAATTACCTTCCAGAACAATGGGATCCATTTACAATTCCACCAGCAATGCATTAGTGCCCCAATTTTGCCATATCCCCTCCAACATTTATTGTTTTCTTTTACTGTCATATTGGTCAGTCTGCTAGGTGTGAGGTGGTACCTCAGAGTTGTTTTGATTTGCATTTCTCTAATCAGGAGGGATCTAGAACACTTTTTCATGTGATTATTGATAGTTTTGATTTCTGCATCTGAAAACTGCCTAGTCATATCCTTTGACCACTTGTCAATTGGGGAATGGCTTGTTTTCTTATAAATATCATTTAGTTCCATATACATTTGAGAAATTAGTCCTTTGTTAGAGATTTTTGTTATAAATTTTTTCCCAGTTTGCTTCCCTTCTAATTTTGGTTGCATTGGTTTTGTTTGTACAGAACTTTTTAAATTTAATATAGCCAAAATTATTCATTTTACATCTTGTAATGTTCACTATCTCTTGCTTGGTCTTAAATTCTTTTCTTACCCATAGATCTGACATTTGGAACATATTCTATGTTCTCCTAATTTATTTATAATTTCCTTCTTTATATTTAAGTCATTTACCCATTTTGAATTTATCTTGGTATAGGGTCTTCTCCTCTTATTAAAACATTTGCACTATTTCACTCTATAGCTCCTTTCAGCCACTTAAATTTATGTTTCTACATTTCTCTTGATATGTGTATACATTTAAAAGTTCATTCTTGGCTCTGCTTTTTTTTTTTTATCAGAAACTTTTGAAAGTACTCTATTTCATTAAAAAAAATCTCCACAGCTCTACAAGGTGTATTATTATCCTATAATGCAAAGTTTAAATTCTTTTGAGAGCAATTTTAGGGTAAAAAACTTGCTACTGTTGTGGGTAAATTATTGGAGGCAGGTTGGTAATCAGAAGGCTGCTAAGCCTCACTTGACCTGACAGGCTCTGTTGACTGAGTCTGTCAAGTAGGCACTGGAAATCACAGGCACTAGATGAATCTGGGCTATTGAGTCAAGTGTTTGCCAGGTGGTTACCCAATGTATCAGTGACCCCAAACCTATGGAGATCAGCTTAGCCAAGCCTCTGCACACAACAGCGCCCAAGTCAGGAACTTAATGGGAGTTGTGTGTTTAATAACTCCTCTATCCCTGACTTGGGGTTGGATTTGATGGTAAAGATTTGGTTTGGGCTGGTATAGATATGTTTGCTGGATTAAGGCTATTCTGACTGTGGTTTGCAAATCCCTTCCCTAATCTGCTGTAGATGATTCACCAATTAGGAAAGGAACACTGGTCTTCTTTGATTGAACTGTAACAGGGTTTATTTGCTATCTATAAGGGCTAGGAACAAGAAAACAGGATAAAGGGTTTTGGGAAATATTGAGCTAAGTCTAAATGAATAAAGGTGAACTGAATCAACTGGATGATAGATTTGTTAATAGGCTGAGCTTTCTTCTCCCTCTCACAATCCCTGGTTCAGCCCAGCCGTGGCACAAACCAAAGGATAGGGAAAGTTAGTGATATTCTTCTTGTTGGTTGTGATGATGTTTCCTTCAGCTCTATTAATTAGCAGGTAATTGATTTCCTCTGGCAACCAGATTTGGATGCTGGATTGCAGGTCTAGACCTACCCACCCTCCAATCCACCTTCCTCCCAAGAATCCTCAAGAATGAGAGACCCAGTTTGCTGTTGTCCCTGGGTATTTATAAAGTGGTTCCAACTATCTTCTGGCCCTGGCTCACGCCACCCTGAGCACATTCCAAGGTCTTCAACTGCCGTTCTTGTCACTCAAGATATCCTCCATCTTGCCCCAGAATTTCTTTATTACACTACCCCTCAGAATCCAGAAAGTGTACTGTTTGGAGAAGGCAGCCGTGATGATGCCTGCAGGAATCAAGTGCTGCACCAAAAGATCCAGAGTGAACTTTGGGATATGTTAAACTGAACCATGGAGGTTTGAATGCATTTATTTTGAATGTATACTCTTATGCCAAAGAGGACTGCCCCCTAATTGGCTTTTTGTTAATGCACCTAAAGTTTGTTTTGTTCTTTTTTCTCTTTCATTTCCCTTTATCCCCAAATTATTGTAATTTCCTTTTAGAAACTGAAATATTGTATGTTCCTTTAGTTAAAGTTATAAGTTTGGTTATGTTTACATGATCCATTGGGGCGTCTAATCTCCCAAAGGATCCCGGGGGAATGGGTAGTTGGAGTTATATACCTCAGGACTCCGTTCCCCAGAATTCCTTTCCTCTGTGTCCTCATGTATGTTTTTATGTTTGGTTGTTAAAAGTTTCTATAACCACACCCTCGAAGTCTTTTTTTCCTGCTAACGTGGCTGGAAAAACACTATTTCTCTCTCTTTATTTCCCTTTACTTTGAGTTATTATTATTAATAAATCTTATAAAAATAATACTTGTAGTATTTGGATATTTAATTTTAATCTTACAAAGGTAAATTATACTTGGTTGTAAACCCATATCTTTTGCATTTTAAAATTATACATTGCAGGACTTTCATTCATTTATAGAGACCCTGCTGGTTCTTGTGTGATTCTGACCTATTGTGAAAGGAAATTCTTTGTTCTCTTTGTCAATTCTGAGTTTACACTTGTAAAAAGGGAATCCTTTATTCTCTTTGTCTAGTTGGAGTTAACACTTTGGTTAACAATAACCTAAGTACCCCTACTTAATACCTGCCAGATTGTGAAGACAGGATTAACTCTTTTTTTGTCTACCTTTTAATAGAATCAACACAAACTTGAACTAGCCTTAGAGAAACCACTTAGAGAATTCACACCCTCAGAAATTGAATCAACCAGGAAACTGTGAACCCTTTTGATGACAGTTCACACATCCAGAAGGTGAAAAGTGGATTTCACAGACACTGCCCCCCTGAGCAGTGCTAGGCAATTTGGAAGCTGTGATTTGCCCCTGTGAAGAGGAGAAGGGACAAGAAACCACTATAAAGAGCTCTGAATTTCTGGGACTGGGAGTTTGACTTCAAGAAAGTCAGCTTCAGGAAGAGAGTTGGCTTAAGGAAGAAAGTCGGCCTTAGGAGTCACCTTCAGCTCCAGTCATCATCTTGACCTATCTCTTGGAGGGAACTTGGGTGAGTGGATAGCTGGCTTTCCCTTCCTGTCTTCTGGAGAGAGTTTAATTCTGGTTGAAGGTCAACAAGTCCTGACTGAGTCAAGCACCAGAGCAATATTTAATTAGGTAGGCTAATGTCTTCTCTGCCCTTTTGTATTTCTCTATTTTCATTCTTTCTACCTCTTTTGTAAATAAAAGCTATTAAAGGTCATTTTGACTTAGAGCAATAATACTTTGAATTGGCGACCACAATTATTATTTATAATTTTCATATATTTTAGTCAAACCATTAATTTTTAATCCCTACACTATTCTATGATAATTGAACTTCTTCCTGAAAATTTAACATGTTTTTTCCTAGATGCAGGAATTCTGAATTTTGGTTATGCCACTGAATATGTAACAAGAGATTTTCTTTGCCTTAGCATGACTTGGATATGCAAGAAGAACACAGTGGCATTTAGCTTCTCAGTAGAAAGTCCCCTTTGACTCTATCTGGAAATATGTCTGATCATCAGGATATAGCTACATATTTTATTTCAGGCACCTACCAAGTCTCAGAGAAATGGCGCTTTTATGACTTGGGCTTTTGATTGGCCCTAGACTAGGCAAGTACATCAGAAAAACTGGGGCTAATCAGTTTTTGTCGTGGGGGGGGGTAGTTTTACCTGAGAATCTATTTGGGAAACCAGGGAATAAGGGTATTATATAAGGATTATATGCAGAGAGGAAACTGTGTTAGTATAAAGGAAGCTGTGTCATGAAACTGTTCATCTTTTGAGACATCCAAACATAATAAATGACACCCAAGGGCTTTCTCTGAAATTAGATTCCCTCTAAGACCCGTGGTGATAATAAAATTCTGATGTGTTACTTTCATTATCTATATGTAAGAATGAAATTACTTTTAACTTTGTTTATTCTCTTTTGATTTATCAGTCATGTTTATCTGTTTTTGAATATTATTTTCTATTTAGTTCTGGTCTTTTAATCAGGAATGCTTAAAAGTCTTCTATTTCATTAAGTATCCATTTTTTACCCTGTAGGATTATACTGTTTTGCTGAGTAGGCTATTCTAGGTAATCCTAAATCTTTTGCCTTCTATAATATCACATTCCAAGCCTTTTATGCTTTTTTAGTGCTGGCTGCTATATCTTCTGTAAGCTTGCCTGTGGTACTTGAATTATTTCTTTCTGGCAGCTCATAGTATTTTCTCTTTGACCTGGGAACCCTAGATTTGGCTTTAATATTTATGGGATTTCTCATTTTGTGATTTCATTTAGGAAGTTATCAGTGGGTACTTTCAATTTCTCCCCCCCACATCCCCCACACCCCCTGATTCTAAGATATCTGGATAGTTTTTCTTTGTAGATTCTTCATATATGTATCAGTTCTTTTGTTCTTGTGCATGGCTTTCTGGTAGATCTTTGATTCTTAAATGATTTCTCATCGATTTGTTTTCTAGGTGAATTGTTTTTCTATGAGATCTTTCACATTTTCTTCAATTTCTTTAATCTTTTGACTTTATTATTTGTGTCTCAGGGAGTCATTAGCTTAAATTTAGGCAATTCTAATTTTGAAAGAATTTTTTTCTTCAGTAAGGTTTTATATAGTTTTTACCAAGGTAATAATTTTGTTTTTACAACTTTCTTGCATAGCTCTCATTTCTTTCCTCATTTGTCCTTTCTACCTCTCATATTTGTTTTTTGTTTTTTTATTTTTTAAACCCTTAACTTCTGTGTATTGACTTATAGGTGGAAGAGTGGTAAGGGTAGGCAATGGGGGTCAAGTGACTTGCCCAGGGTCACACAGCTGGGAAGTGTCTGAGGCTGGATTTGAACCTAGGACCTCCCGTCTCTAGGCCTGGCTCTCAATCCACTGAGCTACCCAGCTGCCCCCTCATATTTGGTTTTAAAAAATATTTTTATTTAAAATTTTTTTCTCTCTTTAACTTTTCTAGGGATTTTTGTTGGAATTATATGCAGTCTATATTTTTCTTTGAAGTTTTTCTTATAGATGTTTTCAGGCTATTGTCTTTTGTGTTTGTATGTTGAGTTTCTCTATCACCATAGTAGCTCTTTATGGTTGAACCCTTTTTTTTGGCTCATTCTTCTAGCCTACTTCTTGATTTTGGAATCTGTTATGGGCTCTCCTCACTTGGTGGTAGTGTGGAGCCTCTGGCTTTCTTTTTTTTTACATAGCTCACTCTGGGAACCTATAATTTTTTAGTGTAACTCTGCAAGAAAAAAAGAACAAAAGAACTTTAATTTGACTAATTAATCCCACACTCAGCTCTGACTCAAATGCCAAACAAAAGTCTGTTTTTGCACCATGTGGTTCTTGATTTAGAATAAGAATTTGTGCATATTCTCAAGTTGGGGAACATGGCTACTCAAAAGAAGAAAGGGAAGCAGTCAATAATCATTGTTAGTAATAATAAAACATTAAAAACAATGAAAGGAATGCAAATTAAAACAATAGTAAATTCTACCTCATGTTGGATTGACAAAAATGGAAAGAGGAAATGACAGTTATTGAAGCAATTATGGACAGACATGCACACTAATATACTGTGTGTGAAGCTATAAAGATTCCCAGCCATTCTGGAAAGCAATTCAACTCAAAAAAGTCATGCAACTATTCATACTTGTTGATGCAACTATACTCCTCCTAGATACATACCTCCAAAAAATCAAGGAAAGATGTAAATGACTCATATGTCCGACACTCTCCTCTCTACCCTATCTAGACTCCTTGGTGAGGTATTTCAATTCTATATTAGGTCCTAGACTCAAATCCCTCCTCCTGCTGCACTACCACCAGTCACATCTTGCCAAATCCCAATCCTGAATCATTCCCACCTTTTGTTTCTTTTAGTCCTGTAATAGGTGAGTAAGATGACTCACTGGGGTTATATATAGTTATTGTTACTATTCAGAGGAAGTCACTCTCCAAGCCAGAGTAGGCCTGAGAGTCACTATTAGGCTACAATGCTACCTGACTTTCTTTTTAAAAAGTAAGTATGGTTTATTTATACCAAGATAAATAGGAATGAGGAGGGCCAGGGGAAAGGAATCCCTAAGCTTAATATTCTTTTTTCTCCACCTAAATGCCTTTAGGGGGTCCTCACGGACTGTCTTCATAGATCTTTAGGCTATACTTTTCCTACACTGTCTCACTTTCCCAAACCCAACTAACTATCTTCCCTGATCTAACTGGTCCTCAAATTGTTGATAGACAAGTTAAACAGTTTATCAACGTAAGATAGCTTTAGCTCAGATGAGTTCACCCTTGTAGGCCAGAGGCCACAGGCCAAGATGGCTGGGCTGTTCTCACAGGCAGGGTTACTGGGTCTTGGCAGCTCTCTCACATAAACCAGTCAGGATCTCTCAGGAACACAGCAGCTACAGGATCACAGGGAGATGGCAACTGGATACAGGGATGGAACAGATCTCAGTTTCTTCCCACTAGTTAAGACTACAGGACCTCCAGGTATCAGGAAAGGCAAGTCACCTCCTACAAACTGCCACAGGAAGTAAACTCTCCACTCTGCCAAACAGGAAAAACTGGACCCCTCAACTGTTTCCAGACCTTGGTTTAATCCTTTCCCCAGATTCTGGAATTCCCTTTCAGTTCCTTGTGTGTGACCAGACCCTCCTTTGCAAACACATGCCTTTGCTAAATTGCAAAACCCTAATTTCTTTTTTCTTCCTTATAGTCCTATTCATATTATGTGGCCTTAGCACAATTTAAGTGATAGAAGATCCCTTAGGAGACTTGTGGAACCTTGTCACCAAGGAGTGAAATCTGATCAGCAATGAATAGGCAATGGCAGGATACAAAGAGATGTAACTTCTTAAGGATTTTAAGTAGCATAAATTTTAAGTAGCAAATGTGACTCAAATTCCAAAGCATCATCATTTATTTATGTAATTAGTTTATTTGTGTTTTAAATGCATATTACATAAACAGAATACATAGTAAATTCTTTCACTCCCTTCATCCTGCCCCTACCTCCCACCCTGCCATTCATCCTGTAAAGAAAAAACTCTTTGGAGAAATTCAGCAAGAATATTTCTTTTCTTTTTTAAAAACTCTTATCTTCCATTTTACAATCAGTACTGTGTATTGGTTCCAAGGCAGAATGGTTAAGGGCAAGGCAGTGGCAATTAAGTGACTTGCCCAGAATCACAATAACTCAGAAGTGTCTGTTTGAGGTCAGATTTGAACCCAGTACATTTCATCTCTAGAGTTTTCAATCCACTGAGCCACCTCGCTGCTCCTAGTAAAGAACATTTCTAACTAAAATTAGGTTACTTACTTTATTTAGTTTTTAGGAAGCTTCTTTGAAAATAAGACTTGAAAAGTACTTCAGCTGACATGTAGAGGATGAAGAAAACTAACTTTTTTAGTAGCTTCTTAATAATACAGTTTTAAAATGCACATCTGCAGTGGGACCATGACCATCCATATTTAACAATTTAATTGTCTTATTACTGAATGCAACTGATTAGGTTACATTTAGATATTGTTTTAGAAGGGTAATACAGTGAGGCAGCTAGGTGGCTCAGTGGATTGTGAGACAGGCCTAGAGATAAGAGGTCCTGGCATCAGATCTGGTATCAGATCTGGCCTAAGACATGGCCTAGCTATGTGATCCTGGATAAGCCAATTAATCGTTGTTGCCTTGCCATTACCATTCTTCTGCTTTGGAACCAAGACAGAAGGTAAGAGTTTATTATTTTTTTTAAAAAAAGATAAGTGTTTCAGAAACAAAATTGGATTTTTATTATTCTATTAAAAATAAAATTAGAAACATGATACTTATAAATTATTTTCTGGTTTCCTATGAAAGTAAACTTTGTAATCCTAATTTAAAGATGTAAAACTGGTTAGTTATATATTTCCTTATAGTCAAAGTTCCAATGGTAATTTTTACACCAATTAAACTGTGCTTTAAAATTTTTATATTTCAATGACATATACATAAATCCATTTCAATCACTAAGTTCTTCCTCATCACTGAAATATGCACTTTTCTTTATCCTTGGGCGTCTTGAATCATCTGACGTTGAGGGTTCGCTTGCACTGGGTTTCCATCTTTGTTGATCTTCTTCAATTTTGGCTTGCTATATAATGGATTTAAGAAAAACAAATGGAGTGTTTAAATATAATTTCTTTGATACTGACAATAACCAAAAGCTATAATACTATTTTGTGTACTTTTAAATGAAAAGCAGTATGATGTTATGGATACATAGTGGAGAGGGACTCAGGAAAGTTGGGCTGTAATTATACCTTTGACCCTTATAAGAGGGAATAATCATAGGCATATTACTGAATCTTTCAAAGCCAGTTTCCTCATTTGTAGAATGGGAATAACAATATTCATATTACCTACTATATAAGACAATTGTGAGGGAAGTGCCTTGCAAACATTCAAGCATTATGTAAATGCTGAATGTCAGTACTGGCCAAATGAATGGGAAAAATTATTTGACTTACGGTCTTTTAATAAACAATTCAAGCTAAGGCACCATGAAAAAAAAGAGTTTTGCCTAAATCAGGAAATTATATCCTCTATTTTCAAAGGTATTTCTTTTGTACTCACCAGAGTTAAGAACAATGATTTGGGTAAATGGAGATTTTTTTATCTAATGTGATAGGATAATTGAAATCAATTTTATATATGGCAAAATTGGGACACTAATGCATTGCTGGTAGAGTTGTGAATTGATCCAACTATTCTGGAAGGCAATTTGGAATTATACCCAAAGTGCTTTAAAAGACTGTCTGCCCTTTGATCCAGCAATACCATTTCTGGGTTTGTACCCTAAAGATAAAATAATGAAAAATATTTGTACAAAAATGTGCTCTTTGTGGTGGCAAAAAAATTGGAAAATAAGGAAGTGTCCCTTGATTTGGGAATGGCTGAACAAATTGTAATATATGATGGTGATGGACTACTGTGCTATAAGAAATGATAAACTGGAGGATTTCTATATGAACTGGAAGAACCTCCAGGAACTGATGCAGAGCAAATTGGGCAGAACCAAGAGAACATTATACACCGAAAGTGAAACATTGTGGAACAATCGAATGTAACGGACTTTGCTACTACAAGACAATCCTCAGGGACGTATGAGAAAGAGTGCTATCTACATCGAGAGAAAGAACTGTGAGAGTAGAAACACAATTAGGGGCAAAATAAGACTTGACTTTTGGCAAGTAAGTGACAGGAGTTTGAATCCTGTCAGGCTGGCAGACTGCCTTGAGATGGAACCTTTAGCTAAGATCTGGCTTAGGAATTTTGTGAGACCTGGGAGTTGGAAGTTCTGTTAAGCCAACTGTCTTTTCTCTCTCTGCTGGTGTTTTCTGCCCAAAGAGGTGGCTAAAACTTTGGCTCTTGGAAATTCCTTGAACTGGAGTTACAGTTGTGGAAAGAGGAGGAAATTGGAAATTTTGGGAAGAGCTGTGAAAGGAAGATCTACAGTTAAGAGAAGAAAATCTGGTTTTTGCTCCTCTGTGGTTACAAAGTGTAGAAGGCTGGCCTCGGCCTTTTCAGGCCAGAAGCCACAAGGCCAAAACCCTGACTGACTAGAAGTTGGAAACCTAAATGAACAACTACAAGGAGGCAGTAACTGAATATTATATAAAAATAATTATTAGAAATAGGCTTAGATAGTTAGGAATTGGGTAAGTTAGTAATAAGGAGAGAGCAGGTCTGATCTTTACTGGACGGAAGCAGATCCCACAAGGTACCTTGAGTTGGTGTGGTTGGAGCTAATATTCCATTAATCCTTTAAACCTTAATAGAGGTTTTGTTTTTACCTAAGGCCTCCACAGTTGTGTCAGTCCAAATCTCTTGAGAAGGCCTTACTGTTAAAAGGCCCACTGTTCTTCCCAGCCTATATCAACTTTGCTACAAAGTTAAGCCAATTGGCCCTTCTTACTATCAAACAGATACAATCCAAAATTATCTACAACAACACAGAAAAACCATATGACTTATTTGTTTATATGGGTATATGATTTGGGGTTTTGGTTTTAAAAGATTGCTCTATTGCAAAAATGAATAATATGGAAATAGATATAAGTGATAACATTTGTATAACCCAGTTTGATAACAGTGGATGAGCTTATTGGATCTGGGAGGGGGGAGGGAAGAAGGGAAAGAAAATAAGTCATGTAAACATGGAAAAATTAAAAAAAAAAAAGAAATAAAAGAAATCCATTTCATTTTGCTTCTACAGTAGAAGTAGAGGCAAGACTGAAAAACACTGTGAAACTCTGGTCTAGAAGAACATTGGGAATGCTTCGCTAATTACACCACACTGCCTTGACAGAAAAAAAAAGTTTCTCCCAGTTTAGAAGAGTGAAAAGGTAGAGAAGGAAGTAGTTATAGGGAACAATCTTGCACAAATAGTTTCTGGAACTATGCAAAAGGTGGTAAATTGCTGGTCGCAGAGAGATGGTAGCTTACACTAACCTGGAAAGCTATGGCTTGGCTGAGGCTATCGAGAGCAGGGTCTTCTCCTTCATCTTCACTTTCTTCCACTTCTTCACTGAAACACACATATACACATGCACGTGTGTGTATATAATATTATACATATGTATACATACACATGTATATATTATGTAGCGATATCTATATATTATCTCAAATCTGAACACAAATTGTAGGCACATTAGGCAATGTAATATCTTATTCTCAGAAAAGAATAATATACATACATTTCTTCTTCCAATTCAATAATTTTCTTTCTTTTTTTCTTTTCTTTCTTTTTTGGTGGTTCACGTTCTCCAAGCACATTTTTAGGACAAGCATAACTTAGGTGACCTGTTTCCTTTGTTTCATTTTTATTATTTGAGGAAAAAAAAAGAAGACATCAAAAGTATTGAATTGGTAAGCAGGAATTTTCTGTGATTTTAAAGAATAATATGTTGTAATTTTAAAAAATACAGAAGCCATGACAGAACAAACACAAGATTACTATGACACTGGTGAAATTCCTTACCTCTTCATTCATTAAAAAAAAAAACACCAAAAACTACTAGAGTGATAGTTTAAAAATTCTTTTTTTCTATAATATATGAAAATTTCTCCCAAATGAAAGATTTTCCAACTTGAAATAGACTTCAATGGCCAACTAGTCCAATCCAGAAGTTAAGAGAATTTTCTTAATTTTTCCCTTTTCCTCTTTAAGAGGCAAGGGAGCAAAAAGATCCCTGAGTAAGAGTTCTAACACTGTGCAGGCTATCAGTTGATGACAGTTAGAAGGGTGTGGCTAAGAGTTGGGAGGTGAGTTGCAGACAGTTGAAAGGGGCTTTTGTCTCGGGGTTCCCTGGAGATCAGAGGTGTCGGTGTCTCTGAGACAAACTGGGAGTTAGAAAAATAACTGACAGTGGGTAAAGAGAAACGGATTTAAGGAGGTAGAAGGTGATTAATGCTTATTGATTAACTTAGATAGGTCGTTAGATAGTGGTTATATTCTTAGATAGAGTAGGTAAGGAGGCCTGGCCTGTCTTGGCAGAAAACACTGTCCTTGAAGGCAGATAGATTTAGGGTTTTTTAGAAATTTTATTTAGGATTGGGATCTTAGGAATAGTTATGAGAGTTCTCTCACTTTCTCCTTTCTATTACTATCTGAACTTTCCTCAAAATAAACTGTTTTGTGTTTTACCAAACTGCTCCCTCGACCTTTGTTCAAACTCCTACCAAAATTTTAACCCTTCACACAGGGAAGGGGGAAAAAGGAATCCCTAAGATACAAGTTGTCATCAAGACTTTGAAGACTTCTAATGAGGTGGAACTCAAACTTAGGTAGCCTATTCTACTTCTAAACAATTCTATTTGGAAGTTTTTCCTGACATAAAGTCTTTATTTGCTTCTTTGTAACGTCTGCTCATTGCCCTTGGTTCTATACTATGGGACCAAATAGAACAAATTCAGGTTCTTGAACACTGTTATGTCTTCTTTGAGTTTTCTCTTCTACTGTCTTAGCATCTGTATTTTCTTAGACTGAACTTCATATGGCATGTTCTCAAGGACCTTCTCCATCCTTGTTTCCTTCCTCTTTTTAGTTTCCAGCTTACCAGTGTCAATCATTATTAAACTATGGTGCCCAAAATATACAGTAGTCCAGATGTGGATTGATAAGAGATAGCTATAGGAAAACTAGCACTTCCTTATTCTGTAATGTTATACCTATCTTAATATTACAGGCCCAAATTTGATTGGCTTTTTTTGGCTTCCACATTATATGGCTCACTCATATCAAATTTACTAATTACCAGATCCTTCTCAGAACTGCTGTTCAACTCTGTCTTCTTCATAGTTTATTTGTTAAGTTGACTTTATGAACCCAAGAATAAACAAGACTTGTTATTTATTCCTACTGAATTTCATCTTAAAATTCAGCCCAAATCTCTAACCTGTCAAGATCTTTTTGGATCCTGAATCTGTCAGAGAATGTTTGCTGTCTTTCTTAGCTTTGTATCTTTGGTAAGACCCAGGTACTATCTGTGTCTTTAACAAAGACATTGATTAAAAAAAACAAAACCAGAGCTAAGCACAGATAAATGGAGACCTCTTTCCAAGCTGATTCTAAATGATTTATTAATGATTATTCTTTGAGTCAAATTATTCAAACAATGGCAAATCTATATACATGTATCATTGGCTAGTCCTTGCTCCTTTGACTTTTCAAAATAGTATAAAATATTTTAGCAAATGCTTTGCTAATTCTAAAGTATATCTACATAATTTTCTTAATTCATGATTTGAATAAGACTGCCAAAGAATTACTTTGTATATTATTTAATAAGTTTTGAAGGTTAAAAAATAGTCTCTTGCCTCAAAAAGAACTTAAATCTCAAGATTCAGGATAAAAACTCTACTGTTCCAACAGGCCTATGACCTCATCAGTGTCAATATTCCAAAAATGTATAATGACAGAATATGCCATATAATTCTTGAAACTCTACCATGTTAAAAATAACTCAAATGCAAATGTTTATAAACAATCTGAAATTAATGAGACATTATATTTTTTATTATATCATCAGATAAAACAATCTTCAATAGGGAACACTTTTTGTTAGTTATGAGAGAAACACTAAAAGCTTCCACTGGAAAAATCAAACTGTATTACCTTAAAAAAAAAAAAAGTAACCCTTACCTTCTCTCTTATAATTGACACTAAATATTGGCTCCAAAGAGTGGTAAGGGTTAGGCAACTGAAGTTAAGTCACTTGCCCAGGGTCACAAGGTTAGGACTATCTAAGGCCAAATTTGAACCTAGGCCTTCCTGCCTCTAGGTATGATTCTCTATTCACTGAACCACCTAACTGCCCCAAATAGTCATCTTTTGAATGTTGCTTATGTTTCCCTGACACAAAATTTGACTCCTTCCAAGTAAAGTAGACCATCAGTTTTTCAGGTATCTGTGATTTCACCATGGCATACCACACTGAATGGTTTGTGAATCACTTTGGTTGAAAATGGCTATCATTTGATGGCCAAACCTTAGGTGATGAGCTTCTCAAATTAGGCAGAACATCAGATAATAGAGAGTCTGCTGTATGAACCCTATACTAAAGGGTTTTGAGTATCATAGCACCTGTCAGTAGTTGGACTCTGCTAGCATATCCTTTGAGAATACAGGCTTACTGCCACATTTTTTGGATGAGGCACCTGGCTACAACATTAATGTTGATCATAATATAACTTGTAGTAATCCAAAACATTTTTTTTCTTAAATTAAAAGTTTAAGTTGTGAGATAGACTAAACCCGTTTACTATATTTCATGATTACATTCTATAGTTTAGTTTGGCTTTGTTGATACATCCCTTGTAACATAAAGAGAGAAAACTAAAACTTATCTGGGGGTTGCAAGGATTATAAATACACAGAACAACTAGAGAAACACTGACACAATTTTAGCAAATAAGCTCTATGACAAAAAGAACTATTTAAAAGCATGGTGCTGTTGATGGGCTTTGAATTAGGGGTGGAAAAAATTGGCAAAAAAGACAGTAAATGTATTTTCAGGTTTTGGAACCTGGAGTAAAACCACTGCCAAATGCCTCTTGGACCTTAAATGTCTATTCTTGCATGCTCTTTTACTGATGATAAAATTGGAGTGAGAGAGTAAATATATTGCAGAAATTTGTTTTCTACACACCCAGGTTTATATATATCCAGTTGTTTCCTTTATCCCTGATTTCAATTACACCTAAGGACAAGTCTATTGAATTGGCTATACAGTCATTTGATTAAATCATGAAGGGAATGAGGCCTTTGGGACCCACCAAATCAGGAGTTCCTTGAGAACAGGGACTACTTTGTGCCTTTGTCTCCCCTCTGCTTGGCATATAGCAATTGCTTAAATTGTTTTTAAGTTGCTTGTCTACTTATGAACCACATGAAATTATTTTCTGTGGCTACAATGTACTTTTCTTAATTCTATGTAACCGCTTTGCAAATGTTTAGAGTTATTTGCAATGAGAACTAGAGAAGGGCACATCTATGACTTGGGGAAAAAAAAGCAGCTACTGGAAAGATAAAACATCAATCCCAGCTTTTTAAGAGTCAACCAGGTTCTAATGGCTTTTGTGATGTTTATGATTTCTTGGAACATGAAAGATTATGCAGTGGTGATGTAGGCCTAATTTGCAATGTTCCAGCCCCAAAAAGGTCAGCATGCCCAAAAGAATGCCTGTGCTTTCCTCTATCTTATCTGAGTCCTATCCTGATATACATTCCAAAAGATTGATGGCATATTGCTTGGGCTGCATAGGAATGCCCTACATTACTTAACCCCAAGAAACCACCACTACCCTTTGCCTTAAACACTATACAGCTCCTTCAGTCTTTAGGGGGACCTTGAAAATACCCCCTCCCCTAATGTGTGCTTTTGAATTCTCTCAATGAAAATGGAACACCTTTGCTCATAGTTTTATGTTTGTTCACTTTTTAAGGTTGACAAGCTATAGAGAATAGTTTGAGACAATACAATTTAATTTTATGCTGCACTTTGGGGGATTCTGAGTACATAAAAAATAATGATACAAACACTGTCCCTATTAGACAAAATATTCTGAATTTTTTCAATGAAATAATTTCTCCTCCATAATCTTTTTTCCAGTTCATCACTGTAGCACTTAAGTAACCTAATAGTGATCAGGTATTAAAAGCTCTGGCAGGTTCTCACATGCTGGAAAGGTTTCCAGTCTGATCCAAGAAAAAGATCATTTCTGTTGTTGGGGACTAATCCAGAGAAGGTCATGATCAGTAGGCTGGACACTTGAAAATGATTTCTTTAGCCATGGAAATCCATGAAAAGAAGAAAAGTATATATGGTCTCCAGTCCTGCTTCTGCAGTGGCAGTGGCAAAGTGGTAAAAGAAGGTGCTGAGTATCACAGTCTTAATATGAATTTCAAATTTTAATTTTGCTGTTGATACTATGTTTAAAGACCAGTGCATGGACAGACTGCTGGAGGAACTGAGTTATATCAATTTTAATGTTCTTGCTATAAATCAAATCTAAATGGAAAGGTCAATAAATTGGCAGACACACAGAGAGTCTTAAGAATTTGATAAAATTCTAAAATGAAATAAACGTATTCTTTGATACTGTGATCTCAATGTAAAAATATTAACCTGTGAGGATTGTGAGAAATACACACACACACACACACACACACAGAAATGTATATCAGAAAAATAAGGAATGAGAGAGGCCAAAGATTTGTAAACCATATAGAAAACTCACATCGATGTATCATGAATATTTTTCTCAAGAAAAGAATAGGAAGGCTCTGGTTATGGCAAATATTGAATGACATCACACACAAAAGAAACCTATATGTTAGAGAGGAAACTTATTCTGTGTAGTGAGACTATTAATGGTAAAAGTAAAGATCAAAATTAGTGCTAAATTAGGTAAAAGAATAAAAATCAGAAAGAAATGGCTATGTAAGACAATTCAATCTCAAAGTTATCAGACTACTTATTGAAAGTTAAAAATATAGGTAATGTTGGGAAAATCTACTTGAAATCATGAAGAGTGAAATGAGTAGAATCAGGAGAATATTATATACAACTATAGAATTACTATTTGAAGAATAACTTTTGAATATCCACTTCCAGACAAAGTACTGATAAAAAGAAATATGAAAGGTATATATATATATATATATATCTATATATCTCTTTTTGTTGGGTGTTGCCATCTTTGATGCAGGGAGGGGAGAGAAAGGGTGAGATACCTATGAATATATTCTATTTAACAAACAAATAAGGATAATGGATAAGAAAGGACATAGATTATAGTAATTTTATAAAGAAGTTTAACTGACAGAAATCAGTTGTCAAAATAAAAGAAAACGAAAGTTAAAAAAATTATTTCAGTCAGCAAACATGACTTATATGCCCAAGCCAAAAATCTTATGAACTAACTATCCAGGATCATCAAAGAAGCTGAACAGAAACACATCAAAGAACAGAGGGAAGCAGTGAAGGGAAAAACGAAAAAAATTTTTTTCAACCCTTACTTTCCATCTTGGAGTCAATACTGTGTATTGGTTCCAAGGCAGAAGAGTGGTAAGGATAGGCAATGGGGGTCAAGTGACTTGCCCAGGGTCACACAGCTGGGAAGTGTCTGAGGCCAGATTTGAACCTAGGACCTCCTGCCTCTAGACCTGACTCTCAATACACTGAGCTACCCAGCTGCCCCCAGGAAAAATGAATTTAAAGAAAGTTTGGAAAGAGATTCAACAAAACAAAGTCACCTCAAGGACAAAATGGAAGGACAACATAGAGAAGGAAAATGGAAAAGAACTGCAAAAATTTTCAACATCCAGGACATTCTAGAGGAAGTAGTGCATCAAAGTGAACAGATATAGTAAAAGAACCTGGATTAGAACAAGTATACAGTGTAGACATCTATGATGGAAGCAACATAACAGTGAGATTGTTGAAAGACTGATTCGCAAGATATTTGAAGGGGAGGATAAAACAGCAAAGACATGAAAAAATATCAGCTAATTGAAAAAAAATTAATAAAAAGGACATGGAGAAATCTACAACTACCGACCTGTAATTCTAGCTTCACATTTACATAAAAATTTTATGAGACATCATTTAAGTACACATCCTTGAAGAGGGTATGCTTAGGAATCAGGCAGGCTTTTGCAAGCAATATTAAACAGCATGCTACTATTTGCCATCACACAACTGCCTGAAATATGTAGAGAATACAAAATTTTTCTATGTGATGTTCACTGACTCAAAAAAAAAAAAAGCATATTTGATTCCACAGAGCACAATGGGTGATGACCCTAAATGACAACTCTCCATCACAAAATATCAGAGAAGGTAATGAGTAAGTTAAGACCCTTCTAGCCAAAGGACTTTGTCACTGAAACAGAAAGAAGACAGAGTTAAGTCCAAGTTGAAAAGGGATTCCTTATGAATAGTGAGGTCCTCCTATTGTTCCTGTTTGTAGATGACATTGCCCTAGTTACATAAAACCCTAGAATGCTGCAGAGCATCATAAAAGAAAATTGTAATTATTCAAAAGAGTTTGGCTTAAACATCCCTGAAGGAAAGACCAAGTGAAGGAGGAATACCTATCTCCCGGATTGTGGCCCACAATGAGGAGGAAAAGTGTTATAGCTTGTCCATCGGTTTATGTATCTGGGACAATCAGTACAAATGGATAGCGAGTTGGGACTAGATTTAAGCAAAAAAGCAGATTTCATAGCTCTCAGGGAACTTCTTTAATAGTCCCAAACTTTCCCTAGAAACAAAGGCTTATTTAATATCTATTTGTGTTGCAGAATGTTTGCAAATAATAGAGAATTATAATCTCTAAAAAATTAAAAATGGACACCAGACAGAGTACTATAATAAGAGTCATATGGTGAGGGTGAAATAGGCTGCAACATTTAACAAATAAAAAACTTCAAAGAAGAGGATGTTATCAGAGAACCATAAGAGGGGAAAAGAAGAGGACTGGTCAAGGATAAATATGACAGATAACCAACTTAAGTGCTCTACCATTATTCTTGCAATTTCAGAAGAAATTGAGGAAGGCAAATTTCTGGAAGAATATGAATACAAACGGCAGAGGATGGACAGGAATAGATGGGTTGTGATATGCATTACTGGAAATAATATACTAACTGATGAGCTCATAGATCCATTTTATTTTATCCTCACTCATAACCTTGACTATGAATTCCAGGTTAAAGGAAATTTACCTGATAAATGGCACGTGTTGTAGAACTGAAAATCAGGGAAAATGAAAAAATAATATCCAAACACAGTAAATTCCAATCAAGATTGCTTTAGATACCCAAATCTTCTCATACATACAGAGCACTAGATAACTACCAATACAGAAAGGTCAATATGAAACAAATTTGTAAAGTGTTTTACTTACTCCACACTCATAACACCGAGATTTATCAAAGTAGTTGCGCCTTCGGATGAACTCAGCAGCTCTTCCATTGTCAATAGCAATGCTTGCTTTGATCACTCTTCCAAATAACTAAATTGAAGGGGGGAAAGTGAGGCAAAATATAAATTCTGCAAATTACAGATTTCTATTTTTTCCAAACTTCCAGTGTAATTTTTTAAAGTTAATTTTAGTTAATTCAGAATAGGGATGCCTGCTTACCTGAAACAAGTACTACTAAGCAATGAATGGACCTTACCTTCTTTCTTTTGTCTTCTCTTTTCATTTGGGAAAGGTGAAGGCCAATGAAGCTCTGTACCTTTTCCATTTCTTAAATGTTTTCCCAAGCAATCTACTGAATTCTTTTGGACCTTATTTTCATCTTTTATCCCCCTTTCTTCTTTGAGTGGGTGGGCAGTCAGGCAAGGTCTTTATGCTGCTTAGATGATTGGCCTACCTGCTTATTGTTTAGTGCCCTCGAACAGTTTTGTGCTGATTCTTTATCCAAAAACAAAATAAATGCAACACCTTTACTCTTCCTGGTATCTTTGTCTTTCATAATAGTAACTCTGAAAAGAAATAAACAGAAGTATATGCATTAAGAAATCAGATGAGTATAAGTGAATACTTGGGAGATGCAAATAAAAGGAGTATGCTCAAATGCAAATACTTCAGTGTGTAAAGGGAACTCATTTAGCAGATCAGTTATTTCTAACTTATGGAAGACTTAGAAGGGCTGCAAAGAAAATATAGGGCAAATTTAACAAAATAAAAAGAATTTAAATTTTATTCCATCAAACTTAAATTATTGGTTTTAGAATGACAAATTGGAGGGACAATGGAACCTTTAAGAAAAAGCATTTTTTCTTTTCATTTGGTAGCAAGAAAGGCAATGACATTTTTGAAATGAAAAAAAAAAATACTTTTACTTTCTCTGCCTTGTCTGACTTGATTTTTAAAAGCTTCCTGCTCACAATGTGCTACGAATGACATATTAAAATAGTATGGTGGGATCTGTTAGGTGGCTTAGTGGCTAGAGTGCCAGGCCTTGAGATAGGAGGTCTTAGATTCAAATCTGGCCTCATTTACTGTGTGCTCCTGGGCAAGCCATTTAACCCTAATAGCCTAGCCCTTCCCTAACCCTTAGCATTGATTCTAAGAATAGAAGGTAAGGTTTTTTTTTTAAATGGTATTGTTATCTGTTCCATTCCCTCTGTTCTTTAGTTCTCTAACCTAGCACTGGCAGTTCAGAGCCTGCCTTTCCTGATGCTCCCAGTTGGAGTACTTGGAAAGCTTTTACTCCTGAAGGACTGTGGCCAAGCTGGCTGTTACAGCTTGAGGAAACTTCCAGTCTGGAACCAGGGTTCTATGGCACTGGAAAGAGGGAGGGAGGGAATAAGGGGCTGGGGGGAGGGTTTGGGTATAAGCCCATGGCATGTCTTTGGGTCTGCCAGCACTGTCCCCCT
Organism: Gracilinanus agilis; assembly: GCF_016433145.1. Lineage (NCBI taxonomy): Eukaryota > Metazoa > Chordata > Mammalia > Didelphimorphia > Didelphidae > Gracilinanus > Gracilinanus agilis. Next base: position 214,098,511 of record NC_058134.1, on the reverse strand, counting down.
GCTAGGAGCATAAGAGGTTGAAAAGGGTTCAGTTTTTTTTTTTAAACCTTCTTTTGGATTCTAAGTGTCCTTGATCATAGAAACAGTTGAAGTTTCTTTGTCTCTGGTGCATAATTTGTCTTGAAGAGGTCTGAAAGGATATGGGGATTCGAGAAAACATTTAGTCTGTCATTTTGTTGCTCACCTTTTAGCTAATTCTGAAAGAATATTTAGGTAAGAGATGTTTTATCTTTTTATGGGTTTCCTTTGACTCCTAGTAAATGTGAAGATCAAGAAGTTAAAGATTAATTTCACATCATTACTTATTCTGCCAAAGAAGAGTTATCCCACAGATATATTAGTTAAGCCATGCATCACTGATATATACCTATGTTCAGATATAAAACATTCTTAATTATTTTTTCAAAATAAGATGAAAATTTTGTTAGACTAAATTCTTAGTTAAATGTAGCAACTTTGATGCAAACCAGTCTGAACTTGATCCTTCCTAGCCAAGGGAATGATGCTGAGCATCTGGGCAATTTTTTCTTTGTTTAGAACCTTTGTTCTTTGGAATAATTCTAAGTTCTATATAAATATACACACTCACATGGAGAGTCTCCAAAGAGCTTATTTCCTATTGCATTTTACAAATGTACTTCTTTATGTAAGAACTGGTTAGTATAAATGACGGGACATTATGAAAAAATAAGATGCCCTATATATTTAAGTTATATCTGGTTAAATACTTTGTTTTCCTGATTTGACTCAGTGATTATTTATTAGAGTTTGGCAGTATTTGGCATGTTCTAGTGATTGTGAAAAACTGATAACAGGCTTTATAGTGGAGCCTTGGTTATTTACAAAACTTTTAAAAATCATATTTGAGTTATTTTTTATTGATATATACTGAAATAACCTGGCATTGTATTTTTCAGGAATATGATTTAAATACACACCTTATTTTTGCAAGAATATTTCTAGTCTCTAACTTGCTATACAAACTCTACACATACGTTGCAGAAACCTGACACTGTAGAACAAAGGATCAAATGAAAATTTAATTTTGATTTAAAATCCATAGTATAAATAATCCAATAACCCATAATAGTTCAAAACAAAATACATTAATTAGATCCAATTAATTTTCACGTTCTCTTATCATCACAGGATTTTAAAAATCCGGCATTTTCAATGAATGCTAAAAATCTGAAGGGGAGGAAGGAATCTATGCCTTTTTAGGGATTCTACATAATTAGACAAGTTTTAGCCACTAAATTTTATTATCTACACTCTTATAACCATGCAAAGATAAATTAAATTTTGGTTTGTTAAATGTTTATGAGTGTACTCCCAAGGTATATAGTATAAGAAATACTTTGAAAAATTTCAGTTGAAGGTAAGAGCTAAAATTGATCTTGGTAACTTTCCATTTCCTTTCTATACATACAGTATATGTAATATCTGATTACTTTTGTGATTAGAATGGGTTCTAGAAGCCAGGATTTCATGTAAAAACATTGTAGGGGTAGAATATATAAATCTTTCAGGTTTTTTTTTTTTAAAAGTCACAGCAAAATTATGAGAAACATCTAAAACATCTTGCAAAGAGGCAAGTTAAAGTATCTATTATCGCTGTGTGCCTTCCAGATACTCCTGTGGTCTGCTAACAGCTGACATAGATTATGTGCTGCAGGTATGTACACTGATGATTTTGCTGTTCTGAGTAACTTACCTCTGACATCAGGTTACTACTACTTGCTGACAAAAAATGAGTTAAACACAGCACAAGAAACATTAATACATTCAAATCAGATGCATGAGTATAACAATTGTAACAAATAAAGCATTTCCTAAGTTAGTAAACTTCATCGACAGAAAGCAATTTATTAATAGGGAGGCTTTATCCACAGTTGCCTCTAAATGTCATCAGGAAAATTATGTTCAGTAAACGATAGTCAAGTACTAATTCCTCTGTCCCTACTGAACTGGAGAGAATATGGTTATTTCATAATAGTTTAGTATTAAGTATAATTTACTAACACCTCTGGACCAATGAAATACAAGTCCTGAACTTTCAAACCCAACATTATCTAAAATGCATTTAGCACCACTTCTAAACTGCAACCTTTTCCAGTTAATTGTAAGAAGGTAAAGATGTGGTCCATTATTGAATATGGCTTGTGAATGCCTGTTAGTCCCACACTAATACCCTCATCAAGGGTGTCAATGCTTTTGGTATCTTCCTCTCCTTTGAATACATCATCCATTGATGCAAGCACAATTTTGTTTTCTTCAGCACGTATGTCTTCTAGACACATGATTCAACTAGGTTCTTTCCTACATCTTTGTAGGAAATTGCCATTCTAATCTCCTCTATAAAAGCACATTCAGATTGATTTTAGGGTTTACTATACTATCATTCTTGATGAGTAAATTAGTTTGTCATAAAGATTTTACTAAGTCTTTTCAGTTTTTCTTGTCTTTAGTCCTCTTCCCATAATTCCCCATCCCTTATTCCTTTATTTTCTCTTCATTTGTTGTGAAGTCTTTAAGGGTATCAATAGCTCATAAATTTCTGAGAAGAGATATGAACCTGGATCTCTTTTTTAAAAAAATAATTCAACAAATTAGGAATTTATTTTGTGCAAGGCATTGTGCCTGGAGTTAGTCCTGCCCCAAGGTTCTCAACTAAAGGACCCCAAGTATCTCCCTAAGGCAAAAAGGGCCCTGAACTATCTTCACATTCTCCAACTTTTCACAGCTGGAATGTCTTGTCAAGAATTCAATCCAATAAAAATTTGTTAAGTACCTACACATGTGAAACACTGTGATAGGTAAATGGAGATATTAAAACAAAAAGTTAATAGTTCATGACTTCAAAAAGCTTACATTTGTGTAATGAGCTTTCTGCAGCATGCTTGAGATGCTGGGGCATGCAGAAATTGGCAGCCATTTTCTGTTGGTGCATGTTTCTAATATAAAACAAAGTTAGAAATGGAAGACAAATAGCAATGTTCCTGCCATTTAAGTACTTACTGTCTAAATTTCTTATTTTTTGCTAAATAGAGATAATAATGCTTGATCTTACAAGGTACTTCTGAAGCTAAGATTTGATAGCATGTAAAATGCCTTTTAAGTTATGTGATCCTGACTATGATTCCTTGGAACCTGTTTCTATCGGTAGTTTGCCCTTCTGACCTGCAAGTTCTGAATTTTGGCTATGATATTCCTACTTGGTTTCAGTTTGGGGTTTCTTTGAGGTGACCAATATGTTCATTCTCTTTTTACTTTACTCTCTGGTTCCAATGAATCTGAAGAGTTTAATCTTATGATTTCTTGAAACATAGTACGCACATTTTTCATTTGGTCATATTTTTCAGAATCGAATGAATTTTAAAATCACCAGATTTTAAAACTTTTAAACTATTTTCCAGGTCTCCAGATATGTCAACCTCAAAGTTATTTCTCCAGCATGCCCCAGAAAGCTCATTATTTATAGATAACTTCATCATCATCTAAGATCTTATCAACCTTGGTACTCCACCTCTTCACTACCCTGGGCCTCTGATTGGAAGGTAGGCCACAAATACCACTTCCATTTAAGAAGAGATATCAGTTCAGATTTCTCAACTGACTTCTCTACCTAGGGTCTTCCCTGACAGACTTCTCCACCAAGCTCCTGAGTTGGATACCTCCCATTTCCCCCTGAGACTCGGTCCCCTCCCCGTCCCCTTCCTGGCCTGACTTTTCAGCCACATTTTGTGTTTTGTTATCCTCTTCAGATTGTAAGCTATATTATGGGCAGGAACTGACTTTTTTGTATTATATTCCAAGCATGGTGCCTGGCCCATAGCAGATGTTTATTGACTTACTGTTTGGTCATTTTGGGAAGTAGATAGCTTATACATAGTTTCCCCCCTATTTTTTGAATTTTTCTAATATTTATTTCCTCATGGAATTATTGAATTCTTTTTGCTCCATTTCATTTCTCAAGTTCTGTTCTAACTATTTACTTGAATAAGGTTCTCAAGGTTTTATATTTCAAATCTAGCCTAAGACATTTTTGAATGTGTGTCCCTGGGCAAGTCACCTAACCCCAATTGCCTAGCCTTTACCACTCTTCTGCCTTGGAACCAATACATAGTACTTACATATGATATACCATCTGATACTTAGTATCAATTCTAAGAAAGAATGTAAAGTTCTATATCAAGCTATTTTTTGTTTATACTTCAAATTTGAAGAAAACTGACAACTCCCTAATTCTCCCTCTCCCCAACCATAACTCATTGATTTTATCTAGTTTCATTTCTCAAAGATACTTTTGTAGACACTGGGGCAAAACCAGTTTGTGTTTTTTTTTTTTCCCCCAGAGGTTTGTTGTGGAATTATAATTCTTTTCTTCTGGTTTACTTTGTGAGCTTCATTAAACTACATTATTTCTTCAATGCCCCCAGAATTTTCTTCCATTTACTTATATCTAGAGTTTCAGTTCCTAGATCAGGACCGTGTGCCACAACTAGGCTCTGCCCCCTTTGGCACTTTTATTTGGGGCTGGCAGGATTTGTTTGGTTGAGTTGAGAAGGGCTGGATGCTCCCTTCACTGAAGTTTTAGATGTGGTGGTTGAGATCAGTCCCCACCCTCTGATTCAATCACTGGTTTCTGTCTTTATCTCTTGAAGCCAAACAGGAATGCTGGCCCTGGCCTATCTCCTTTTCTTTGCAAAAGCACCAACTACAAGTCATTTCAATCCTCTGCTGTAGTTTGACTAGCTTCAATCAGTTGTCAAAGATTGTGTTGGTCTCAGGCTTCATAGAGAGCTTCATTTTTGCAGGCTACATAGATGATGATCTGGCTTATTCTCTTATTTTGTTGTCAATGAGAGTGGTGGCTTTAGACCTCTTATAGCAGTTCTTAACCTAAAGACCCCAAGTTGGTCTCAGGAGGTTTGTAAACTTAAATGGGGAAAAAATTGCATTTTTGTTTTTACTAACTTTTTTTTTTAGCATTTCCTTCAATTAGGAAGTATAATTAATGTAATTTGAGGCACAAAATATGTTCTATAGGAATGCTATTATAATCATTATTACTATTCTTATGAATGTAGGTAACGAACATCATTTTGAGGGGGATTGAGGCTTCACCAGACTGCCAAAAGGGTTCATGATCCAAATGGTTAACAATTGTGTTAATAGGTAGCATTTATATAGTACTTAAAGGTTTGTAAAATACTTTATCAATATACTCATCTCATCCTTAAAATAACCATTGGAGATAGGTATTTTTGCCTTAATTTTTCTTTTTTAATAGTTTTTCCCAATTATTTGTAATAATTTTTAATATTCATTTCCTAAAATTTCTAAAGTTCCAAATTCTTTCTCTTTCTGTATCCTCTCTGAGAGGATAGGCAATTTGATCTAGATTATACATATGCAATCATGCAAAACACATTTTCATATCAGTCATGTTGTAGAGGAAGATTCAGATAAACAAAAAAAATGAAGAGACTGAAAAATAGCATGTTTTGATCTGCATTTAGATTCTATCATATCTTTTTTTTGGAGGTGGATAGCATTTCTCATTATTAGTCCTTTAGGATTCTCTTGGATCATTGTGTTGCTGAGAATAATTAAGCCATTCATAGTTGATCATCTTAAAATACTGCTGTTACTATGGACAGTGTTCTCTTGATTCTGCTCACCTCGCTTTGTATTAGTTAATACAAATCTTTCTAGGTTTTTCTGAAATCATCCTGTTCATCACATCTTACAGCACAATGGTATTCCATTTCAATTATATACCATGACTTAGTCAGTCTTTTCCCAATTGATGGACATTCTCTCAAATCTTTGCCACCACAAAAAGTCCTCCTATAAATATTTTTGTACAAGTAGGTCCTTTCCCCCTTTATTGGATCTCTTCAGGATACAGACCTAGTAGTGGTATTGCTGGATCAAAGGGTAAATACTGTTTGATAGCCCTGTGGGCATAGTTCTAAACTGTTCTCCAGAATGGTTGGATCAGTTCACAATTCTACCAACAGTGCATTAGTATCCCATTTTTGCCCCATCCCCACCAACATTTGTCATTTTCCTTTATGGTCATATTAACCAATCTGATAGATGTCAAGTGGTACCTCAGAGCTGTTTTATTTGTATTTCTTTAATAGTGATTTAGAACATTTTTTCATATAACTGTAGTTAGCTTTGATTTCTTCATCTGAAAATTGTTCATGCCCTTTGGCCCCTTATCAAATGGGGGATGATTTATGTTTTTATAAAATTGACTCAGTTCTCTATATATTCTAAAAATAAGGCCTTTATCAGAGAAACTTGCTATAAAACCTTTCCCCAGCTTTCTGTTTCCCTTCTAATCTTGGGTACACTGCTTTTGGATTATCCTCATTACAGAAAGTGAGGCAAAATTGCATAAGGTCTCATAGTTAAGTATCTGAGGTAAGATTTGAATTGAAATCTTATTCCATGCTCAGTACTGTGCCAGAGGGTCCCCAGGAAAGTATACACTTCCCATCCCTGATTCCCTCCTGTGGTCCCGAAAGGACCTGACTATGATCTCAGACTTTTGACTTTATGCAAGGACTTGATCTGTGGCATTATTTCCTACTGTAGTTTCATCCTTGATTGTGAAGAGAATTTCTTTCTTTGTTGGTCTCCATTTCAATTTCATCCATAAATGCTATCTGAATGATTTTGTTTAATTGCCATGGTTTTGACAAATTGATTTTACCTTCTGCTTCTCTTTGTCTTTAGAGGAGATATTGCTTGTAACTTTTCCCATAATCCTTCTCTGTTAAACTTTAGAAACAAAACTTTATTCTAAATTAGGGTTGCATTTAGCTATCATATCTCAACATGGCACATTCATCAAGAGATTTTAAAAGACTTTTTTGGGACCTGCTTATTAGGACAACTCACAATGTTACAATTTCATTTGAAATAATTAGCACTGACATCCTTTTTTAAAATTATATGTATTTTTGGAGGTGATTAGTCAGGTTAGAATTGTTTTAATTGCATACCATGTCTTTTTTTCTGATTTTAATTATTTTTCATACTTTGCCTAATTTTGAACTTTGCTAGGCTTCCTGAGTTCTGATTCAGGAATGAACCTCACACCAGAGATAACTCATTTATTGCCTGTTAAAATATAAACTTTTTTTACTTTTAGTAGTGCATTGACATTCAAGGTTTGCCATTACCAGAGGCTTCTGATTCTTTGATACTTCATGATATGAAGCTTTTGTATGATTTACAAGTCTTTGGCTTCTCTTATTCCTTATTCCTGACCTATGTTTTCAGTATTTTGAAAAAATTCTCACTTATTATCACTCTCTATGGGAGTTACATTCATGCAACTTTGAGAATTACGGAGTTATATGAATTTCTCTTCAGCTTCTCCGGCATGTAAACTGTGTGCATCTAAGACCTAGAGACAAATGTGAATAATTTCTGAAACTTTAAGAACTTATATTTTGAAGAAATAAGAGAAATTTATGGATTTAGTAATATTGTTAGTTGCACAGGTTAAGTAATAGGAAGGTGGTGGTGGTGTTTAGTTGTTTTTCAGACACATCTATCAATTTGTGACCCCATTTGGAGTTTTTTTGGCAAAGTACATTACAAAAGATACTGAAACGCTTTGCTATTTCCTTTTCTAGCTCATTTTACAAAGATGAAGAGACTGAGTCAAACAGGGTTAAGTGATTTGCCCTGAATCAAACAGCTTGTAAGGGTCTGGGACCAGATTTGAATTTAATCAAATAAGTCTTCCTGATTCCAGACCTAGCACTCTAACCTCTATGTTACCTAGCTGCCCCAAGCCTTCCCAGAGGATGTGGCAACTAACCTGAATCTTGAAAGAATCTAAGGATTTTAAGAGGCAGAGGTGAAGAGAGAATGCAATTTAGGCATGTGGGACAATCTTTGTAAAGGAATTAAGGTGAACAACAATCAAGTAGACCAGAGGGGCTGAAATGTAAAGTATGTGGAAGGGAGTAGTAATAGGATACAGTTAGAAAGATAGGAGTCAATCTGTAAAGGGGCTTAAACGCCAATATGAAGACTATGTTTAATCTTAGAGGCAAAAAGGTGCTATGGAAAACACCTGAGTAACCTGCACTTTGGGCAGCTAGGGGGCACAGTGGATAGAGTGACAGGGATTGGAGTCAGGAAGACTAATTTTCTAGAATTCAAATCTGGCCTCACACTAGCTTTATGACCCTGGACAAATCACTTAACTCCGTTTGCCTCAGTTCCTCATTTGTGAAATAAGCCAGAGAAGGAAATGGCAAGCCAATCTGTACCTGTGCCAAGAAAATCTCAAGTAGGATCACAAAGAGTTGGATGTGACTGAAATGACTCAATACCAACAAAACCTGTGCTTTAGAAATATCAGTTTGGTAGCTATATGGATAAGATGAATTAGAGATGGAAAAGGCTAGAAACAAGGAGGCCAGTTAGGAAGCTATTGAAATAGCAGAGAAGTGAGATCATGAGAGGGTGGCAGTTCAAGAACAGAAAAAGCATTTTTTATCAGAGATGCTGTGAAAATAGAATGAAGGAGACTTGGAAAATGATGGATATGGGGAATGTGTGTGCGCGCACACGCACGTGTGAAACTGTAAGAAAGATTACTTAAGTTTACAAACCTGGGTGATAAGAATGATGGTATACTCAAAGAGAAATGGGAAAATATGGAGTAGTGGAGGATTGAGAGGAGAAGATAAGGACTTCTGTACGGGATATTTGGAATTTGAAATACTTATAGGATATTCAGTTGGACAACAGATATTTTTTTGAAGTGAGAATAAAGGTTAAAAGAGAAAAATTAAGGCTATACATGCAGATTTGGTAGTCATTACTTTGAGCTGAGAACAGAATCCATAGGAGTTGTTGAGATCTCCTTTCAAGAGATTAGATGAGAATAAAGAGGCTTAAGGATAGAGCCTTGGGGGAATGCCAAAGGTTAGAGGGTAGAACATGGATGATGATCTAATGAAGGACACTGAGAAGGAAGTCAGACAAACAGTAGCAGAACCAATAGAAAGTAGTGTCATTAAAGTGTACATAGAGGGGAATATCTAGAAGAATGTTTGATAATGTCAAAAGTTGCCGAGAGATCGGGAAAGATAAGGTGTATGAAAAGATCATTGAGTTTAACAATTAAGAATTTTTTTCAACAGCTTAGAGAGAATATTTTTAGTTGCTGAATGGAGAAACCAGAATGCTAGGATCTGAGAAGCTGGGAAGTGAGTAAAGGGAAACAATGAGTACAGATGATTTTTTAATGGAATGTGGCTGTGAAAAGAAGAGAAGCTGTAAGACAAAGCCTGGCCTCTGAAGGAGTGGCAGATTTAAGTGGAGATGGATAGGTGTAGACATGTACATTTTTGTATACAATGGCAAAAGTTCCAGGAGATAAGGAAAGGCACTCTTAAGAGGGACAAGATAGGAGGGAATAGTATAAGAGGCTTGAGAAGAGAAAAAAAGATTTGGAGATTTGGAACAAGTTACTTGGAGGGTGGTGGTGGTGTGATAGAAAGTCAATCAGGGAAAATTACAGGAGTACTTTGTAGCAATAAATACCCAAGTGGGCTGCAATAATGTAATAGACCTGGCCAGCAGAGTTATATGGCTTCATTTAGTGGTAGTCAATGATATACAAGTAGAAACAAATAAGGTGGATGCAGGGGCGGGGAGGGGGAGCAGAATTCAGGGTTAGGTTTTATAGCAAGGCTTCACCTCACAACTAGCAAATTATCAAGGATAATAAGAAATTGAAATAATCACTGTTATGGCAATAGGAAGAGAGGTACACTTTAAGACTATTGGTGAAACTGTAAATTGATCCAATTGCTCTGGAAAATAAATTTGGATTTGTATTAGAAAAGTAACTAAACCATTTACTTTTAATCAATTCATCAACAAGTATTTACTAAGTACCTACTATTTATCAGGTACTACGGTAGGTGCTGGGGATACAAATTCAAAAATGAAATAGTCATTGCCCTCAAAAGACTTATATTCTACTGAGGGGAAAATGTATGCATATAAGAATATATAAAAACATTACAAAGTAATTGGAGAGGAGGGCTAGCACCTCGGAATGGCTTCAGGGAGGCAGTATTTAATGTTTTGAAGGAGATTAGGGATTCTAAGAGGTAGAGATAAGAAGCACATGCCATGCAAGGAAGACAGCCAGTACAAGTGCACAGAGGTTAGAGATGAAGTATCATGTGTGAAAAACAGTAAAAAGGTCATTTGGCTAAAGAGTTTTTTGAAGGAGTGTAATGTGTAATAAGACCAGAAATGTGGAATGGGGACCATTTGTGAAAGAGCTTTAAAAGCAAATGAAGGAGTTTATATTTGATCCTAATGGTCATAGGGAGTCACTGAGTAGAGGAGTGACAAACTAATCAAAAACTCACTTTGGCCTCTTTGGAAAGGATAGAATGGAGAAGAGAGAGACAAATTAGGAGGCTATTACAGGAATCCTGAAAAGAGGAAGCCTAAATCCAGTTCAAAGGGCTATGTGAGTAGAGCGAAGTGGACACATTCAAGAGATGCTATAGAATTAGAAGGAATATGTCTTAGAAATTTAATAGTTGAGAGAGAATTAAGACTTAAGAATGGGGAGAGAGGGAGAGCTGGGTGGCTCAGTGTACTGAGAGCCAGGCCTAGAGATGGGAGGTCCTGGTTTCAAATATGGCCTCATACACTTCCCAGCTATGTGACTCTAGGCAACATCACTTAACCCCCACTGCCTACCTAGTCTTTACCACTCTTCTGCCTTAGAACCAATCACAGTATTGCTTCTAAGACAGAAGGTAAGAGTTTAAAAAAAAAAAGGTTGAGAATGACACTAAGATTTTGAACTTGGGTGATGGCAAGGCTGGTAGTGGACAGAAAAAGAAAGATTAGCTAGCAATTAGGTTTAAGGGGTAAGATAATGAGTTGTTTTGGACATATTGAGTTTTGATATTTCCGATAGGAAATCTAATTTTAAATCCCCAATTTTTGACATTTTAAATATCCAAGTTTTGAGATTTTTACAAGAAATCCAATTTTAAAAGTCCAATAGGTATTTCGTGATGGATATTGAAATTCAGGAGAAACACTAAGGTTGGATGTATCGATCTGGGAACCATCTATATAAAGATATGAAACCCACAGCAACTGACAAAGTCAGCAAATGAGAAAGGCCCAGAACAAAGCTTGAGGGATATCCAGAGTTAGGAGGTATAATGAACATGAAAGGGAGGGAAATGAGAAGGGAAAGTGGGAAGAGCACTCTCTTAGAAAAGTGGGAGGAGATGGGACCAAACGTACAAGTAGAAAGATTGGCCTTGGTAAGGATAAAAGTTATTTCCTTACCAGTGATTAATGTAAAGTAGGAAAGAATAGAGAATGATTTTGAGATGTGGAAAACGGGAGAAGAGAAAGCATACTCTCTGACTGTTTACTACATATATACCTCAAAGAGTTCAAAAGGATTTTAAACTTAAAAGGGACCTCAGCAATTATTTTGTAAAACTTAAACTGAAGAAGAATCAGTACTACAACATATCTGACAAAAAGGATCAGTTTTTAAGCCTGAAGATCTTGTTAAGTAGGAACAGCTAACTTCTACTCCTCTTTTGAATAGCTCTAATTATTTAGACATTTTTCTTTATATTAAGCCAAAACTGATTCCTTGCAACTTTTATCTAAAGGAAGAGGGAAGACTCTCATATGTATAAAAACAAATGCAGAAGCTTTTTGTGGTAGCAAAAACCAAATAAAAGTGTATGAAAAAACCACTGTGAGTCTGTAAACAGAATGAAACAATATGTTTTCATGGTCCCCTATTTTTTTTTAAAACCCTTACCTTCCATCTTAGAATCAATACTATGTATTAGTTCTAAGGCAGAAGAGTGGTAAGGACTAGGCAACAGGGGTCAAGTGACTTGCCCAGGGTCACACAGCTAGGAAGTGTCTAAGGCCAGATTTGAACCCAGGACATCCTGTCTCTAGGCCTGGCTCTCAATCCACTGAACCACCCACCTGCCCTCCATGGTCCCCTGTTAACAATGAATCCCTATAATGAAGAGATTCAAAGGAACTTGAAAAGAATGAGGTACAGTTAAAGGAGTACTGGATTTGGAGTCACAGGACTCTTGGTTTTTACTGTGTTAACCTTTCTGGGACTCAATTTACTCATCTATATAATCAGGAGATTGGATTAGATATCTAAGTCCCTTCTAGTTCTAAATCTATGATCCTATACAGGGTATATGTAAAAAATGATACAGAGTAAAGTAAGTATAGCTAAAACCAACAATCTATTCAAAGTCTAGACTAATGCAAACAAAAATAACCCTTCAAAGTCCAATTTTAGTTTTGGAAAATAGATGATGAACTATACCTTCTTTTTGGTAGAAAAGTGGTTATTTGATCTATTATCTGTGATGATTAGTTCTGCATGTTTCTTTGTTACAAAAGAGTATTCAATGCTGGGAGTGGGTGGGAGGTGATTGAGAGGGGAATATAAGGAAATGATTTCAGAGTAAAACCAAAAAGACTCAATAAAACTTATCACCCTCTAGCAACCAAAATATCTGATTAGTCAGAATTCCTAGCATTCTGTGATCAAGACAAGTAATAATTTATTATAGTTGGACTGATTTTGTTTTTGTTTTATCTGTGATTTCACTGGTATAGAATCTTCTGTCAAGAGAAGTCTAACAATGCATACCGACAACTGTTTTACAGTTTATAATCTTAGAGGGTTGTGTGGAAATACTTAGAAGTTAAGTAACTTTACCAGCCAGTATGCCTCAAATGTGGGACTTGAACACAGGTTGTCCTAACTTCAGGGTCAGTTCTTTATTACTTTACTATGCTGGCTTCTGTATAGCATTAAGCTGTTAAACGGAAATGAAAGCATGTTAACAAAAAGTTTAGGAAACTTTAACATTAAGATGGATACTCACTTTACAACTTTTCCATATTTGGAAAATATCTGCAATAAAGACCACAAAGGGAGACAATTCATTCTAATACCATACATGTGAATATGCCAGTCATCACAAATTATAAATTGATTAAAATCTTCTTTATTATTTATATTATTCTATATTTTTATTTATTCTAGCAAAAGTTTTCCAATTAGATTTTTATTTAAAAATAAATTTATAATTTACTCCTCACAGTGAAAACATTTTTTAAAAAGAAATTCTTATTAACCTGCATAGTCAGTAGTAATACAAGTTTCCCTACCCCAATTTCATTTTAATCAGATTTGGTAACACCTCTGGTCCAGACAATATTTTGTTATTTTAGGAAAAACAAACCAAAACATCAGTAAAGAGGATGGGAGGAAATTGCAGAATACAAGGTACCTTCTTCCAGATCATTCAGAATAATTAATAAGTGGTACCTAGAGGCACTAATAGCAGAAATTTTATAGTTGGATAAAGTATCTTCCAAATGCCCCATCTTTGAAGAATGGTCATTGTTTAATTTTTACAGATATTTCTCATATATTTGAGATATACACGCATTAAACATTGGAAACACAAAATGCATTTAAGTAATAAATAGGCAATTCTGATGGGATATACTTTGTTCGTTTAGGACCCCAATATAGATTATAGACTTCAGGAAAGGTATTTAGAGATAAATCTGCTTACCCTGTATAAGTCATTGTTTGTCAGAGAAAAAGGCAAGTTGGATACATACACAGTACTTTTACTTGGTGCTAATCCACCACTCATTTCTGTATCAAGAAGGAGAAAAAAGATGTAATCAGTTCAAATATAGATAACTGTCATTCTAAAAAAACAAGAGACATAGAACGTTTAAGTTTACAGATCTGGTAGGGCTTTTAAAAATAAAATCTAAAGCTTAGAATTCAGGAGAATTTTGATACTTAGAGTAAACACTTGCAAATTATCAACACTGGAAAGCAAACATATGTTACACTTAATCTATTGCTCTAATCCAGTGATCTCCAAACTTTTTTGTTCATTCACCTCTATCAGTAAAACTTTTAAAATCATGTACCCCCAATATATGTGTATTTACTTATTTAAAAATTATATTAATGTACAACAGTACAAATAATTATATACATATTATAAAACACAAAAAAGAAATTAAAAAATATTAGATCAAAAAGGTCAAATCATTTTTGATTGAAGAGCAAAAAGGTAATGATTAGAGTTTACTGAATATGGGAATGACATGGTCAGATTCGTTTTTTTAGGAAAATCATTTTAGCAGCTGTATGGAAGATGGATCAAAGTGGAAAAAGACTTGAAGCAGTAGTCTACTTCAATGTTCCAGGGGAGAGAAAATAAGGGCCTGAACTAGGGTGGTCACTAAGTTAATGAAGAAAAGGGGACAGAAAGTGAGAGAAATTATAAAAGTAGAAATGATAAGATTTGGATGCAAGAGAGAATGAAAAATCCAGGATGACACCAAGGTTTCCTACCTTCCTTGATGGAAAACAAGGAAGCAGGGAAAGTAATTTAATGAGATTTAATATTAACCTATCTACAGTTGTATTTTCTGATGTCAAAACTTTTAGTGCTGGTTGAATCTCCTCACACACTCACCAAATGTTTTTCTCCTGAACGGCCTAATTTACATTTGTTGAGTTGTTTTCTGAACTCTGCCACACTAATTACATTTTTAGGTTTTCTCCCCTATCAACTCAATTTGTCAAAAACGGAACACATTATCCTTCCCCTCAAACCTACTGCTTCCAAACCTCTCTATTACTTTTAAGGACATTCCCCCCAGTCACCCAGGCTTACAGGCAAGGTGTCATCTTCAAACCCTCACTCTCTCTTGCTCCAAATATTTAATCTGCTGCTAAAAGCCTGTTAATTTTACCTATGCAGCATCTTACATACAACCCTTCTTTCCTCTGACACTGCTATCTCATTAATATAGGACCTCATCATTGCATGCTTAGACTATTGCAAAAGACTACTGATTGTGTCTCCTGCTTCAAGTCTCTCTCCACCCTCCCTAATCTCCACTCAGCTATCAGATTAATCTTCCCAAAGTATCATTACCTTCCTTTCCATTCTCCCCTTCAGTACTCCTGTGGTTCCCTATCATCTCCAGAGTCAAATATACAAATCCTCTGGCATTCAAAAGTCTTCACAGCCTGGCTCCCTCTTGTCTTTCCACCCTTCTACCCCTAATATAGATTCAGTGATCTGGTGATACTGGCTTCCTTGCTGTTCCTCTTATAAGATACTCCATCTCCAGACAGGCTGCTCAATATGTTGGTAATAATCCTTCTCCTTGGCTTCCTGGCTTCCTTCAAGTCCCAGCTAAAATCCCTTCTTCTATATGAAGCCTTTTTTGATACCCCTTCCTCCTACAATTCTTCCCAATATCATTTATCTCCGATGTATCCAACTTATTTATATATAATTGTTTATAATCTTATCAGCCCTATTAACCTATATTCCTTGAAGATAAAACTCTCTAGCAAGTGGTGGGAAAATGGAGGTGGAATATTACTTCACCTGCAGTTTAGGACTCCAAGTATTTAAAAAGAGACAATAATTTTCACTTTAGGTGTGGGCTCTCCTAGATTTAGTATGAAGAACAAATTATTATGATCAGATAGGGGAAGATATCTTAGGAGGGAAAAGGAATTTTAGGGGTTCTTACCGAGTATTTGTGTTCAATTCAGATTAAGCCCTGAGTAAGGACTGGTTTTAAACACTTTAGAGTGTGTGTGTGTGTGTGTGTGTAAAACCCCCAACTTTCTGTCTTAGTAAGAACTCTAAGACAGAAGAGCAAGGGCTATGGAACAGGGGCTAGGCAATAGGGATTAAGTGACTTTCCCAAACTGATGGAACTGTCAACTGATACAACCATTCTGGAGAGTAATACGAAACACCACACCCAAAGGGCAATAAAACTAGGCATACTCTTTGACCCAGCAATACCACTAATGGTTTATATACCAAGGATATCTGAGATGGGGGAAGAAGTATCTACTTGTACAAAAATATTTTTAGCAGATCTTTCTGTAGTGGCAAAGAAATGAAAACTGAGGGGGTGTCCATTAATTGGGGAAAGGCTGAACAAGTTGTGGTATTTGGTCGTAATAGAACACTATTGTACCATAAGAAATGATGAACAGAATGATATGGAAAGACTTATATGAACTGAGGCAAAGTGAAGTGAGCAGAACCAGAAGAATAGTGTATACAGTAACAGAAACAGTGGATGAAGATCAATTGTGAAGGACTAAACTATTATCAGCAAAACAAGATCCCAAAATAACCCCAAGGGACTTGTGATAAAAAATGCTGTCCACAACCAAAGAAGTAACTTTTGAGATCTGATTGCAGATCAAAGCATGTCATCTTTCATTTTATTTCCTTAATGAGTTTTTTACTTTATATGTGATATGTGTCTTTTGTCAGGGCATGGGGAATATGGAAATATGTATGCCATGAAAGTTTATTATTTACTGCTGGGTTTGGGGGGTTGGAGAGAGAGAGAGAGAGAGAGAGAATCTGAATCACAAAATGTCAGAAAACCTGTTTTTACATGTAATTCCAAAAAAGGAGATAAAAAAAAGTTAACTTCCTCAATATCTTCTGAAGGCATTAAGGATTTGAACAAATGATGTTCCACATCATCATATAGCTCCTTCTAATTGTTAAACTATATTTATCTTTCTAGGTTTCTCTGGCCCTTTGTATTTGCATTTCAAAGTTCCTTTTTTTGTTTCAGGTCTTTTCATTAGAAATGCTTAATTCTAGTCCATTAAAGATTCTTTTTTTTCCCCAGTACTCTACAGAATGATACTTAACTTCTAAGAGTAAGTTATTCTAGGTTTTAAGCCTTTATCTTTTGCCTTTTGGAATATTATTATACTGTAAGATTTCTTCCCATGGTAAAATCTTCCATGTCTTGTGGTGTGATCCTGTCTGTAGTATATTGGTACCTGAATTCTTTTCTGGATGCTTGCAATAAATTTTGTTTGATGTGGAAGCTCTAGATTTTGGCTATGTCATTTCATTTATGGTTTTTCTTTTTGAAGTTTCATTCAGGAGCTGATCAGTAGATTTTATCTTCAATATGCAATCTGGTCCTATGAAATCAAACAAAGAGGATAAAGAACTATATGTGCAAATATATTTATAGGAGCTCATTTTTTGGGGGGCAAAAGATTGGAAATGTAGGAGATGTTTATCATTTGGGTCTTAGTATATGAATGTAAAGGCATATTTGAATGCTGTAAGAAATGATTGAAAGGATACTTTTTAGAGAAATCTTGGCAATAATCATATGAATGGATTCAATTTATGAGATATTAACAACATTGTAAGGAAAATCAACTAAGAATGTCATAACAATTGTGCTCTATCCAATGATCAATCCTAATTCTGGAGACTTTGTGACAAGCCATACTAAGTACTTCCTGACAGTGATCCAATGAACTCAAAGGGCACACTGAGACATAGTTTCAGGCAAGGTCAATGTGGGAATTTAGTTGTATTTTAATGTAATTTTTATATGTAATGGAGATAGATTAAGGCTTTTCCACTGAGAAGATATTAGGCTTTGATGCTCATTACCACTATTATTTGATATTATGTTAGAAATGTTATAGGTGGCACAGTGGAAAGATATTGGCCTGTAGTCTCAAATATGGCCTCAGACGCTGTTGTGGGACCCTGGGCAAGTCACTTAGCCTTATTTGCTTTAGTCTCTTCATTTATGAAATAATCTGGAGAAGAAAATCACAAACTACTCCAGTATCTTTGCCAAGAAAACCTCAGTGAGGTCCCAAAGAGCTGGATACAACTGAAAATTATTGAAAAAACTAGAAATGTTACTTATAACAATGTCAGAAGTTTTGTTTTCTTTCTTTTAATTTGGGGAGGTTGGATAGGAGGATAGAGGGGAGAATAAAAAATGAATATAGAAAAGAGGGTTATTGGAGATTTTTTTTTAATTCCTCACAAAGAGAACAGATGCAAGGTAATTCTGGAAATAAGAATGATAGCTATGAAAAGAACATGTTGACTTTGTTAGATTCGAGAGAGAAGTAAGCAGTATCCGTTGTAAATCAGAGGCTACATGTGTACCTATTTTGTTTTACCTTGTAAATGGAAATCTTATTTGGTATTTTCAAGAAAGAAAAAAACTTTATCTCTTGTACTTACTGTACATTTTAGCAAAGTAGAATTATTCTTTATTTCCTATTTTTATGCTATACCTACTGCCTCTATGCCTTCACTCATACTATATTACCATTCCTGGAACAGACTTCTAATCTCTTTTTGTGGTAGTTCCTCTCTTCCTTCAATACTTTACTCAAATGTCATCTGCAGCACGAGCATTTAATAACCTACCTGCAGGTGAAAGTAAACTTTCCCTCCCTAATTTTCTAACAGCACCTTTCCTCATTCTCCTTTAATGCTACTGGAATGTTAACTCTCTGGCAAGAATTTCTCATTGTTGATTTTTGTATCCTCAATGTATTTGTTAATTAGGTACTTATTAGATGTCTGGTAAGAGGGCAGCTAAGTGGCTCAGTGGTTTGAGAGCCAGTCCTAAAGATGGGAGGTCATAGGTTCAAATCTGGCTTCAGACACTTTCTACCTGTGTGATTCTGGCAAGTCACTTGACCCCCACTGCCTAGTCCTTACCACTGTTCTGCCATGGAACCAATAGACAGTATTGATTCTAAGATGGAAGGAAAGGGCTAAAAATAAACAAATAAATAAATAAATGTCTGGTGAATTGGTGCAGCAGACCAGGGATAGTGAACCTAGAGAAAAAACTCAGGAGGAACAGGGCATAGAAAGTGCTGAAAGTAACTAAAGGCCATTTATATAGAAGAAAGATTCAATTTGGGTGAAACTGGTAGGAATTAAAGGGAAGAAGATTAGGTTTATATAAGGAAACTTTGGGCAGCTAGGAGGTACAGTGGATAGAATGCCAAGTCTTAAGTCAGAAAGACTCATTTAGAATTCATATCTGGCCTCAGATATTTTCTGGCTTTGTGACCCAAGTCACAAGTCACTTAATACTGTTTGCCTCAGTTCCTTTATAAAATGAGTCAGAGAAGGAAATGGCAAACTACTCAGTATTTCTGCTAATAACAAAAACAAAACCCAAACGGGATCATGAAGAATTGGACATGACTGAAACAACTGAACAACAACAAAAGGAAAAATTTCCCAATAATTATAGAGAGGCTACTACTGCTTTCCTTTTCATTAAGGGCCTTTAAGCAAAGGCAGAATAATTGACTAAATACTGAGGACATTATAGAATTTCTCTACACACTGAATTGGATGGTATCAGTTTCTTTCCAAT
This sequence comes from Gracilinanus agilis, assembly GCF_016433145.1. Taxonomy (NCBI): domain Eukaryota; kingdom Metazoa; phylum Chordata; class Mammalia; order Didelphimorphia; family Didelphidae; genus Gracilinanus; species Gracilinanus agilis. The sequence goes on along the minus strand of NC_058134.1, from coordinate 214,079,161 downwards.
TCTGAGATTCTGCAAAAACAAATGAATGTAGAAAAACAAAACACAAAAAAAAAAGGATCTCAAAGGGCATGAAGGCAGTATGGTCTTGCATAGAGAATGGTGTATTTGGAGACAAGATGACCCAATTTCAAATCCAAGATCCAATATTTACTATTGGTTGATCCTAAGCCACTTAACCTCTTTCAGTCTCAGTTTCCTCATCTATAAAATGGGTATAATAACAGCACCTCCTATACAATATTGTTACTTCTCAATATGTACTCTTCAGTACAGTGACACTGGCCACCTGGCTGTCCCATGAACAAGACACTCTATCACTTGGCTCTGGGCATTTTCTCTTGCTGTCTCCCTTGCCAAGAACATTCTCCATCCTCAACTCCAACTCCTAACTACTCTGGTTTCCTTAAAGTCCCAACTAAAATCTCACCTTCTACAGGAAGCTCCTTAATTCCCTCTTAATTCCAGTGCCTTCTCATTTTTAAAATTATTTCCTATTAATTCTGTTTATAGCTTGATGTGTGTGTGTATATATATATATATATTTGTTTGCATGTTGTCTCCCCCATTAGATTGTGAGGTCCTTGAGAGCAGGGACTGTCTTTGGCCTCTTTTTGTATCCCTAGTACTCAGTATAGTGCCTGGCACAGAGCAGACACTCAATAAATATTTACTGATTGATGGGAAACTTAAATGGGATAATATAATGTAAATGTCTACTATTTATTATTATATCAAGAAAACAGATATGTGGAAATCTACAGTTTCTACAGGAAGAAGGAAAATAGGGAGCAAATGAGTGAAGATCAATGGAAAGAGAAATGAAAGTTAAGGGGAGAAATGATTGGTTTTATTTAAATACAAGAAGAAAACAATTCATTGCTGGAGAGACTAGTAATGGTAGAATATATCTATATATCTAGAAGTCTCATTCCACTAAATGCAAAGCTTCCGATAAATTTTGGAAATACTTTGTTAATTTCCTTCTTCAGAAGGCACTATTAATGAAGAGAACTGTTATTTTAGACTGAATTCTGACCAACAAAGAAGTGGTTGGTGAAATAGAAAAAAAGGACTCTTCAGAGGAAATGACATAAGTTATAATTTGTGACAGTCACAAAGTTGGGAATTCTGGTCATGGCAAACCATGCATCTAGATATTAGGGAAGTGGATTTCAAAAAGTTCATTAGAAAGGAAGGTATGATCCTATTTTTATATTTGGTAGCACTTGGTCATTTGGCTATGAAGATGCTCTTAAGTTTCTTAAAGTTATATCAGTAAAGCACAAAGTACAACAGTTCTACCATACTGGAAAAGTAGGATGTAAAGACTCAGCAAAAAACTGCCTTTTTATCCAAAAATCAGCATAATTAAATGTGTATAATCTTATTATCAATAGATTGGTAATTAGGTGATAAATTCATTGGTCAAAAAAAAATCACAAACATAAAGAAAAATACAAAATTGCACATAGCCCATTTTGGCTTTTACACTAGTACAGAATAGTGACAGTGATAATTTTTAAAATAAAGTCTTTATTTACCTAACCCATGAAAATCTCTAAATTTAATATTCTTATCCAATGACCAATAAGTTGAAATAGAAGAACTGAATCATATCATAGTTGATAGTCTAAGCTTGAAAGTAGTTATAGAACTTTAAATAACTTCTACATGTAGCACTCTAATCTGTACTTGCTCCTCCAACATGCACACAGATTCCAAGATTGGGCTCCTACAGGGCAGTTACTATTTCAGATTTTAGAAGAAACTGTATATGCCTCCTCTTTCAGCTATAACTACCTCACAGGCCACCAATAGTTTTACTTTAATCCAGTACCTCTTGGTAAAGACATCTACTTAAACGACTGGGCAACAATAATAATAAAACATTTCCAGCAAACTCTAGGGACATATTCTCCAATAAATATATCCAAGGTCTTTCAGAGGAAGTGTCAGGTGACTGACAAACATTCAGGGGACCTGAAGGGGTGAGGAGAATGAGATGTGGGGAGAAGGATGACATGTTTCAGGGAGGCCAATGAAGCTGGCAGCAATCAGAGGCAAGGTTTATTGATCACAGCTAGTATTTTATAGATAAAGTGATATATAGACTAAGGGATTAGGTAAGCTTTTTACATGGACAATGGTTAGTAATGATTTACAATCTTAGTACAATGACTTAGTTTACCTCACCGAAACTTAGAGTTTTCTATAGGATAATAAATCAATATGTCAATGTGTAACCATCTGACTGAGTTTCTCATAGAATTCTTGCACCAGTGATTTCTTGGAAGGACATTTAGTATTTGGGAAGGAATTGGATTAAGTTTTCATGCTGGGAGGAGAAGCTATGTGTCTGGCTCTAGCTAGCTGATGGCTCTGATTTTATTGGGGCCTACTCATTACTGGGGGCTACAAGGAAGAATGATTATAAACTTACAGTATAATAGTAGTGGGGTAGATGTGAAGGAAGCATAAAGAGCCAAGAGGAGTCACAACTCTGGACCTATGAAGCTTTGATTTCTTTTTTCCCTTCTGAAGAGTGATTGTAAGTGAGTGTGGTGATTGGGTGTTCTATTGCTAGACTGGGCTAGTAGTTTGGCTGTTGAGCTGACTCCTCATAGGGCATGGTGTTTCTCCTGGCTATGTTAATTCAACTGTACTCACTGGGCTCACTCTTCAATGTACTTATGTTTCCATGACATGCAACTTCAAGCTTATCAGTGCCCTATGTTTCCATGACATGCAACTTCAAGCTTATCAGTGCCCTATTGTGCTCTTTTAAAAAGGCACAGACCCTTAGCAGTATATTGGCAAAAATTTCTCTAGTTCTCCCTCCAGGCCTTATAGTTCTGAGGTCTGTTATCTCATTGGCTGGAAATGGGAGAGAAACAAGCATATTAACAGAGATGAAAAAAGCACAGGTTAAGATTTTTAAAAAAGAGACCAAGTCTATCTCCTATCCTCTTCAGTTATAAATACATCCTTATTCCTCCTTTTGGTATAAAGCATACTTTAACCCTAAGCAAGTCACTTTCTGCCTGTTTCTTCATCTGCAAAACGGGGATAATAAAACCTACCTCCTAGGGTTGTTGGGAGAAGCAAATGAGATAATAATTGCAAAATGCTTAACACAGTGGACTGGCACATAGTAAGCTCTATAAAGATGTTAGTTATTGTTATTATTACTGGCAAAATGCTGCATTTCAAAACTTTTAAGACTTAGTTATAAAAAAAAAACCTCAACGTATTTTTATACAGTTGAATTTTCTTTGTTAGTAAATCAAATTAGTAAAATCAAGTTAGTAAATTTCGGTAGATAGGTAGCTCAGTGAATTGAGCCCTGTGCAAGGAAAAACTGAGATCAAAATCGGCTTCACACACTTCATTAGCTGTGCCACCCTGGATAAGTCACTTATCCACAAGAAAAGTGTACAGGGCACCCAGCTAAATCAGTTTAATTAAAAAAGAAGGAAGCTGGGTTATCTTACATAGATATTTTATAAACTCATATTAAGCCCAACTACGGCACTAGAAAATGAAAGAAGTGGTCAACATGCTTGCATTTTTTCGCCCCCGAGCCTAGCTGCAAAGCTCAAAGCATTTCTTAGAAGTGCGTCTGAAAGTTTTTCATCGGTATAGACTGCATCCAAGACAATGCAGCAGCCAGAGCAGGCATTTAAAAATGTTTAGTCAAAGTCAGAGCCAAGAGGGAGTAAATAAACAAGCCTGGAGGGCTGAATACTCAAGGAAAGCAGCCTTTACCTTTCGCTCACAGTCCAGGGCGCCAGGACCTCCTTAGAGTTTCTCTGTACTACTGGTGATTCAGTCCGACGTTCCCTCCTCAGGTCCGACAAGTAGCCGGGACATCCCCAGGAAGGTGTCTTAGAGACAGATAGCAACAAGCCGGTCTTTTCTCCTCCTTTCGGGAGCCTTGTCGCTCCTCGGATGACGTACGACACTCAAATTCACTGCCAAGCCGGAGAAGACCGACAGGCAACGTGTTACGTCATTCTCGCGCGCCGGATGTGACCTCTCGGAAAACGGCAGAGCGTGGTCTAGTTTTACGGTTTCCTGTGGCTCTGCAGGCAGTGAAGGTTCTCTCCTTTTAGAGGAAGCGGCTGTGTGCGTGGGGCGGGGTCTCCCAGGTAACTGTGGTGGTGGTGAGTCTTTTTCTAGACTGGTCCCGGCATGAGCAGTTAGGCCCTGTTTGCGTGAAGCAACCCTTCCTTTTCACTAGTCGTGAATACCTCTGGGGAGCTGGGGGTAAGGGAGGAGGATGGTGCGGGGCCTCCAGCTTTGGTCCAGCGCGGTGGGAGGACTTCCCCTTGCCCTTTAAAAAGAAAATGTCCTCCTCCCTTCGCCAAAAATAAATAAATAAATCTAAACTAAACTAATGAAAACAACCTAACTACTAAAAACTCAAAGGAGAATGGGTGACACGAATTCTGTCATGTTACGTTAGTACTAGACTCCGAAATTCTCATTTTACGGAGGGGGAGGAAAGGGGAATTTGGATAGCGCATAGTGTGTTCCATATACTTTTAGAAATATTATTTCGTCCAATACAACAATCTAATGAGGTAGGTGCTGTTTTCCTCATTTTACAGTTGTGGAAAGGGAGACAAGCAGAGGTTAAGTGACTTATCCAGGGTGGCACAGCTAATGAAGTGTGTGAAGCCGATTTCGATCTCAGTTTTTCCTTGCACAGGGCTCAATTCACTGAGCTACCTATCTACCGAAATTTATAGAAGGGCAAGTCGAGGCCCAGGTAGTCTAAATGTCTTCCTGTCGCCCTTTGTTGCCAGTTGATTCTTTTGAGATAAATAGTGTTGAGAGATTTGCAACTATGTAGTATCACTGGGTTAATACTGATGTTAAAAAGATGTTGTTTTGCTGTAGCATTCAGCTTGAGGATTGTTTAAAGCCCAGTGTCATTTCACAAATGGGCAGCTAGGTAACCCTTTGGACAGATCTCTGGGCTTGAAGTCTTGAGATCAAATTTGGTCTTAGACTTATACTAGCTATGGGATACTGGGAAACTCATTTAACTCTGTTTGCTTCAGTTTCTTCATCTGTAAAATGAGCTGGAGAAGGAAAGGCAAACCACTCTAGTATCTTTGCCAAGAAATCCCCAAATGGGGTCCTGAAAAGTTGAACCTGACTTAAAAATATGCACACATTCATATATATACATTTCTGCACTAGTAAACTTTCACTTATCTGTCAAGGAGGGAGGTAGAATGTTTCATCATTAATATTTTGGAATGGTGGTTGGTCATTAGGTTGATTAAGAGTTTTTAAGTCTTGAGTTGTCCCTCTTTAATTTTTTTTGTTTGTGTATAAATTATTCTCTGTTCATTTCACTCTGCAAGGGTGTCCAGGTTTCTCTAAAATCATCCCCTTAATTTCTTACAACATAGCAATATTATTTAATATTTATATACCATAATTTGTTCAGATATTCCCCAATTTATGGGCATTCCTTCAGATTCCTGCTCCTTGCCACCTCAAAAAGAGGTATAAAAATGTACTTCCTTCCTTAAAGTCTGTTTTGCTTAGTACTAATCTTTCTCTTAAATTATCTCCTGATTACCCCTTTTCCCATTTCTCTCTTGCATGAATTATTTATTCACATTATATCACAGCTGTGCCTGTGTTTATTCTTATCTTCCTTAACCAATTCAGATGAAATTGAGCTTCAAGTGTCAGCTGTGCTCCCCACCCTTTCATCCTTGTTTATATAATTTATATTTTGTGCATCTCAGTAATGTGAAATTATTTTTCTGTATCCCTCACTGGATTTCTTTTCTCTTTTCCTCAATTCTTTTAGATCTAGACAGAACAAAACCATTCTCTGGCCTAGTCTAAATAGACTCCCTCTTTGACCCTTAATGATGTTAGGATTCAGAGAGGACACTGTATAATCTCATATTTGAATGTAACAAGTTTAACCTTGTGGAATCCCTAATCATTTTTTTTTTTACTTTTTTTTTTTTTTTTTTTTTTTTTATTTTAAACCCTTAACTTCTGTGTATTGACTTATAGGTGGAAGAGTGGTAAGGGTAGGCAATGGGGGTCAAGTGACTTGCCCAGGGTCACACAGCTGGGAAGTGTCTGAGGCCGGATTTGAACCTAGGACCTTCCGTCTCTAGGCTTGGCTCTCAATCCACTGAGCTACCCAGCTGCACCCCCTAATCATTTTTTAAATGAAAAGGTACTTACCTTTTTCCAGTTTCTCTTAACTCCTTGTTTGAACTTGTGTTGCTGCAGCTTTCATCTTTTCATCAGGAATTCTTAAAAAAAAAAAAAAAAGACCTCTATTTTGTTAAAAATCCCTTTTTTAAGTTGTATTATTATACTCAGTTTTTCTAGGTAAATTAATTTTGGCTGCAAGCCTGGATCCTTTGGCTCCTGGAATATGGTCTTGCAGACTCAGCTTTATTTTGGTGACTGCTAAACTATGTGTGATCCTTATTGTGACTCCTTGGTACTTTTTTTTTTTTTTTAATTTAAAAAATTTCTAAAATTCTTTCTGACTGCAGGATTTTTTCTTTCCCCTGGAACCTCTGGATATAGGCAATAATGATCCTGGGAGTTCGTTTTTTTCAGTTTCTTTTGGGTATTGACAAGTGGATTCTTTCTATTTCTACTTTGTTCTCTGGTTGTAAGAGATCTGGATGGTTATATTAGATTTCTTGAAATATTATGTCTAGACTTTTTTCAGACATGGCATTAAGATTGTCTAATGATTATTACAGATTTTCTCCTTGATCTGTTTTCTAGCTCAACTATTTTTGCTATTAATATTTTAAATTTTCTCCTATTTTTTCACTCTTTTTACTTTGTTTTACTATTTCTTGATATTTCATGAAATCATTAGCTTCTATCTGATCCATTTTGATTTTCGGAGATTTGTTGCTTTGGCAGGGTTTTGTACCTTTTGTGCCAGGCTGTTAATGCTCTCATCCATTACTTTCATTTCTTTTCCAGTTTTTTTTTTCTCAAGTGCTCTCTTTCAATTTGTGAAAAACTCTTGCTTCATCTCTCCCCAGAATTCTTACTGAGTTTGTGCCCAATCTGTTTTTTCTCTAAGCATTGCTTGAAGGTGTTTTAGAGTCACTTTCTTCTTCTGCAATTAATATCTTGAGGGTCCCTGTGTTTTTTGCCTTTTAAAATATCGAGTTCTTAGCACTGGGCTAGGCACACAGAAAGAAAAGATAATGCTTGCTGATGGATTTCAAGCTGACTTCAAATCATTAATGATTATCCTTTGGGTACAGCCATCGAATCAAGTCTCAAATCACCTCAAATTACCTAATTGTAAGATTGTCTAGTCTGCATCTCTACAACTTTTCCACAAGAATAACCTAAGAGGGGGAGCTAGGTGGCTCATTGGATAGAAAGTCAGGACTAGATAAAGGAGATCCTTGGTTTAAGTCTAGCCTCAGACACTTCTCTGTATGACCCTGGGCAAGTCCCTTAACTCCCATTGCCTATCCCATACTGTTCTTCTGCCTTGGAACCAGTATATAATACTAATTCTAAGATAGAAGATAAGAGGTTTTAAAAACCCACATATTTTGCCTTAAAAGGAATTTAATAGAAATTTTTTCCCCCAAACATTTTATATAGTGTTGGAATTAATTGTGTTTTTTAATGTTTAGTAGAATTTTCTTGTAAATCCATCCTATCCTCATCCCCCCCCCCCGCCTTTTTTTAGGGAGGTCATTTATAGATTATTCAACTTCTTTTTCTAAGATGGGATTAGTTAAGTATTTCATTTCTTTTGTTATTCTCAGGCATTTTATATTTTTTTAAATATTCATCTACTTCATTGAGATTGTTAAGTTTATTAGCCTACAGTTGGGCAAAATAGCTATAATACTTGCTCTTATTTCATCTTTTTCATTTTTAATGCTGGTAAACTGGTTTTCTCTTGTCTTTGTTTTAATCAAATTAACAAATAGTTTCTTTGTTCTTTTGAACTTATTTTTTTTTTACTTTAAATTTTGTTAATTTCTCTTGATTTCTAGCATTTATTTTGATATTAAATTGGGGTTTTAAAAATTTGTTAGTTTTCTAACTTTTTTTGTTTGCATGGTCAATTTGTTTTCTTCCTCTTTATATTGATGTATTTAGAGATATAAAATATCCCCCAAGTCCTATTTTGACTGAATCCCATAAATTTTAGTGTATTCTCACTTTGTTATCATCATTTGTATTGAAAGTACTGGCCAATCATTCTTCAATTTTAAATTATTTAGTTTGCAATTAATTTGAATGCTATTTTTTTTAAACCCGTAACTGAGCTACCCAGATGCCCTCTATGGTATCTTTTAACAAAATGTAGCTTCTCTGTTTATTATATCTTAATTCAGTCTATCTTTGCTTTTCCTTTGTTTGAGATCATGATTGCCACTACCGGTTTAATTTTGATTCAGCTGAAGTATATAATTGTTGTGAAGTGTTTTTTAACAACTGTATGTGTCCTTTGATTTCAAGTGTTTTTCTTATAATCAACATATTGTCCAATGATGGTTTTTAATCTGTTCTGTCATACGCCTCCATCCATTCCCATTCACAATTAAGTTTGCTGTGTATTCTCCTATATCCTATTCTCTTAAACCTTTTTTTAACCCTATCTCCTCCTTAAAAGTTTGTTTTGCTTCTGACCCCTGTCTCCCTTAATCTAACCTTTCTGACAGTTAAAAATTCTAAGAGACTGGCTTCTGGTTAAGAAAAACAATTTATTGATTAGGTTAACATTAACCAATAAATTAATTGGTCATTGATCTCTCAGTGATTTAAAGACAAGGAAGTTCCGTCTGCAGTAAGTCCCCCTTTGCAGATACATAGACCCTTGGAGAGTTCATTATTCAGCTCCTCCTTTGGACATCCCAAGACCTCTCTAATTGGTGACTAGGCAACAAGAAGTGGTTCATCAAAACTCTTAAACCCTCCCCATCCCCTGATGGGCGGTTGGTAGACATCTTCTAAATCCTTTCAGTCCTTTATAGGGGTGGCTGCTAAGTCTTATGTGATTTAGATGATGGCTCAACAGTTCTTGTGTCCTTTCTTTCTGGGTGCTTGAATCCTAGGTTCCTGACCTAGGCGCTCTGGATTTTGGCTGTGATGTTCCTGGGAGTTTTCATTTTAGGGGTTCTTTCAGGAAGTAAACACCGAATTCTTTCAATTTCTACTTTGCCTTCTGATTCTAAAATTTCTGTGTAGTTTTCCTTTATTTTTCTTTTTTTAAACCCTTACCTTCTATCTTAGAATCAATATTTTGTGGTGATTCCAAGGCAGAAGAGTGGTAAGGGCTAGGAGTGATTTGCCTATGGTCACACAACTAAGAAGTGTCTGAAGCCATATTTGAACCCAAGACCTCTGGTCTTTAGTCCAGCAAGGCTCTCAATCCACTGAAATCTTTGCAGGAGTCCTTCCTACTCGTTTCATATTATATCTATTTCTTTTCCAAATCACCTTTTTTCATCCTTGCATCAATGTCATATTCACTTACTGAGGCACTCTTTCTTCCATATTAATTTTTTTTAATATTTTATTTTTTTAGAAAAATTTCCCATGGTTGCATGATTCTTATTTTTACTTTTCCCTTCATCCCCCTTTCACCCTCCCCCCCCCCCCCATATTCAATTTCCACTGGTTTTAACAAGTGTGATCAATCAAGACTTATTTACATATTATTGATAGTTGCATTAGTGTGGTCCTTTAGTGTCTGCATCCCCAACCATGTCCAGATCAACCCATGTGTTCAAGTGGTTGTTTTCCTTCTGTGTTTCCACTCCTGCTGTTCTTCCTCTCAGTGTGGGTAGTGTTCTTTTCCATAGATCACTCAGAATTGCCCTGGGTCATTTGCATTGCTGCCAGTACAGAAGTCCATTACATTCGATTTTACCACAGTGTATCAGTCTCTGTATACAATGTTCTTCTGAATCTGCTCCTTTCACTCTGCATCAATTCCTGGAGGTCTTTTCAGTTCACATGGAATTCTTCCAGTTCATTATTCCTTTCAGCACAATAGTGTTCCATCACCAGCATATACCACAATTTGTTCAACCATTCCCCAATTGAAGGGCATCCCTTTGTTTTCCAGTTTTTTGCCACCACAAAAAGCACAACTACAAATATTTTCGTACAAGTCTGTTTATCTATGATCTCTTTGGGGTACAAACCCAGCAATGCTATGGCTGGATCGAAGGGCAGGCAGTCTTTTAGAGCTCTTTGGGCATAGTTCCAAATTGCCATCCAGAATGGTTGGATCAGTTCACAACTCCACCAGCAATGCATTAATGTCCCAATTTTGCCACATCCCCTCCAACATTCATCACTCTCCCCTTTTTTCCATATTATTTTCAGTGGATTCCATTACTATCTCAATGCTGATAAGTTCCAGATATAGCTTCATCTATCTATTCTTTTAGCTACATATCTATACTCATTCTAATCTCTCTCCTGAGCTCCAGTCTTGCATCACATACTGTTCTTTGATCATTTTAAATTAGATTTCCTGCTGCCCTCCCAAATTCAACATGGCCAAAGCCAGAATTTATTATTTTTCTCTTCTAAGTCACTCTTCTTCTCAACTTTTCCATTACTATCAAGAGAGAAGGGGCAACATGAAAAAGGCAAAAAGAAAGAGGAGTAATATGAAAAGTGTACTATTTTGAAAGCTTTAATTTTATGCTATAACTAGCTGGGTAAATGTGTCATGTTGTGAGAAGTTTTTTAAAATATATTTTATTGTCCTTATATCTTGAGTCCTGGATTAGAAGCCTTGATCAGCCTATGCCTTTTACATTTCCTTTGCTCTTAGGAACCCTCAAGAATTGTGTCATTCTGTGCCCCCCCCCCCCCCCACAATAAAACTCATTAATAAATAAGTCTTTTTCTGCTAGGTAAGTGACTGCCCCTCACCCCTACCCCAACCTATCCCATCAGCTATTGTGGTGGGGAAGGGTTGAGAGTCTAAATGGACAACCTGCTCATTAAGTATTCCACAATTAAAATATCCTGGGATGTCCAAGGTGGGAATTGAACAATGAGCTCTAAAATTATAGACTAGTGTGAAAGAACTTCCTTGTCTTTGATTATTGGGCGGATTATTGACCCATTAATTTATTGGTTAAATTCTGGCCTAATCAATCAATTGCCATTCTTGCCCCCAAATCAGTCTCTTGAATATTTTCATTGTGATACTATGCTCAAAGTAAATAGCTTTGGAATATGCAGATGCCCTGTCTGGAAAGGAGAGAAAGGATCAAGAGGGAAAATTGAATCACTGTGTTGTACTTGACTCCCTAGCGCCCCATGAGTTTTGCAAAGCAAGATCTTGCAATACAGATGTGTTGTATTATTGACTTGGATTCTGATGTTGGTTTCCTCATCATTGTTAAATAAATTAATATAAGTAAAATTCCTCGCAAGCTTTAATATGCTACTTACTATTATACCTCTACCCCTGCTTGCTTCCATGCCTGCTTTCCTGTTTTTGAATATTACTAAACTGCTCTTCCTGGTTCCTAGCTTGCAGTTGTAGAAACTCTGTTTGCCTCTTTCCTAGGTTACAATAATTCTCACCTTAACCATCTCCCTGCACAATACAACTTTTCTTCCTCTTCCCCTTTCCTTAGAAGTGGGGATGATCAAAGAGATAAACCCATACCTAAACAATGAGGTAGTTTTGTGCATCATCAGACCTGAGTCTGTCTCCATCAACATATAATTCCACAAAGAACAGAAAAAGATGACTGGGGATCTTCCACATAGCTTTTTTTGTTTTGTTTTGTTTTATTTTAAGAAAGTGTATATTAATTTGAACACAGTAGTACCAGCACTATCCTGCTTATCTGTTTTTATTTCTGACCTTCCTTCTATTCGCTTTGGCATGTATTTGAAAAATTTCATTGGTACTTTAAAAAATAACCATAGTTACCCCCTCTTTTATATCTCCTACTCTTTATCCTAATATGAAAAAAAATTGTTTTCTGTAACAAATAAGAATGAGCAAAACAAGTCTATGTATTGTGTTATAAATGTAGTTTACAGTCCCATTTTGTACTTTTAGCCTATTACTTCTGATGAGATGTGAGAAGCATGATTCATCATTGTGTGTTTTAAAAATTTGTACCCTGGGACTTAGTTTTCCAACATCCTTTACTTTTCCCAGGGTTCCCTTGTCTGGCATCCCTGTGTTGTGCCCTGGCATGGTTTTGTTTATAAATTTGCTGAAACCCATGCTGTGGGGCTTTTTTTCTTTGGCTCGAGTATGGCAGACTTCTGGGTTTCTGGTTCTTTGCTCTGCTCACTCAACTTAAGGAATCTCTTTCTCACTTTAATTGTTAGTAAATCCTATAAAATATAAATACTTGGAGTATTCATTTTTAGTCTTACATCATCTTACTCTAGAGTCATAATTGTTAATTACTTTGATCAGAATTCTTAAGTCTCTTTTTTTCTTTTATGGTGTCACAGTAATTTTATAGTTTTCAGATTTTCTGTACATTATTCTATCACTTCAAATTTTCTCTGTTTTTTTTTTTATAGTGGTCCATTTAAAAAAGTACAATAGTAGTCCATTCCTATAGTACTGTAGTTTATTTAGCCATTCTCCAATTACTAAACATTCATTTTGTTTATAGGTCCTAGATACAACAAAAAGTTATATTGTAAATATTTGTTTGCATTTTCTTTGGTTTAGTGCAGTGGTTCCCAAACTTTTTTGGCCTACCGCCCCCTTTCTAGAAAAAATATTACTTAGCCCCCTGGAAATTAATTTTTAAAAAATTTTAATAGCAATTAATAGGAAAGATAAATGTACCTGTGGCCATCACCACTTTCCCGGATCGCTGCAGCACCCAGCAGGGGCAGTAGTGCCCACTTTGGGAATCACTGATTTAGTCTTTAGTCTAAGCTAGCATATCACTGGGTCAAAGTGTACACATAGTTAAACGATTTTGGGGGGTATTGTTCCAGGTTGGTTTAAGAATACATTTCACATCTTCACTAATAACATGTTAATGTCCTTATCCTCCTTTGTCTCTTCCCATTTTCCATCTAGGCAGTTAGCCCTAGAGTAGTCAGGAAGACCTGAGTTCAAAATTTGCCTCAAACACTTAAGGAACTGGCTGTGGCATTGTGGGGGTCAAGTAACTTTTGTATCAGTTTCCTCAGCTGTAAAATTAGAATAATAAAAGCACCTACCTTGTTGGGTTGTGAGGATTAAATGAAATCCTTTAATACAATGCCTGTCACACAATAAGCATTTAGTAATTGGTTGTTTTCTTCCCAATCTAATGGATATGAAATAGAATCTTAGAGTTGTTTTAATTAGATTTTAAAAAATTAATATTTTGGTGCATTTATATATAGTGATTCATAGTTTGCCTTTTAGGGACTTCCTCTTCATATCCTTTGATCATTTGTCTTTTGGGATGGCTCTTGTTCTTATATTTTCATCAATTTCATTATTTATCTTCGATATTGGAACTTTAAATGAGAACCTTCCCCCAAATATTTTTTACTTCTAGCTTTAATAGTATTAATTTTGTATTTGTAAAAACTTCAATTTTATGTAATTAAAATTGATCATTTTATTTCTTGATTCTCTATTCCTTGTTTAATAAAGAATTCTTCTCCAAGCCATATTTGTAAAATGTATCTCTCTTCTTCTCAAATTTGCTTACAATAGAAACAAATCACATTTATTGCAATAAATGCAGAGTAAGTTTATGACACTATAACACTTTTTATTTTAAAAAGTATCTATCTACTTCACATTTCCTTTTGAAACTTATTGGGGTATATGGATTGTGCTTTTGATCCAAACTTAAAGTGTGCTAGACTAAACTTTCTAGTTTGTTTACTCCAGTAATTGATATTCCTTAACTTCATTGAACACTATATTATATTCAGTTGCTTTTGTGTTTTGCATGTCCAATCTATTGTACTGATCAGCTTTTCTGTTGTTTTTTTTTTTTTTTAAGCAATACCAAATATAGTTTGAGATCTAATACTGCTAGGGTTCCTTCCTACATTTTTCTCCCATTTTTTTCTTTGGGATTCTTGATCTTTTGTTCCTCTAGATGAATTTTGGAATGATTTTATCCATTTTCATAAAATTACTCTGTTAGAAGTTTGCTTAGAATGTTGCTGAATTGAAATAATATCATTTTTATTTTATTGATATAGCCGCACCATGAAGAATGCTGCTAAGAGTGTTTATAGTTGTATAAAGTCATTATTTGGGGGCAGCTGGGTGGCTCAGAGAGACAGGCTCAGAGACAGGAGGTCCTGGGTTCAAATTTGGCCTCAGACACTTCCTAGCTGTGTGACCCTGGGCAAGTCACTTAACCCCCATTGCCTAGCCCCTACCACTCTTCTGCCTTAGCACCAGTACCCAATATTGATTCTAAGAAGGAAGGTAAGGGTTTTCAAACAAACAAAGAAACAAACAAACAAAAAAATAAAGTCATTATTTGTGTATTGGTAGGTAGGCTCCCAGATATTTCATATGTTCTATTATTATTAATTTTTAAAATTTTAAACATTTATTAATATTCATTTTTAACATGGTTACATGATTCATGCGCCTACTTTCCCCTTCACCCCCTGCGTTCCCCCCACCCATGGCCGACCCACATTTCCACTGGTTTTATCATGTGTCCTTGATCAAGACCTATTTCCAAATTGTTGGTAGTTGCATTGGTGTGGTAGTTTTGAGTCCACATCCTCAATCATGTCCACCCCAGCCCATGCGTTCAAGCAGCTGTTTTTTTTTATATGTTTCCTCTCCTGCAGTCCTTCCTCTGGATGTGGGTAGTGTTCTTTACCATAAATCCCTCAGAATTGTCCTGGGTTTTTGTATTGCTGCTGGTACAGAGGTCCATTACATTCAATTTTACCACAGTATATCAGTCTCTGTGTACAGTGTTCTTTTGGCTCTGCTCCTCTCACTCTGCATCAGTTCCTGGAGGTCTTTCTAGTTCACTTGGAACTTCTCCAGTTTGTTATTCCTTTTAACACAATAGTATTCCATCACCAGCATATACCACAGTTTGTTCAGCCATTCCCCAATTGAAGGGCATACTCTCCTTTTCCAGTTTTTTGCCACCACAAAAAGCATAGCTACAAATATTTTCGTACAAGTTTGTTTATCTATGATCTCTTTGGGGTACAAACCCAGCAATGCTATGGCTGGATCGAAGGACAGGCAGTCTTTTAGAGCTCTTTGGGCATAGTTCCAAATTGCCATCCAGAATGGTTGGATCAGTTCACAACTCCACCAGCAATGCATTAATGTCCCAATTTTGCCACATCCCCTCCAGCATTCATTACTCTCCCCTTCTTTCATTTTAGCCAATCTGCTAGGTGTGAGGTGATACCTCAGAGTTGTTTTGATTTGCATTTCTCTAATTATTAGAGATTTAGAGCACTTTCTCATGTGCTTATTGATACTTTTGATTTCTTTACCTGAAAATTGCCTATTCATGTCTCTTGCCCATTTATCAATTGGGGAATGGCTTGATTTTTTATACAATTGATTTAACTCCTTGTATATTTCAGTAATTAGACCCCTGTCAGAGTTTTTCGTTATAAAGATTTTTTCCCAATTTGTTGTTTCCCTTCTGATTTTGACTACATTGTTTTTGTTTGTACAAAAACTTTTTAGTTTAATATAATCAAAACCATTTAATTTACATTTTGTAATATTCTCTAACTCTTGCTTGGTTTTAAATTCTTTCCTTTCCCAAAGATCTGATAAGTATACTATTCTGTGTTCACTTAACTTATTTATAGTTTCCCTCTTTATATTCAAGTCATTCACCCATTCTGAATTTATCTTGGTGTATGGTATGAGATGTTGATCTAAACCTAATTTCTCCCATATTGTTTTCCAAATTTCCCAGCAATTTTTGTCAAATAGTGGATTCATGTCCCAAGAGTTGGGCTCTTTGGGTTTATCATACACTGTCTTGCTGATGTCATTAACCCCAAGTCTATTCCACTGATCCTCCCCTCTGTCTCTTAGCCAGTACCATATTGTTTTGATGACTGCTGCTTTATAGTATAGTTTAATATCTGGTACTGCTAGGCCCTCTTCCTTCACATTTTTTTTTCATTATTTCCCTTGATATTCTTGATCCTTTATTCTTCTAAATGAACTTTGTTATAGTTTTTTCTAATTCAGTAAAAAAGTTTTTTGGTAGTTTGATAGGTATGGCGCTAAATAGGTAAATTAATTTGGGTAGGATGGTCATTTTTATTATGTTAGCTCGTCCTACCCATGAGCAACCAATGGCTTTCCAGTTGTTTAGATCCAGTTTTATTTGTTTGGAAAGTGTTTTGTAGTTGTTTTCATATAATTGCTGTGTTTGTTTTGGTAGATAGATTCCCAAGTATTTTATATTGTCTAGGGTAATTTTAAATGGTGTTTCTCTTTCTACCTCTTGCTGCTCTAATGTGTTGGAAATGTATAGAAATGCTGATGATTTATGTACATTTATTTTGTATCCTGCAACTTTGCTAAAGTTGTTGATTATTTCTACAAGCTTCTTAGTTGATTCTCTAGGATTTTTTAAGTATACCATCATATCGTCTGCAAAGAGTGATAGCTTGGTCTCCTCGTTGCCTATTTTGATACCTTCGATTTCTTTTTCTTCTCTAATTGCTACTGCTAGTGTTTCTAGTACTATGTTGAATAATAGAGGTGATAATGGACATCCTTGTTTCACACCTGATCTTATTGGGAAGGCTTCTAATTTATCTCCATTGCATATAATGCTTGTTGATGGTTTTAGGTATATACTGTTTATTATTTTTAGGAAAGGTCCTTCTATTCCTATACTTTTCAGTGTTTTCAATAGGAATGGATGCTGTATTTTGTCAAAGGCTTTTTCAGCATCTATTGAGATAATCATGTCATTTTTGTTTGATAGACTATTGATATGGTCAATTATGTGGATGGTTTTCCTAATGTTGAACCATCCTTGCATTCCTGGTATAAATCCCACCTGATCATGGTGGATGATCTTCTTAATTACATGCTGGAGTCTCTTTGCTAGTATTCTATTTAAGATTTTTGCATCTATGTTCATTAGGGAGATTGGTCTGTAGTTTTCTTTCTCTGTTTTTGATCTCCCTGGCTTTGGAATCAGTACCATATTTGTGTCATGAAAGGGATTTGGTAGGACTCCTTCTTTGCTTATCATATCAAATAATTTGTATAGTATTGGGATTAGTTGCTCTTTGAATGTCTGATAGAATTCACTTGTGAATCCATCAGGCCCTGGCAATTTTTTCTTAGGGAGTTCTTTGATGGCTTGTTCAATTTCTTTTTCTGATATAGGATTATTTAGGTATTTTATTTCTTCTGCTGTTAATCTAGATAGTTTATATTTTTGTAAATATTCATCCATATCTCCTAAATTGTTATATTTATTGCCATATAATTGGGCAAGATAGTTTTTAATGATTGCCTTAATTTCCCCTTCATTAGAGGTGAGGTCTCCCTTTTCATCTTTGATACTGTCAATTTGGTTTTCTTCTTTACTTTTTTTTATTAGATTGACCAGTACTTTGTCTATTTTATCTGTTTTTTCAAAGTACCAGCTTCTAGTCTTATTTATTAATTCAATAGTTCTTTTACTTTCGATTTTATTGATTTCTCCCTTGATTTTTAGTATTTCTAATTTAATTTTCATCTGGGGATTTTTAATTTGCTTGCTTTCTAATTTTTTAAGTTGCATGCCCAATTCATTAATCTCTGCCCTTCTTAATTTGTTAATATATGCACTCAAGGATATAAATTTCCCTCTGAGTACTACCTTGGCTGCATCCCACAGAGTTTGGTAGGATGTCTCATCATTGTCATTTTCTTCAATGAAATTGTTGATTGCTTCTATGATTTCTTCTTTGACAAATTGGTTTTGAAGAATCATATTTAATTTCCAATTAGTTTTTGATTTTCCTGTCCAGGTGCCCTTACTAATTATTATTTTTATTGCATTATGATCTGAGAAGGTTACATTTATTATTTCTGCTCTTTTGCATTTGTTTGCAATGATTCTATGCCCTATTACATGGTCAATCTTTGTAAATGTACCATGTGCAGCTGAAAAGAAGGTGTATTCCTTTTTGTCCCTACTTATTTTTCTCCACATGTCAATTAAATCTAATTTTTCTAGGACTTCATTCACCTCTCTTACCTCTTTCTTATTTATTTTTCGGTTTGATTTATCTAGATCTGACAGAGGAATATTTAGATCTCCTACTATTATGGTTTTACTGTCTATTTCCTTCTTGAGCTCTTCCAGTTTCTCCTTTATGAATTTGGGTGCTATGCCACTTGGTGCATACATATTGAGCAGTGTTATTTCCTCATTGTTTATACTGCCTTTAATCAGGATGTAATGACCTTCCCTATCTTTTTTAATCATATCTATTTTTACTTTGGCTTTGTCAGAAATCACAATAGCCACTCCTGCCTTCTTTTTCTCATTTGATGCCCAAAAGATTTTGTTCAAGCCCTGAACCTTAAACTTGTGTATGTCCACCCGCCTCTTATGTGTTTCTTGTAGACAACATATGGTGGGATTTTGGTTTCTAATCCACTCTGCTATTTGCTTCCGTTTTATGTGAGAGTTCATCCCATTCACATTCACAGTTATAATTATCAGCTGTGCATTCGCTGACATTTTTATATTCTCCCCTATTCCTACCCCTTCTTCTTAAACTATTTCCTTTTAAACCATTGGTTTTCTATTAAGCCAGTATCCCTTATCCCCTCCCTTGATTGACTTCCCTTTCTACCCCCTCCCTTGTTATTCTCCTGTTTTTGTTTTGAAGGCCTAATAAATTCTCTCCCCCTTCTTCTCCCTCCCTTTTTTGACCTCCCCGTTCTATTATTATTTTGAAAAGGTGTTATTTTCTTTCTGAGTTTTGTTGGTAGTAGAATAACTAGTGATTTATTTGAGTATATTTTATCTTACTACTTAATTTAAGTTATTATTTCAGTTACCTTTTTTTAGTTGATTCTCTACTTCAGTTAGAATTTTCTAACTGAAGGTTCATCTGATGAAATGGAGCACTTTTTCTTTTTTGACTATGCTTATTCTCTTAATGTACTTTCCTTGTCTTCTATAGCGATATTTCTAGAACTATATCAAATTAATAGGGATCACAGTGGACATCTTGGCTTTACCTAATCTTATTGGAAAGGCCTCTAGTTTTTCTCCAATATAGCAAAAGCTAGTGCGTGGATTTAGGTCCACACTACATAGTTTGCTAAAGAAAAGTCTATTTAGTCTTGTACTTTTAATGTGAAACAAACAAAGAAACAAAGAATCCCATAATAAGGTATTGGATTTTGTCAAAACCTTTTTCTGAATCCACTGTAATAATTGTGATTTTTAATTATTTTTGTTATAGCCTATTATATTTATAGTTTTACCAATAATGATTCAGCTCTGCTTTCTTAGAATAAATATAATCTGTCCATGGAGTATAATCTTTTTAATATATAGCTAAAACCTTTTTGCTAATATTTTGATAAGTTTTTTACATTAAAAGTCATCAGAGATGAATGTTTGCTTTCTCTCTCTCTCTTTTTTAAAACTCTTACATTCCATCTTAGAAATATTTTTGTAATTGGTTCTAAGGCAGAAGAGTGGTTAAGGACTAGGCAATGGGGGTTATGGGGGTTAAGTGACTTGCCCAGAGTCACACAGCTGGGAACTGTCTGAGGTCAGATTTGAACCCAGGACCTCCCACCTCCAGGCTTGCCTCTCAATTTCCTGAGCCACCTAGCTGCCCCTGCTTTCTCTCTCTCTCTCTTTTTTTTTTTTGTTCTTTCCATTTTAGATAAAATTACATTATTAAATCTTTTATACTCTGGCTGTAGTATACATTGATATAGTAGATATGCTATATATAGGCACTAACTTATAGGTTCAAGTTTACTTATTAACAATTTTCATTTGACAAAGTATGCAGTTACTCATGAAAGCAAAGTTCTAATTTCATTTCAGTTTTAATTTAATAAATATTTATTAAAGACTTACTTTGTGGAAGATACATTACAAGTTCAAAAACAAAAATGAAACAATCCATTTTCTCAAGAAATTTCTCTTCTGCTAGAGTAGAACATAAATACATGTAAGGAAATGCAAGATAATTTGAACAAATCAAAACTCACATCTGAGTTAGCTATGTGGCAAAATGGATAGAGCTCTGAGCCAGGAGTCAAGAATTCAAATGTGACCTCAGATACATGTAAGCTGTATTACCCAGGGCAAGTCACTTAATTTCTTTCTCTCCCAGTTCTCTTCAGTTGCAAAACCAAAAAAATAATAGCACCTACCTTATAAGTTTGTTATGAGGATGAAATGATATGATACCTGTAAAATACTTAGCACTATATAATATATAATAAAATACTTAGGCACTATGTAAATGCTTATTCTTTTCCTCTCCTCTCCCCTTCTTGCAGGAGATTTAGGGAAGACAGATAACTGCCATATGACCTGTTAGGATTTACAAGTAACAAAAATGAAGAAAAAGATCATTTCAGGCATAGGGTACTACTTGTTCAAAATACTAGAGGAAAGAGATGGAATGTTGATTTTGGACAATAATTAGTAAACCACTTTATCAGAAAAGTAGATTGTGTGAAAGGGAATTATATGAAATATTTGGAAATGTAAACTAATTTTAAGAGGGCCTTAAATACCCAAGAAGTTATATTTTATCCTAAAACCACAAGAAACCACTGAAGATTTTTGAGCATGGAAGTTCCATGGATGTGATTTCAAAGTTAAGATAATTTTGACAATTGTGAAAAAGCATTAATAATTATTTTTAAGGGTCTGCTCAATCAACTCATGCCCACATCTAATCCTATTTCCTATAAGGATAGATGGCCCTAAGAAAATTTGATACATACTTTGATGAAATCTACTTTTTTTTTTTTATAGCATTTCTTTCATCTTCTAACTTGGTAAGCATGTTTAAAGGAAAGGAAAAAAGATGAAATATTTTGACTACTTTCAACAGAGTCAAAGCCAAGTTTATCAAGTGATGAGTCACATGACTCAGCAAATGTTTATGAAGTGCTCATTTATGTGTCAAGAACTAGATTAAGGTTAGGATTCAAAGGGAGGCAGATATATAGTCTCTACATTCAAAGGAATTTATATTCTAATGGAGGAGATAATTTTAATTCAGACAGAAGGTCCTGTGAGAGGGGAAAGCATTAGCAATTAGGGGAATGAAGAAAGCCTCCTTGAGTAGTTGGGATTTGAGGAAAGGCTTTGAAAGAAGTCAGAGAAACTAAGGCAGAGATGTGAGGGATAAAGCATTCCAAGGAGATGGAATAGCTAGTTGCAAAGGCATGGTATTGGGAGTGACATGATTGAGACTGACCTGTGCTTTAGATCTAAGTAGAAAAAACATTAGGAATCTTCTAGTCTAATTTCCTTATTTTACAAATGAGGAAACAAGCCAGAGTTTAAAGCACTTGGTCAAAGTTATATAGGTATCAAGTGGCAACCTAGATCCTTTCCTCCAAATCTAACACTTTTTCAAAGGAAGTAGGGCCTAAATGAACTCCAACCTTTTTATTTTACAGATGAGAAAGCTGAGCATCAGAGAGGCTAAATAGCTTGCTCAAGATAATGCTAACAAATAGCAGGCCTAGGACTTGAATCCAAAACTTTTGACTCCAACTACATCTATAACCTTCTACTACATCTTTTTTGAAAAGGTCATAAAGCTATCACAAAGGAAGGCTATAGTACTGGTTGGAAAATTTAACTCTCTGGAATTGTGCTGGAGCTTTTTCTACTGAAAGCAGAATTGCTAAAAAAAATTCCTTTTGATTTTAGTTTTTCTCCCACACTGTCTTTTAAAAAACACATTTTATTAGTGCCCTTTGGTTATGAATCACAGTCCCCCCACTACCCCCCCTCCCCGACCTCCAGATTGAAATCTGCCTTACAACAAAGAACAGCACAAAACATCTAAAAGACCATTTCTGACAATGTAGAAAAAATATTCAATTTTTGTTTCTGATGTGAAGGAGGTATAATTAATTTTACTTGTTTGGAGCGTCTTGATTGACTTTTCTATCACTTAGAATTCAATTTTACTATAACATTCTTTTTTATCATTTAGTGGAACTGAACATGTTTAATCTAGAGCACAAGACTCAGAGTCATTATTCCTGTGTTCAGATATTTGAAAGACTGTTGGAAGAAAGCTTGGACTTGGCCTCAGAATGTAGAAACAGGAGCAATGCGTGGAACTTGCAAAGAGACAAATTTGAACTTGATATTAGGAAAAGGCACTTAACAATTAAATCTAATAGAAATAGAATGGAAATTTTGAGAGGTGATGCGTACTATTAGTCATCAGGTGCATATTTTAACATAATCATTTTTAGTTATTGATCAATCATCTTTTGAAAACTTTATATGCTTTGACCGCTTATTTATTGGATAATGTATGTCTCTTAATATTCAAGTATTTGTCAGTTACCCATGTGTTTTTGATATTAGATTTGGAGGTCTTTAAGCACAGGTTGGGCAACTAAATGTTGAATGTATTATAAGGCATAATTATTGCACATGTAAAATCTGTATCAGAATGCTTTCTTTCTCAGGGAGATAGGAGAAGTGGGAAAGAAGAAAGAAGAGAATTTGGCTCTTCGTATTGTATTTCTATGCCCATGATGGTGAACCTATGTTATGTGTGCCAAAAGGGCACACAGAGACCTCTCTGTGGGCACGTGAGCCACTGCCTCACTGCCTGCCAGAGTTTGTTATTAGAAAGGCGGAGTGACTTGGGGGCAGAGCTGCTCCCTTCCCTGTCTCCACCGAGTTGAGGACATTTTTTCACCCTCCCCTTTGCCTAGCAGCCCAATGGGAGCTCTTCCTCCCCTCTCTTGGGTAATGGGAGGTGCCCAGGGCTATGGCATTTGGGGGGGGCGGGGAAAGGCAGCACATGGTCTCTAAAAGGTTTGCCATCACTGTCCTATGCCTTAGTATTTTAAGACATTTGTCTTGATGTAAAACTTCCTTTAAAGTTTTTAGTTACTTCTATAAATATTCCATTTTGTAGTATTACTAAGTGAGAAACTATGGACAGTTCAATCATTTTTCTACAAAATTCCAAATTGAAACTTAGAATCATTGGACCACTTCACTATTCCAACTTGATATAACAGTATGCTTATTCTTACCCCAGCCCATTCAACATTGACTATTCAATGCTTTCCTCACCTGTATCATTTCAGTTGATGATGAAAACTTAAAGAGTTGTCTTCATTTCTTTTACTTTTACTTATTTGGAATATATATTTGTGTGATAATTTTTAGTTTGCAAATCATCTTTTGACTTTTCTTTATATATTCAACTTCAATAAGTCACATCTAAAATTACTATTACTAAGTATTTTCAAGGCAAAAAAAAAAGATTCCAAGGCAATATTACAGAATTAACGAATTAACTTTGCACCTATTTTTCCTTAATATGTTAAATATAGAATTGCCCTTAACAGACATTATTTGATTCCATGGCTCTACAAAGCACTATAAAGTTCCTTTCAGTAGTCTGTAAACTAAATATATTAAGTATCTGTCCTGTGCAAGGGACTGAGGTTAGCACTGGGGATACAAATATTGAAAAAGAAAAACAGTTCTTGCCCTCAAAGAGCTAATGGGGGAAAGACGAAACACAAAAGGAAACTGAAAGAGGAAGGGTGGAGAAGATGACACTCACCCAACAGGGCATGCCATGGAAGTCATCAAGCCATTTACCTTTGTTAAAAAGAAAAAGAATTTAGAGTTGAAAATTTTAAATGTGACCTCAGATTTTATACCCCTTCTTATTCATCTCCTTCATCCTATTTCTCATTCATTTCAATTATAAATGAGTCTTGTGTTTTTAATGCTGTGGAGTTTAAGGCAGTGTGGTTTATATTTATACCTTTTTATTTTACATTATTTTTATTTCTTTGTATAGAAACAACTGTTTACATTTGTACTTCTTCTTTTCTCTATAGGAGCTTGTTGAACCCTTTAAAATTGATTCCTGAAAACATCCAAGTAAGTGCTCTTATTTATTTGAGGGGTGACAAGTTAGCCAAATTCATTAACATTAATGTTTTTAGTCTTTTTAAATTAATTATCTAAGGTCGTAGGATTATTCTAAGTTTTATTGATGTTTACTTTTTAAAATTATAGTATAAATGTCTACTTCTTCAAAATAGAGGAAGCCGTTTTTGAAAGGTTTAAATTTTCTCTAAAACTATTGGATGGAGAAGGGAAACTATTTGACTAATCTTTTAGTCACTTAAACAATTTGACTAATCCATTTCTTGTCAGAGGCCCACTTTTCTTTTTCCTTTGCATTTTCTAGACGATTACTTGATTAGGAAGGTAAATCATTTATGTTCTTTGCTCGTCTTCTCAATTTTGTAATTCAGTTCAACAAATATTTACTATTTCAGACCAAATACATACTGCCCACTATGCCTCACACTTATTAAACAATATTTCTTGGAAAGCAAAAGTATACATACATATATTTATATAAACATACATTAATAAATAATGCTGATTGTAGCCTTTAAGTTTTTTTTTTAAAGGCAGTGGGGGTTAAGTGACTTGTCCAGGGTCACACAGCTAATAAGTATCTGAGGCCAGATTTGAACCAGGACAGTGATGGGCAACCTTTTTTGACCTTGGTGTATCAAAATTCGCCAAAAAACGAGCATAACTTAGGTGGTATGTCACTTTGAGAAAAAAACCATAATTTTTCAATATTTATAGTTTAAGTAACATACTTCTCTGTATGTAGTGTGTCATCAAAAATGGCTACATGGGGGGGCAGCTGGGTAGCTCAGTGGAGTGAGAGTCAGGCCTAGAGATGGGAGGTCCTAGGTTCAAACCCGGCCTCAGCCACTTCCCAGCTGTGTGACCCTGGGCAAGTCACTTGACCCCCATTGCCCACCCTTACCACTCTTCCACCTATGAGACAATACACCGAGATTAAGGGTTTAAAAAACAAAACAAAACAAAACAAAACAAAATGGCTACATGGGTCAGTGCTGACACGCGTGTCATAGGTTTGCCATCAGGGACGTAGGACCTCTCATCTCTAGGCCTGACTCTCAATCCACTGAGCCACCCAACCGCCTCCCAAGTTTTTTTTTAAAATACAAATAAATTTTTTATTTTATTATTTTTTAAAACCCTTAACTTCTATGTATGGCTCATAGGTGGAAGAATGGTAAGGGTAGGCAATGGAGGTCAAGTGACTTGCCCAGGGTCACACAGCTGGGAAGTGTCTGAGGCCGGATTTGAACCTAGGACCTCCCGTCTCTAGAACTGACTCTCAATCCACTGAGCTACCCAGCTGCCCCCACAAATAAATTTTTTAAGGAGTGAAGGGAAACATAGTCTATGTTCCAACCAATACAGTATTAAACATTACCTTCTGCAAGGCTTGGAAAATAGAGTGGGAGTAGAAGAGATAAATGGATAAACAACAAATAACTTCTGCCCCATAATTTACAATTAGGAAGGGAAATAAGGCAACTATGTTTGTGACCCCCATATCCTTTTATTTCAGTATCTGCTGATTCATGTACCTGTAGTTAACTACAGGGGAAAAATTTTTGGAAAATTCTAGAAAATAAAAGAGCAAACAGTTTATAAGTTTCAAACCATTCACATAACAAGTAAAGGCTGTAACATGGTGAAGTCAGCCAGACTAATACATGACTCATCTCCTTATGTCTCCTTATCCATGCACACCCATGCAGAAATTTCCCTTATTCCCTCTAGTATTCTCTCTGATCTCATTCATTGTATTGTTATCCTATTGCCTTTGTTTAAGAAAGTCCTTCTTTACTGTAATAATGGCACCAAAACACAAAAGTCGTGGTTCTGGTAGTATGGTTGTTCTCCCATATCCATTGATTCAGCTCTACTATAGTGATAAAACAGAGGAAGAAAATTATAGACTGAGAAGATTTATTTAAATATAATATTATTTCTCTAAACCAAGGCTCAGATCTATCATTCAAACCTCTATCACTCCATAGTTCCTAACAAACTCAAAGAATGCTCTTCACTTAACCCTGTCTTAGAGCATCTTCTATGTTAGGTAGTTTGAAAAAGAGATTGTGGATTCTATCTAGCTCAGTAAATAAGAACTAGCTCAGGCCAGGTATATCTTTGGGCAGCCAGACAAAGTCCTTGAATTCCACATTGCAATGAACAGATAATGTCACCGTTAAGGGTAGAACCTGATTTCTCCTAAACATTAGAATACTAAGATTGGGCATGTGATTTTCCATCATCAATCAAGGAATGGGGGACGGACTAGACTGTTGAACCACCTCCCCATTTACCATTTGGAAATGCCTTGGCCTGTCTAGAAGAAAGGTTGAATCATTAGCTTCCAAATTTGTATTTAATGACTCAGGATCTGTCAGCTTTTGTCTTTGATCACCAAAAGAGATCAACTGATCAATTAATTATTTGTTATTGCTAGCCTCATAAACAAATCGATTTTCTTACTCAGAATTGATCTCTTGAAATGTTTAATCATCATAAAACTTCCCCTGATGAATACTGATGCAAAATTTTTAAATAAAATACTAGCAAAGACATTACAACAATATAGCACAAAGTTCATACGTTATGACCAGGTGGTATTTATACCAGGAATGCAGGGCTAGTTGAATATTAGGAAATTTATTCCCATAAGTGACCATCTCAAGAATAGGAACAACAAAGATAATAATTATAGTGATCCCTCACCTATTATGGGGAGTTACATTCCATAATAGCCCATGATAGGTAAAAATCTACAGAGTAGCAGTGTTATATTTATTTTATTATTTATATATATTTTGAGGCTTTATGAACCCCTTTCCACTCTCCTATAAACCTTTTCCACACTCTTATTAACCTATAATCACTGAGCCAATCAGTGCCCAGGATACAGAACACAGCTTTTGTGGTTGGCCTTTCAGTCCATCAACCAATAGTGAGCCACGATAAGTGTAATGCCTGATAGAGAATTAGAGATAAATTTTTTAAAAACCTGCAATACAGTGAAGCTTTGATAAGTGAACCCTGATATAGCGAAGGATGACTATATATCAATAGATACAGAAAAAGATTTTGACAAAATACAACACCGATTCCTATTTTTTAAAAATACCTTATCTTCTGCCTTAGAATCCATACTGTGTATTGATTCCTAAGCAGAAGAACCTTAAGGGCTAGGAAAGGGGGGGGTTAAGTGACTTGCCTAGGATCACACAGCTAGAATGTGTCCGAGGTGAAAGTTGAATCCAGGACTTCCCATATCTAGACCTGGCTCTCAATCTACTGAGGCATAGGAATAAATGGAAATTTCCTTTAAGAGATGAGTAGCATTCATCTAAAACCATCAGCAAGCATTATCTGTAGTGAGGATAAGCTAGAAGCCTTTCTAATAAGATTAGGGATGAAGTAAGGATGCCCATTATCACCATTATTATTCAGTATTTTACTAGAAATACTAGCTTTAGTTATAAGAGAAGAAAAAGAAATTGAAGAAATTAGAATAGGCAACAAGGAAACAAAACTTACTCTTTGCAGATGATATGATGGTATACTTAAGATTATTGTAGAGAATCAACTAAAAAACTAGTTAAAATAACTAACAACTTAAGCAAAGTTGCCATATATAAAATAAATCCACATAAATCCATCAATATTTCTATATATTACCAACAGATTATAGCACCAAGAAATAGAAAGAGAAATTCCATTTTAAAATAGCTATGAACAATATAAAATACCTGGGGAATCTCCCTGCAAGACAAACCTAGCAACCACATGAACAAAATTACAAAACACTTTTCATGCAAAGTCTTATCTAAACCATTGGAAAAATGTTAATTGCTCATGAGCAGGCCAAGCCAATATAATAAAACAACAGTTCTAAATTATTTATTCAGTGCCATACTGATGAAACTGCCAAAAAATTATTTTTAGGGCTAGAAAAAAATAACAAATCATCTGGTTGAACAAAAGGTCAAGAATATCAAGAGAACTAATGGAAAAAAAAATGTGAAGAACTGTGATCCAGATGTAACAAATCTCAATTGCACTTACAAAGTAGTAATCATCAAAACAATCTGGTACTGGCTAAGAAATAGAGGAGTAGACAGATGGAATAGCTGCACAATACACAGTAGCAAATGACCATGATTCTCTAATGTTCGATAATCCTGGAGATTCAAGGTATTAGAATAAGAACTTACTCTTTGACAAAAACTGTTTGGAAAACTGGGAAACAATATAGTAAAAACTAGGTATAGACCAACAATTCATGCCATTTATTAAAATAAGTTCTTGACTTAGATATAAAGGGTAATACCATAAGCAAATTAGGGGAACATGGAATAGATTATCTGTTTATCTATGGAATCTACAGATAAGTGAAGAATTTATGACCAAACAAGATATAGAGAGTATTACAAAATGTAAACTGGATAATTTTGATTATATTAAATTTAAAAGGTTTTCGCATCAACAAAACCAATGCAGCTTATATCTAGAAGGAAAGCAGAAAGTTTAGAAGAAATTTTTACAGCATATTTCTCTGACAAAGGCCTCATTTCTCAAATATGTAGAGAACTGAGTCAAATTTATAAGAATACAAGTCATTACCCAGTTGATAATTGGCCAAAGAATATGAACAAGCAGTTTTCAGAGGAAGAAATCAAAGTTTACCTATAGTTATATTAAAAAATGCCTTAAATCACTCTTGATCAGAAAAATATAAATTAAAACAACTCTGAGGTACAACTTCATGCCTATCAGATTGGCTATGTCAGAAAAGAAAAATACTAAAAAGTTGGAGAGGATGTGGGAAAACTGGGACAATAATGCACTTTTGGGGGAACTGTGAATTGATCCAATCATTTGGGAGAGTAATTTGAAATTATTCCCAAAAGGCTATAAAACTCTGAATAACCTTTTGATCCAGCATCCCACTACTAGATTTGTTTCCTAAAGAAATTTAAAAGAAAAAATGGATCTATTTCTACAAAAAAATATATGGCAGCTCTTTTTGTGGTGGCAAAGAATCTGAAATTGAGGGGGTATCCATCAATTGGGGAATAAATGAACAAGTTATGGTATATGATTGTAATGGAATACTATATTGTGCCATAAAAAAAATGATGAGGGGGATGATTTCAGAAAAACCTGCAAAGACTTACATGAAATGTTGCAAAGTGAAATGAGCAGAACCAAGAGAACATTGTACAATAGTGTATTAACAAC
The DNA here is from genome assembly GCF_016433145.1 of Gracilinanus agilis. Classification (NCBI taxonomy): domain Eukaryota; kingdom Metazoa; phylum Chordata; class Mammalia; order Didelphimorphia; family Didelphidae; genus Gracilinanus; species Gracilinanus agilis. Next base: position 214,049,792 of record NC_058134.1, on the reverse strand, counting down.
AATATTGTACTGACTATTCTCAGAAAACAAATATGATCTGACTGTTCTCAGGACTACAGTGATCCAAACGACTCATGAAAAAAATACTGTCCATGTCCATAGAAAGAAATGATGGATTCTTAATGCAGACTAAAGCATACTATTTTTACTTTTCATAGTTTTTCTTCTTCCACAACATGACTAAAATGGAAATATGTTTTGAGTGATTCTACATTTCTTACCTATTTCAAATTGCTTATCATCTCAGGAAGAGGGGGTAGAAAGGAGAGTAGAGAGAATATGGAACTCAAAATTTTAGAAAATGAATGCTAAAAAGTGTTTTAATAGATAATTAGAAAAGAATATATTATTGGGGGAAAAAGATAAGCAGTACTTCAGCATTCAGATGGGTGAATGAGGAGCATTTCATGAGTAAGCAAATATACAAAGGTGGGGATAGGGTTGTATAAAAGTACAAATGTCTACTTTTGTTAAGTCATCAAATGTGTAAAGGAGGCATAATATAAAAGTTTGAAAAGTATTTTGGAGTTATGCTGTCAAGGGCTTTGACTGCTCAGCTAAGGAGTTTGTTAAGTAGTCTTCTAATCAGTATTCAAACTATGATTCAGTGGGTTTTTTTTGTTTGTTTTTTTTTTTACTTCTTAGTGGCTTATAGAAGAGATGATATATGGTCTGATGGACGCTATGAATATGACAGACTTCCAAGAGAGCGCTTGCCTCCTCGCAGTCATCCTGAGGTAAGTTGTTCCTAGAAGCAGAATAACAGAAAATAACTCAAAAAATTTTTAATAGACACTCTTTAAAACCATTACTTTGATTTTCAGAGGAAACAGTAAAATTCCATAGAACTTAAAAAAAGAAAGTCAAACTTCTTAAAATATCGTTTGGATAATTGGTATTACTTTCTTACTTTTCCATTGGAAATAAAGTAATCAAAAATGAAGCACAGATGTCTTTCATATAGTTTGAATAGAAGCATTAATATGGTGTTAATAACTTATGTTTGTGTAATTCTTCAAAATTTCCAAAGTGTTTTCCTATTTTACAGAATAGATAACTGAAATTTGGAAAGATTATGTTTTTTCCAGAGTTGTAAAGCTAGTGACCAGCATATAAGACAGGCATATTCGGTGAATATTATAGATATAGTTTACCCAGATTGTAGCAAAATATTTTTCAAGTGTGAATCATTTGGACAAAAATGAAAAAATGTGCTATAGTTGGTAGAACCACTAGGCAAATTCTAAAGTAGTTTAATGCCTGGACCTAAAGAATAGACTTTAATGGTTGGCTTTTTTGGGAGGGGGGGTGTCATCTTAGAGCTAATTTTCTAGTAGTATGCTCCAGGGCTGTGATTGCCTTATATTGATTCACATTTTTATCACTGATATGATTAACAAAATAGATGGCATGTTCTTCATAATTCCAGATGTTACAAAGCTGTGATGAGTAGCTAACATCTTTAAGGATTTTACTCTGGAAATTAACATGTGATATTTAAACATATCTTGATATTCCATGATTTACAGTAATATGCATCACTGAAAGAACATTGTAGTAAAAAGATTTTTTGTTTCAGTGAGAACCTTAGGGTTTCCTGAAATACTGAGCAAGTTTCCAAGTGCATTTGAGCCTACTTTCTTCTTCCAAGGAACTGAGAATGTTGGTTCAAATCTTACCTCTAATGCTTCCTTTCCAGGATAGGTCCTCATTTTCCTCATATTTAAAATGATATGACCTCTGAGTTACCCTCCTAGCTCTAGATCTATGATCCTATTCAATTTAGCCTTAATTTATTACTGTCTTCAGTGCACAACCAAGTAAGGGGCTGGGGCTATTCTCTATCCTCTAACGAGGAGTGGACTGAGACCTCTGATCTTGACATACCTTCCATCACCTGCTAACCATGTTTATAAAGAGCCTTCAGTAGAAAGAGGAGCACCTTTCTCTCTTTGACTTCAGGCCTTCTATCTACTGCTGTGCCTGCCTCTTAAGAGAAGGGGAAGAGTGATGAGCAAGACTTCCATCTTCTACTAGACAAGTTTGACTTCATTTCTTGCCATGCTGTCACTTGCCTAATCTCCAGTCTCAAGAGGGAAAAGAAGTTGTGAAACAGGGCTGATCATCTGACCACTACCTTCTATTTTTTACTAGATAGAAGAGGGTGCCTAGCACCTTCCACTCAGTGATGAATATTTTCAAATCTCGTCAGACCCTACCTATCCCACTGATTCAGAACCCTTGTAGTTCATCATCTAAGCCACATTCTCCATCCAAGCCACCAGATTCCTTATTCCCTTCATCCTTAACCAAACAAACATCATCTACCCTTTCTTTTGTGCCCTCTAGAATTCTTGTTCCATGGGCAACAAATTTCCCTTCATCCTAAATCTTTAACTTTTCCATTCCTTTGATCTTTTAGCTGTTACTAAAATCTGGCTCCCTGCTGATGACACAATCTCCTTGTTTGCCCTTTCCATTACTAGCTGTACCTTTATTCATTCGCTTTTATTCATGGGTTGAAGCAGGGGAATGGGCAACTCCTTGGTCCCCATTGCCACTTCTAGTATATCTTCATCATTTTGTAATCTTTCCTCCTCTGAAGTTCATGCAATTAATATCTACCAGCAATCAAAATCCTGGTATTTATTGTCTGCAGACCTCCATGCTCCTTCCTTCCTCAGTTAGTTTAATTACCTAGCTCATAGTTTTTCTCTCCTTTCAAACTCCTGCCCTCATACTTAGGGGGGACTAAAGCACACATATGGATTCTCCCCCCAACTACCCTATCCACTGAATTCCTCAACTTATTTACCATGACCTAGTCCACCCTATTACATCCAAACAGAGATGATCATGTCCTCAGTCTTTCCATCACCCACAAATGCACTACTTCATGAAACACAGAATCATATAGGCATGGTTTTAGTATAGTCTGTAATTTTTCCCTCCCTTATTAACTTTTTGATCCTGAACCATCTTTTCTGAAATATTTTTTCATGTCCCTCTCCTTAGGTTCCTTTTTCATTGAAATGGCCAATTATTATATTATATGTTGAATAAACTTTCAAAGGTCTTCATTAAGTTCTTCATGGAGCCACTTAACCTCTCAGCACACCAGGCAACTGTTGGAGACTTTATGTTGCAGAGAATGCTCCATTGTACATTGATAGAAATAATTTCCTCTAGGAATTCCTTACAACAATGAAATTGCAGGTCTATTTCTCCTTAAACAAAAATGTCAACAGTAACTACAGCTAATTCCTTTCCTTTCTTTATCTAGCCATGCTGGTACTATAGTTTAAGGGTGAGTAGTGCTTCAAATTGTTTTCTGGCGTGCCAGAAGTGCTGGTGCCTGGTACTTACTGAGTGCTTGGTAGCCATTATTAAAGTTAAGACATGATACAAAACACAGCAACACTGTAAGTTTTAGCAAAGTTGGAATGCATGTTAGATGCTTCACATCCTGGTTGCATTCTTAGAGAAATTGTTGGCTTTGGAATCCTTTGTGAGAGTGCTTCTTTTTGCATCAAGTCTTGGTATTAGCCACTATGTTTCTCTGTATATCCTAGAATTCAGTGTTGATGGGGCTCAGGTTCCTCCCTCTAAGGCTACCAATATATAGTTATTTGGTTTTCTGAATATAACTATTAAATTCATTGAAGGACTAGGTTCTGGAGATAGTGGTCATCTTCCCATATCTTTCATCAAATTCTGGATGTGAATGTTCAAGGTAGACAGATGCCAACTTTTAAGGCAAAGGAGTTTCCCAGAAAGCCAAGAAATGTCAGTAATGTATTGAAAAGTCATGGTTCCTGTTTCCAACGTACATCCTAGATGTACACCTAGAGGAATATTCATCTGATTGTAAAAATCTTGCTTGGTCTGACTTGGGTATTGTTGAAAGTCCCAGCTAGACTGTTTATCTTTCTGTATAGAGACCACCAGTGGGAGTCCATTTGTTACCTGGGTGGGTAACTGTTGTCAGCAATACTATTTCCCCTTGTTAATAGGGGAATAAGGCTACTCCTGAAAACAGTTTTTTTGGTCAAAACACTGGACTTTTGATTTCTGTTTTTTGATTCTCTCTTGTCTAGTCTGTACATTGATCTGTCTCTTTTTCTTTTTAACTAGTACTAGATGTTTTTGATCACTGCAGTTTTATAAAACAATTTGAGGGCTGGAAGTACTATTGTCTTTTGGTCCCAGATTCTTTTCATCATTTCTTGTTACTTTAGAGCTTTTGTTTTTCTTGACTAGTTATGTAAAATATCCCCTTGGTAATTTGATTAATATGCCATTAAAAGTGAAAATTAATTTAGGTATTATTGTCATTTTTATTATTTTGACATGGTCTAGCATCCAGCTATTTAAATTGTTCTTTATTTTTTGAGTGAGCATTCTGTAATGAAATCTATTCAAGTCTTTTGTGTGCTTTGATAGATTGATCCCTAAATATTTTATGTATTTCATAGCTATTTAGAATGGGATTTCCCTTTCTATGATTGCTTCTTGGGCTATTATTTAGAAGTGTGGTTGATTTTTTTTTTTAATTTATTTTTGTAACCTGCATCTTTTCTAAAGCTGTTGTCTCAGTTAGTTTCTGCCAGTTCTCTAGCAAACCATCATATAATCCAGTGGTTCCCAGACTTTTTTGGCCTACTGCCCCCTTTCAGAAAAAAAATTACTTAGCGCCCCCTGTCACATACTATCACAGCCCCCTTACAGTTATTCACCTCCCCCAAATGCACCTGTGGCCATCACTGCTCCCCTGGATAGCTGCAGCACCCACCAGGGCGTGGTGGCGCCCACTTTGGGAATCACTGATATAATTAGTAAGTAGGGATACTTTTGTATATCCCCATTTTACTTGTTTTTATGCCTTTAATTTCTTTCTCTTGTCTCATTGTTAGCATTTCTTATGTCAAATAATAGTAAGGAAAACAAACATTCTTGCTTTATTCTTGTGTTTGATGGAAAAGATTCTACTTCATGTGATGGGTACTTTTTGTGATATTAAAAAATTTCCCCCTGTGCCTATACTTTGTAAGAGTTTTTAACATAAAAGAGTGTCTTGTTTTTTGTCAAAGGCTTTTTCTACATCTATTAAGATGATGCTGTAGTTTTAGATTTTTTTGGTTTTTGATATGATTAATCATGTTGATCGTTTTCCTAATATTGAACCATCTTCGAATCCCTGGTATAAATCTTATTTGGTCATAATGATTGATTTTTTTTGGATAAATTTCTATATTCCGATCGGGTTTCTTTTGAATTTTTTGTTATAAATTCATTAATGATATTGTCCTATAGTTTTTCTTGAGTGTTTTTATCTTTCTTGTGTTTAAACATTAGGACTGTATTTGTCTCATAAAAGGATTCTGGCAAGTTACTTTCTTTTTCAGCTTTTGAGAATAATTTGTGAAGTATGGGTACTACTTTTTTTTTAAAACTTTGATAGAATTCTCCTGTGAATGTAATGAAATCAAACTTGTTTTCATTTTTTTCAGCTATTTCCTTTTCTGTTTTCTATGCCTCCTTTTCTGAGATTGGATCATTTAAGGCTTTCTGTTAATTTGTGTTTTATATTTTTTTAAGTATTATTCATTTCTTTTGTATTCGCAGTTTTGTTGCATATAATTCTGTGTAATATATTTTGTTTATTTTTATTTTTCTGGTTGTGCTGAGATTTCACCTTGCTTACTTGCTATTTTATAGATTTGATTTTCTATTCTTATTTTTATGATTGTCTAAGTTTATTTTCTAAAGAATTAGCTTTTAATTTTATTGTGCCTGTTGGGATTTTTTCTTTCAAATTTTGTATATTTCCTCTCTTATTTTTATTATCTCCTAGTTACTCCTGTCTTTGGACTTGATACTAGTTCTGGGCTCAGTAGTATATTTGGAAGGATGGTCTGGGCTAATTCCTGTTTCTTTCTTGGCATTTTGATTCTTGTTTTATTCTAGCATCTCAGTGACAGGCTGGAAACCTAGAAACTTTTGTTGCTCTCAAATTGTTCTGATTGGTAGCAAAGTTTGATTGTTGCTACACTCTGGTGTGAGATCTACAATTTTTTGACTTTGACTTGGTTCTATATAAAAGTGGACTCCCACTGGACTCAGCCCTTGTCAGCCTGATGAAAAACTATTGGTTTAGAGTGGCGTAATTATAGGCTTTCCTTTGGCCTAGGATTCCTGTCCTGATTATTCTTTTGTAGGCCGGACTTTTTGTTGGTCATAATAGACTGCTTTGCTCTTTAGTCCTGAACCAGACTATTGCTGCTAGCTTCTGAACTTTGGCCTTTATCTTTCTGTACATTTCCCAGGGCTAATCTATTGTTTGATAAACCCAAAGACCCTAGCTTTTGGGATAAGAACTCACTATTTAACAAGAACGTCTGGGAAATTTTGAAAACTATATGGCAGAAACTAGATATAGACCAGTATCTTACATCCTATATCCATGATGGTAAACCTATGGCACGTGTGCCAAGGATGATATGCAGAGACCTTTTTGTGGGTTCGCACAGGTTTCTGGTTTGGCTGGCTGGGAGTCTGGCCCCGCCCCCCAATGCAGGGAGTGGGGCATTCTAGGCTCTCTCCACTGTTGCAGGGGCTGAGCTTGGCCAGCTCCAAGGGGCACAGCCTTTCCTGAGGAGTGCAGCTGGCCCAGGGTAGGTAGCCTGGCCCTGACTCCCCCCAAATGTAAGGGGCAGATATGGGGCACTGGAGCCTTCCCACAGAGCTCAGCCTTGCTCCCAGGCCTTGCCCCCCAAATGCAGGGGTGGGTGGAGCACTGCATGCAGTCATGGAGCAGAGTATGCAATTGTAGGGGGCATGGCACGCAATGGGAAGTGGGCATGAGAATGCAGTATGGGTGTGTGGGTGGGACATGGGCACTGGGTTCCTAAAAAGTTCCAAAAGGTTCACTATCACTGTCCTATACCAACATAAGATCAAGATGGGTATATGATTTAGATATAAAGAATAATACCATAAGTAAATTAGGGGAACATAGAATAGTTTACCTGATAGATATTTGGAGAAGGAAAGAATTTATGACCAAACAAGAGCATTATAAGGTGAATGATTTTGATTATATTATGAACAATTTTGAATATATTAAATTAAAAAGTTCTTGTACAAACAAAATGAGATTAGAAGGGAAACAACAAACTGGGGGAAAATTTTATAACAGATTTCTCAGATAAAGGTATAATTTCTCACATCAAGAGAACTAAGTTAAATTTATAAGAATATAAGTCATTCCTCAGTTGACAAGTGGTCAAAGGATATGAACAAGCAGTTTTTAGATTAAGAAATCAAAGTTATCAATAATATAAAAATATTCTAAATCACTCTTGATTAGAGAAATGCAAATTAAAACAATGTTGAGGTACCACCTCACACCTATTTGATTGGCCAATATGGAAAGTAATAAATTTGATTGGATGTGTTAAAATTGGGATATTAAGGCATTGTTGGTGGAGTTGTGAACTGATCCAACCATTCCGGAAGGCAATTTGGAACTAGTTCTAAAGGGCCATAAAATTGTGCATTCCCTTTGATCCTATAATACCACTACTATGTCTTTATCCCAAAGAAATCATAAAAACTACTAAAGGATCTACTTGCAAGAAAATATTTGTAATAGCTCTTTTTTTGGTGGCAAAGATATAGAAATTATAGGGTTGTCCATCAGTTGGGGAATGTCTGAACAAATTGTGGTATGTGTTGGTGATGGAATGCTATTGTGCTATAAGAAAAGATAAGCAGAATGATTTCAGAAAGCTGGAAAGATCTACATGAATTGATACAGAGCAAAATAAGTAGAACCTGGGAGAGCATCATACATAGTAACAGCAATATTATACAGTGATCAATTGTGAAAAACTTAGCTACTCTCAACAATGCAATGATCTGGGATATTTCTAAAGAATTTATGATGGGGAATGCTATACACTTCAGTAGAAAGAACTGTTGGAGCCAAATGCGATCAGAGCATATTGTCTTTCACATCAGTTTACTTAAGGTTTTTTTGGGGGGGGTTGCTTTTGTTTGTGTGTGCTATTACTTCATTGACCAATATAGAAGTGGGTTTTGCATGACAATACATGTATAGCCCAGATCAAACTGCTTACTATCCCTGAGTAGTGGGAGGGAATGGTGGGAGGGAGATGGTTTGGATTTTATAATTTTGGAAAATTTATGTTGAAAATTATTATTACATGTTACTGGGAAAGTAAAATATCTTTGAATAAAAAAGAATTACACAAGACTTAGCAGCTGCAACACTAAAAGAACGCAGGACTTGGAATACAGCATTTCGTTGAGCCAAAGAACTGAGCTTACAACCAAGAATAACATATCCAGCAAAGATGAACAATTATAAAAGGTAAAAAAAATCAATATTTAAACTAAATTGATATATAATTATACTAAAGGAGTTTCAGCTATTCCTGGGGGGAAATCCAGAACTCAGCAGAAAATTTGATCTATAAGAAACATACAAAGATAATGAAATACCAATCATAAGCAACCCAAAAGCTCTAATTGTTTGATTCTTGTATGGGAAAATGTCATCTAGGGCCTTTGAGAATGGCTTCATTGCCTGGGTATTTTAAAGAATCATGTCTGTATGGAAGAATCAAGGTTGTGTGTGAATGTATTAGAATGAGCTAAAATGGTAGTAGAGTAGAGCAGGAGGAAGTAGGATAGAATAATTATCTCAAAAGTAGGAAGAATGAGTGGAGGGTCTGCCTTAGAGAAGACAAGAAGGAAGTAGAGAGCTTGTAATACTAGAACCCTACTCCCATCAGACCTGGATTAAGAGGGAACAACAGATAAATTAGAATGGTAAAAATCTTCTTGAAGGGAGATAGCATAAAGTAGTTCCTTCAGGGGATAGAATAAAAGATGAAAGGGTGAGTTAACAGAGAAGTAGGGCAAGGGAATAAAGAAAAGTGAGGAAAGGGAGGTATAATTAGAGGAGAGTATGTATCAAGTGGTAGTGGGGTAAGGTGAGGGGCTGCTGAGGGATTCTTAGGACCAGAAAGGTAATGTGTTTTACATTTAAACTTGTATAAAGAAGTAGGAGGGTGTGGTTGGAGGGCTTGGGATAAGAAAGAGATTTTTATGAAAGCTGGATAGAATAAGAATTAAAAGGTAAGGGGGAAGAGACAAGGGAATGACTTTTGGAAAGGTGGGCCAGTTTGGAAGTAGGAGGGCAAGGGGAGAAGATAAGGGAGAATTTAGGGGAAAAGGTGTGCATTGGAGAGGTATTGGACAAAGGAAATTGGACATTTGAGGAAGGATGTCAGAAAGAAAGGAAGTGGTGGTGGTGGGGGAACAACAAACAATGAGTTGGAACAGAGTAGATGGAAATAGACAGTTAGTAACTATGACATTGAATGTAAATCAGATGAATTCATCCATGGAAAGAAAATGGATAGCAAAAAGGGTCAAAATCCAAGACCTGACGATGTTGTTTACAAGAAATACTTGGAAAATGAGAGATGCCCATAGAGTGAAAGAGAGGGGCTAGAGCAGAATATTTGATACTTTAGTTCATCCAAAGAAGGCAGGGGTGGCAATCACGATCTCTGACAGAATTGGGGCTAAAATGATATAATTGGATGGGATGAACAGGGTAAATACATTATGTTGGTAAGGGCACTATGGAGAATGAAACAGTATTAATATTGGAACTGTACTCACCAAGTGTTATATAGATTTTTAAAGGAAAAACTAAAGATACAGATGGAAATAAATAACAAAATAATTAGGTTGGGGGATTTTAATTTTCCCTTCTCAGAACTAGATAAATTTAACCAAAAAATAAGCACAAAGTTAAGGAGATCAATTGAACCTTAGATAAGTTAAATATAATAGACATCTGGAGAGTTCCCACACACCTGCATGAAGTTAATAGTAGATCCAAGCCTGAGCATTCACATAATCCAAACATAGATTCTGGTGGGACAACAATAGTTTAGAGAGTATTCTGCAAAAATCTTTCTTTAACACTCATCATAGTATGAAGGTAATACTGCATTTCTGAGGAGTTCTGGCATTGGAACAAAAGTTCCATTGAGTATGACCAAGCTGGAAAGAGTTGGTTTTGGAAAGAGTTTGGTCCTAGCAGCAAATTGTCTCTACTGCCTAAAGACCAATCTTAGTTAAATATGATTCTAGTAAAGAACCAAATGTGTTAAATTGATCAAATTAAATGCTGATAGGAACATGGAGAAACAGACCTAACATTACCTAGAGCAGAAAACAAGATAAAAATATACATTGAGAATTGTAAAGCTGTACATACTCTTTGCTTTAGGGATCCCATAACTAGGATTAGACCCAAAAGGTATTATTAAGAGGGTAAAAAACCATGTATATATGAAAATATTATTGGAAGATTTGTTTGTAATGGCAAAATAACCAGAAGTAATACAAATTCAGTGATTCAGAGAAATGGCTGGATAGATTGTAATATTTAAATATCATGGATCGTATTATTGAAATGAAAAATATTGGAAATATAAAGAAACATGAAGATATGAGAAGGGAAGGAAAGAGATAAGAAAAATACATATTATGATTACATCAAGAAAAATAGTCACAAAATCAAGAGAAAAAAGTATCAAAGTAAAACAAATCCAAAGTGAACTTAAAAACAGAGGATATTCATATTAGTACACATACATTTCACATATTCCTAAGCAAATTGTAAACAACAAAAAGAGAACAGCCTTAATTTTTTCATTTAAATCTGAGGCAAAGTTCTTAGTTGAGAAGATGGGAATTGGAGGAAGTATGAGAGGTCTCAGGAGTGATTCAAAGGTTTGGAACAGCTGCTGGGGGGCGGGGGGAGGAAGTGAGTTAGGGAAGGATTACCTAGGAGTAGTGAGAGTACATTTGAGGTTATATAACATATCCTCAATCTGGTTTAGCCCCACTTACCCGGTTGAGGGTAACCAATGAGCCAGAAACCCATCATTGAGTTAGAGGGATGTCTATCCCAAGCAAGTGAAAACTTGTCCCTGCAGGATGCACAGATGAGAACAGTTTGTTCTAACAGCCATTAAGAGGGCTGAAGGTAGTGCTGTGGAGTGCTTAGAGTTTATAGTCAGACACTGATGACATCAAAGTCATCCTCTGCATCCCAGACCATCAGTAGTTGTCCTGACATGTGTCTTATTGCTGGCCTTCAGTGACTCTGAAAGAGAGAGTAAGGCTGATGATGACTTTGTGCAACTCTGTCTCACCTAAATCAAATATCATGCACAATTCAAGACCACCCTGTGATATCAATTGGTCCTCTTCAAAAATACAGGACAAACAACAACATGTAAAATAAATTTATAGTGAATCTAGTCAGTATGGTTTTGTGATTTTTCTCTACCTTCTTTCAGCAGCCCTTAATGAAGTTCAAAGGCAGTGTTGGGAGTGATCCAAGGCAGAGGCTTGGCCTAGGGCAAGATTAGTGACATGATAAGGAGGCTGAGGACTCAAGAGGATGGTGTAGAGTGGAACTACCAAGGAAGGGTCAAAATGGGAAAAAGAGAGTATAGCTCATAAGAGGGTGATGGACTAGCAGAGAATTGAGTTTGAGAAATTGTAGAATGGGTAGCTTTGTATTGTTTTTCGTGAAATATTTAAAGAACTATTGAGTAGAACCAAGAGGATATTATAAACAAATACAGATTTAATACTTGAAGATTAAATTGTGAATTTTACCTCCAGAGAAAGAACTGAAAAATAGAAACACGAAGGACAATATGTGTGTGTGTGTATGTATGTATGTATGTGTATATGTATGTATATATATATGTGTGTATATATATATATATATATATATTCCAGATAATGCCTTTGATGAGACAGGGAGGTGCTGAGACACTTATAAATAAGTTCTATTATAATAAATAATAATAATGAAGAGGAAAGAAAAAAAAAACCATAGGAAGACCCTTGTTACTTTGAGTATGATCCCTTTGGAGGATTTTGAAAAAATCATTGATTAGTATTCCATAGAGTGAGGATTAGATGCTGGAAGATCTATGGAAGATACATTACCACTTTAATGAGATCATATGGCCATTGCCTTTTAGGCCCTTGGACTCTTCCTAGCATATTTTCTTAACTTATCAATCTAACCAATAACCTTTTGTGGTCAAAATGGTCATTAATCTCCATCTTGACCTTATATTTAAGTCCCTTCTGTTTTCATTTTTCAAATTATTTAATATTGAAAATAGTGACATTATCCTTAAAGAATTGAAGGAGCTTTTAGCAGTATGGCATAAAAGGAGTTTTCCATTTGAAAAATATAATAATAGAGTATATAAAAATATTCCTAGAATCAACCTGAACTTATAGTCCTTGTAGAAGAAAACTAGTATTACTTTGAACTTGAATGAAGTTATTTTAGGCACATGAAAGATTTTAGTTTTTGCTATCCAAATAAATGGTATTGTGCAAAAATTATATTGTTAAATAGGAATATAGAAAAATTAGAAATGGTAAGACTAAAATAAATGATTTAAGAAAATTATGAATAGATTCCATGAAGTAGACAGTTTGGCAGATATAGTCATGTAAAAATAGCATTTTCATTAAGTAGTCATGGTTTTATTTGTTCCTTTCCCTTTAACTTTGCATACCCCTTAGGCTTATTACTTCTCCAATCTTGGACCTCAGTTTTGTCATCTGCAAAATGAGAGTGTTATATCACCTGACTTTTGAGTTATACAGAATACTTCTACTTCTTTGTTGTTATACGATCTTATTTCTAAACCTTCACTTTCTGTTTTAGTAACAACTCTCAAGACAGAAAGGCAAGAGCTTAGGGGTTAAGTGATTTGCCCAGAGTTACACACTTAGGAAATGTCTAAAGTCTGATTTGAACCAAGGTCCTCCCAACTCTAGGCCTGGCAGTCTATTGTTTCACATAGATGCCCTGACACTCTCTTTTAAATTGATCCTCCCCTCCCCCTTAACATAAACATAGAAATAGAATATTAAACTCAATGGCTCTATGACAATATGGTAGGACATCTTTAAATGTGATTTATAATCAAGAATTTCAATTAAAAAAAGCAGTCCTTGGCTTGGATTCAAAATTCATCAAAGGAGACTGAGGAGCAGTCAGACAGGTAGGAGAAGAACTAGAGGGAGAGCTGAATTAACAAAAACCTAGAGAGGAAAGAATATTCATGAAAAGAGTGTCATCGACAGTGTCAAAGGCTACACAGAGAACACAGGATGAAGATTGAGAATACAAATACACCGTTATATTTGGCGATTAAGAGTTGTATTGGAATCTTGGGTAAAGCACTTTCATTTGAATGATGAGTTTAGAAGCCAGATTGCCTAATCAGACAGTGGAGCTTTTCATGAACAATAATCTTGAATCAGTGTTTGAGAAATTGAACTATATGTTTACTTATCTTTACTATAACTTTCATTATTAGCATTACCACATCATTACCAATTCATATTCAAATATAAGTATTTAGAATTCTAACATATATCTATCCTCATCTCAGAGGAGTTATTCTATATAGCCTTTTATACACAATCATACATATATGCACACACAGTTTTATAAGTATATGAAACTCATCACAACCCACAGATTGGTTTTTAGAGAATAAGGTAAGTGAAATTATGTTGGTAAATTCCATGTTTTATGAATTCTTTTTTTGCCTTGAACTTAAGATACCAATTGAGTTATGTTCCAAATAAGTCCTAAAGGTTTAAAGAAAATTTGAAAACAGCCTCTTTAGAACTAAATTTAACATAATCAGCAGTATGATCATCTTTTCATGATTGAAATGAGTGATTTTATTGCTTCAAAACACCATTCATCTGTCTAATTTAATAGCTGTTGTGCTTGCAGACTCTAAATTAATAGACAAGCTAAAAAGAAAATGGCCACTAATTTTGGTCATTTACTCTGTTTTGCAGAAGTTCAGAGATGCTGAGAGTAATGAATATACTATCGGCTTTTTACTTACCTTTCACCAATCCACACAAATATATTTAGCTCAGTTATAATATATATTTATAGAGCTTTTTAAATAGTTTTTCTAAATATTTTCACACCTAGCTTATCTACTTTAATGGAAAAAGAAAAATAGCTTTATTTCAGTAAATAGTTTGTTTAAAATTTTCTAGTCTTTTAAAAAGACTTTAATAAGATTTTTTTCAAATTTATCCATTTATTTCAAGGGAAAGACTCCTGTGCTTTTAAAAAAAGCCATTCCAATAGTGAAATTAGTGATTTCATATATTTCTTTTTGTCTATTTTAGGATGACTACCTTAGAGTAGTTAATATTATATCCAAGAAACCACCACTGCTAGACAAACCTGGTGAAGGAGGCTACAATAGATATGATTACAATCTTGTTGATTACCAAGAATATGACGAGGGCCGCAGTTTTTCTCATGATCGAAGAAGTGGTACACCCCACAGAGGCGTATGTAAATTTCCCCCCGTAACTTTTTTGTTCCTATACTTAAGTTGATTGGATTCAATTTTTGACTCCTATATGGCCATCTAGACAATTGAGAAAATCATTCTAGCTTGATGGTCTTAAAATGCCCACTGCATAGAAGTAGTCGATGAGAACTATATATAGGCAGCCTATCCTCATCCATACTCTTTTCACCAGAGGGGCAAGTGATTGGTTCATCTATTGCCATGGCACGCAACTGAGAATGAATAGATGGTCCCTCTGTATGTGGGTATTCTTAACATTGAATATCCATCTGTAATTGCTTTGAGTTAAAAGAAGGCAGTAGAATTCATTTTGGTTAGTTGTCAAAATTCAGTATATATGATGAGTGTGTGTGTGTGTGTGTGTGTGTGTGATGTGCACTTGGTAAACATGACAATTCTCACTGAATCAAAGAGTGTCAAGATGTAAGTTGTAAGAAGTCTGGAAAGATAGATGGGTTGGTTTAGGTTATGTAGGACTTTGAATGTCAAATAGAAGATTTTGTATTTGATCCTAAAGGTTATAGGGAACCACTGGAGCTTGTGGAGTAGGAGGTGACAATTTCAGACCTTAAGAATATCACTTTTCTATCTGAATAGAGGATGGCCTGGAGTAGGGAGAGATTGGTAGCAGGCAGTGTAACCATCTAGGTTTTGGCAATAGCCTAGGAGTGAGATGATGAGGGTCTGTATGGGGAAAATGGCTTTATGAGAGGAGAGAAGGGGAGATATTAAAGATGCAACAGAGATGAAAACGATAGGCCAAGGCATTAGATTGGATATGGGAGAGAGAGATGAGAGATAGTGAGATGTTGAGAATTTTATCTAGGTTTAGAGTCTGGAGGATTGGCAGGGTGCTGGGGCAATAATTGACATTAATAGGTTAATGGCTTCCTTGCTGGTCCACAGATAAGATAATCCATCTCTTTGTTCTGGTCATTTTCCCTGGTTCTCTCCCATGCCTTGGATGCTCTCCTTCCTCACCTCTGCCTTCTGGCTTCCATTAAGTTCCAACTAAAATCCCATTTTCTACAAGAATTCTTTCCCAGTTCCTCTTAATTCTTGTACCTTCCCTCTTTAAATTATTTCCTATTTATCCTACATGTAACTCATTTGTTTGTGTCTCTTGCAATAGGTTGTGAGCTTCTTGAGAACAAGGACTATGTTTTGCTCTTTTTCAGTACACTTAGTATAGTGTCTGGCATGTAGTAGACACTTAATAAATGTTTATTGATTGATTTACTGACTAATTTATAAGGCATATGGAGAAATTTGAGCCTAGATTCATTTAACAAAATTTTTAAAAAATTGTGCTTCGACTACATTCAGAATCTATCAGCTTTCTGTTGAGGTGATGAATAACATCTTTTATCATATCAGGAGGTTTCTCAAAGTGTGATTGCTTCTCTTGTGTTGATTAGGATTCATAATTCTTTCAAGTTGTTCTGTCTACTTCACTTTGTTCATACAAATCCTTGAAGATTTTTCTAAAATTTCATCATTTCTTAAAATACAGTAATATTCTATCACATACTTGTACCATACTTGTTCCATCCCTCAATTTCCAATTCTTTGCCACCATGAAAAAAATATTTTTGTACATATGGATCCTTTTCTTCTTTCTTTCCTCTCTTGGAGATATAGACTTTGTAGTGAATGATATCACTGGTCAAAGGATATGCACAGTTTACTAGCTTTTCGGCCATAGTTCCAAATTGCTTTCTAGAATAATGCACCATTTTTTATCCACCTATTTTCTCACAATTTTTCTACCATTTTTCATTTTCCTTTTCTGACATATGATGTATATTATGTGATACCTCAGAGTTGTGTTAATTTCTTTTTCTCTTATTATTGGTGACTTAAAACTTTTTTTATTCTGAAAACTACTTATTCATAACTTTTGACTATTTATCAATTTGGGTACTCAGATTTTAGGCATTTTTATTTTTCTTAGGTTTAGGATTGATTTTTCCTTTTGAAGGGTCTGGAATGGGGGATTTGGATATATGATTTCACTGGTATGGTGAACTCACAGTAAGGAAACTTCTATCATTCCAAATTGATACCACTTCTGCAACTTAGAATGTTGCCCAGACATTCTAATGGAGAGGTTAGGTAACATGACTAGCTAGTATGTGCCAGAGGTAGGACTTAAACCCAAGTCTTCCTGATTTCAACCCAAACACTATCCACTGTACCATGCAGTATCTCTGAAGGAATGGGGAAAATAAACTTGAGCGGACAAGTCCATTAATGAATTGGGAAATGAGAATAGGCACTATAATTTTTTTAAGTCATTATGATCTTGGAGTAAATTCAGAAAAACCCCAAGATTTATTTTGTTGCTTTATTATGTATGAAATTAACAGGTTCTTTTTCTCTGCTGTAATAATATAGTTGTAATAATCTTTTTTTCCTTAAAAGCTCCAGGGATTTAAATCATTTTTAGGATTTTGAATATTCTTTCATTGAAAAAATATTTCTGTTACTAAAGACTTTGAGCTTTCTAGTTGTCTTTCCTGATATTTTGAAATATTATTTACTGGAAGTCATTGAAGAGTTTAGAAAGTTACAGTTGTAAAACTGCTATGCTATTTACTATTTAAGTAGAAAATAGTTGCCAAATTTAGTCAGTTCTCCATTTTCTGTGTTTTCCTTAAACATGAATTATTCAGGGGAACTATCTTTCTGAACTAATTCCCACTTGTCATTCAGCATGAGCAAAAAAGGAAGTAAAAAAATCAGATTATTTTGATAATTGTTTTGCTCTATAACAGATCTTTAACACTTTGTTCATTCTATAATTTTTTCTGCTTTAACTTTTCAGAATAAACGTTTCTGCTATGCAAAATAATTTGAACACTAGTTTTGTTATAAATATGGGGGCCAATAAGTAAATCATTAAAATTACTCTACCCTATTTCAAATTAATGATTTATGGTAAATAAATAGCATAGCCATAAGTAAATAATTGAAATTACCCAATCTCAATTTAAAATCAGGGCAGCTAGGTGGTGCAGTGGATAGAGGAACAGTCTTGGATTCAAGAAAACTCATCTTCCTGATATAAAAAATCTGATCTTAGAGATTTACTGTCTTACCCTGAACAAGTCACTTAACCCTATTTGCCTCAGTTTTCTCATCTGTAAAATGAACTGGAAAAGGAAATAGCAAACAACTTTACTATCTTTTAAAAAATTATTTTTAAAACCCTTACCTTCTGTCTTAGAATCAATATTAGTATTGGTCCCAGGGGCTAGGCAATGGGGGTTAAGTGACTTGCTCAGCTTCACACAGCTAGGTAGTGTCTGTCTGAGTCCAGTTTTGAACCTTGGACCTTCCATCTCTAAGCCTGGCTCTCAAACCACTGAACCACCCTGCTGTCCCCTACTCTACTATGTTTGCTTTTAATCACCATTCCCTACTTCCCCTTTCCTTCTGTTATCTCCACCATTTCCTTGTCTTATTCCCCTTCTACTTCACTATAGAGTAAGATAGAATTCTATATCCTGGTGAAGGATGGTTGTTATTCTCTCTCTGTGCCAATTATGATGAGAGTAAAGTTTAAGCATTGCCCATCACCACCTTCATTCTCCCCTTCACTGTAATAGTTTTTCATGCCTCTTCAAGTAAGATAATTACTCCCTTCCACCTCTCCCTTCCCTTTTCTTTGAGTGTAATCATCTTTTTCAATCTTTGATTTTTGCATATCATGTCATCCTAATCAGTTTACTCCCATACCTTTTGTCTGTATACTCCAAACTGCTCTAATATTGATAAAATTTTCAAGAGTTACAAAGTCATCTTTCCTGGTAGGAATATAAACATTTTGATCTTATTGAATCTCTTAAATTTTCTCTTTCTTATTTACCTATTTATGCTTCTCTTGAGTCTTGTATTTAGATATCAGATTTTCTGTTTAGGTCTGGTCTTTTCTCATCAAAAATGCTTAGAAGTCTTCTATTTTATTAAGTGACCACTTTTCAACCTGAAAGAAAGAAAGTTTTGCTTGGTAAGTGATTCTGGCTTGTAAACCTAGTTCTTTTGCTTTCTGGAATATTATAGTCCAAACCTTGCAGTCCTTTAATGTGGAGGCTTTTAAGTACTGTGTAATCCTGACTATATTTCCATGGTATTAACTGTTTCTAGCAGCTTATAGTATTTTCTCCTTGGCCTTGGAGCTCTTGAATTTATCTATAATATTCCTGGGAGTTGTCATTTGGAATTTATTTCTGGAGGTGATCTTTGGATTCTTTCCATTTTTATTTTAGTTTCTTGTTTAAGAATATCAAGGGACAGTTTTCTTTGATAATTTCTTGTAATATGGAGTCTAGGCTTTTTCTTTTTTTTAATCATAGTTTTCAGGTAGTTCAATGATTTTTAAATGACCTCTCCTGTATCTGTTTTCCAGGTCATTTGTTTTTTTCAATGAGATATTTCATATTTTCATATTTTGTTTTATTATTTCTTGATGTTTCATGAATTCATTAACTTCTACTTGCCCAGTTTTAATTTTTATGGAATTAATTTCTTCAGTAAACTTTTGAACCTCTCTTCCATTTGGCCAATTCTATTTTTTAAAAAATTCTTTTTCTTCATTGGATTTTTGTACTCTTTTCCCTTTTGGTCAAGTCTACTTTGCATTGCTTTCATTTTTCCTCTTCATTTTCCCTCTGGGTCTTGTAATTGATTTTTGAAGTATTTTTTGAGCTCTTTAAGAGCTTCAGACCAATTCATATTTTTCGTTGAAGTTCTGAATGTGTTTGATTTGCTTTCACTGTCCTGTTTTGTATTTGTGTCTTGTTCTTTTTTGCCTCCATAAAAATTTTCTATCGTTATGTGTTTTCTCTGATGTCTACTCATTTTCCCAGCCTTTTTCTTTACTTTTACTTTTATCTTAATGGTGGGCTATGTTCTTAGGGTATAGAGAGCACTCTCTTAAACTTCATTTTTTCCTTACTGCTACCCTTAGCTCTTTTTCTAGGTTTTTGCAAGTTTCAGTTCTTCCAAGCTCTTATTATATTCTGTCCCCTGGGAGCTCTGAAAGCCACCTTCCTCTGCTGATTTAGTCTCCCCCTGGGTTTGTTGAAAGCTTGCAGGACTCAGAGCACTGTGATCTCCCTTGTGCTGGGGCTTCTGGTTTGGATATGGGCTTTGGGCTTGAAGAGACCAGGCATACTGCATACTGCCTTTTTGAGGGCCATGGGACATCACCTTGGGCTTAGGCAAGTGTTCTTGGCCACACTCTGTGCTTACAGAGGCCAAGGGCAGTTTGGACTGACTTGAATTAAGGTTCAGGTCCTCACTACTGACTTGGACAAGAGATCTAGGCCTTCCTTTTGGTTTCTACCAGCTAGGAGACCTGCTGACCCCCTAGTGTTGGGGTTTAGGGCCTCAGTTTGGGCTTGGGCAGGGACACTCACTATAAGACACACTGTGGACTGCCCTGCACTGGGTTTGTTGCCTCACTGCAGTTTTGCTCTGGGGCTTGTACCTTTAAGGAGTATACCTGGGGTTGTAGTGCTATTGACTTAGGCAGGGTCTTGAAGTTGGATTGGGTGTGGGTTCAAAACCTGGCTTGGTAGATGTGTGGTAGAGTTTGGACTTGCTATTGGCTTGGGCTCGTATTCCTTAGTGTAGCCTTGCTGTAGGCTGTGATCCCCTCTTATCCCAGTGAACCAGACCTTCTTTGCCTAACCTTCAAATTGTTTTCTATCGGAGGGTTATTTCTCTCTGTGCTCTTGTTGGTTCTTTCACTCTAGCATTCATTTTGAAGTGTTATTTTAAGATTAGTTAGAGAAGATTCTCAGAGTTCAAGCTTTTCCTGCTTCTACTCTGCTGTCTTTGCCACTAACCTCACACAGTTTCACAAAGAGTCAGGTATGACTGAATAATGACTTTTAAAGCTGTGATATTTTAACATCATATATGAGAACATTTTTCTACTGAAATAATCACAGTCTTAAGACTAAATGCAAATAGGTCCTTGGATCAGTTTTATATCTTTGAAAGCCATAGGCTGAAATGCAGTGATGTTGCATGGGAAGTGTGTTTGAATAAATTAAACTTGGTCATGTCCTGAGAGTTTTCCACAAATAGTAATCTACTTCATTCCAAAGGGATTTGAGTGAATAACTATTTCATGGGTTACCCACTAAAGAGGAGAAAAGGATTTATAGTAGTAGAGGGATCTCTGTGTATTACTCATGAAGAATAGAACACCTAGAAGTTTTGTTTGGACACCAGTTGGTCAATCTTTTTTCCAGAACAGAAAGTTTGGGTTTTCATTTGAAGGGTGGGACTTCCGTTTGATTGTAGGCCCCTAATCCTCATAGGGGAGAGAACAATGTACTCTGAGATCTCTATAGGGATTGAACTCTTCTTTTCTTTTTCTTCCTCATCTTTCCTTCCTCTTCTCCCTCCTTCCTTCCCCTTCTCTCTTTCCCTTATCTTCCATCTTAGAATTAATATTAGCTCCATGGCAGAAGAGTGGTAAGAACTACACAGTGAGGGTTAAGTGGCTTGTTCAGAGTCCTATAGCTAGATTAAACTTTCTTTTTGAAATTAAAAGTCTGATTTTCTTTTCCTTTTCAAATGAGTCACTGATTAAATCCCAACTTATATTGGGGTCTGGAGTAGAGGGGTACTTATTATGAGACATAGAAAGTGTCACTACCTCCATCCCAGTTGGACTTCATACTGGCTTTGTTGTGGCACTTCATAACTGAGTCTAGAACAAAATATGCCCCTCTGGGAGAAGAGGGCAAAGGCCCCCAGTTCTTCCTAGAGCCAGTGTATTAGTATTGCATATGAGCTCCAAGCCAAATTGATTTGTTTTCTTCCCTGAAAGTTGAAAGGGAGTAGCTTTGGATTGACCCCAGATACCTTATCTCTTTAAAGGGTTCTCCTATGTGGCATTCTTTTTTTTTCTTTTCTTTTTTTTTTTAAACCCTTACCTTCCGTATTGGAGTCAATACTGTGTATTGGCTCCCAGGCAGAAGAGTGATAAGGGTAGGTAATGGGGGTCAAGTGACTTGTCCAGGGTCACACAGCTGGGAAGTGTCTGAGGCCTGATTTGAACCTAGGACCTCCCGTCTCCAGGCCTGGCTCTCAGTCCACCGAGGTATCCAGCTGCCCCTGTGTGGCATTCTTTTTGATAAGGCAGTCTTTATTTTCTTTTCTCTTTGATATTGTTTTGGGATTAAAGAATACCTTTTGTAACCATTATAGTAGGCAGTAACTTGGAACTTTGTACAATGTTGATTTGTTAAATTGTATTACCATGTATGTGGAAGTTTGAAATAATGTTACTCATTTTGATTATATTTCTGTGCCACATAGACTTTCTTCACATTCTTTTGGTATGAAGCCCTTCAGACATTCAAAAAGAATTATGCAAAACGTTCCCAACGTTACGAAAGAGTAATTTAGGATTTGGAGCAGTGAACTTTGTGGACACACTATTAGATTTGCTGAGGAGAGTACATATGTAAGTGGTGTCAGAAGGGGCTGAGAATTTTAAGAGTAGAGGAAGGTAGAGAAAATGAACCAAATCACCTCACCCTATCTAAAACTGGTGTAAAGAACTAAGCCCTGGTACTATAACAAGATTAAGATTATCTATTCTTAAATTGGAATCCATAGACTCCCAAAATATGTGTGGAGAGATTTTTTTAGGGGATCTTATATCTTTTCTCCCACCATTATGATTGATTTCCTTTGTAATATTATGTATTTTATTTTATGTATAAGAACATTATTCTGAAAGGGTACATAAGGGTTTCAACAGACTGCCAAAGGAGTCTTTGACTCCCCAAAAAAGAAAATATGAAAAGATTGATGCTCAGTTTAAATCTTTTTGAAAGGCATTGGATGAAGCACAATGATGTTAAGGATGATTGATTAAGGAAATGTAGCCACACTCTGGCTAAATTGCAAGCCAGCATATGACCAAGGGATTTGAGGTATGGGTCAAGCCAGCAGGAAGTATTCCAGCCAAATTCTTGAAAAGGAATTTCTTAAAGAGTGAGAAGAGTTCATTGGACTTAGCTTTCTTTCTATCCAATCCCCTGGGCTGAAGAGGACTCTATACAATTTAAGGATTCAGAGGATTTTGGATTTAGCATCTTTTCCAATATTACCCCAGTTAGCAACAGTGTCTTCAAGGCAGATTCAAGGAGCTCAGAGAAAAAGCTACATCATATCTAAGAGAAAACTTAATGAGTTGTACACAAAGGGGAGAAAATTACTTTTAGGTAACTTGGAGGTATGAATTGCCTTTTTTAACCATGTATGTTTTCTGAGTTTGAGTTCACTTTCCCCAGTATTCTTCTAGTAGGAGAATGTTTCACAGACTTGGTGAGGGGGATGGGAGAGAATGTTTTAGTATCTGCTTCTTACAATATAAACTTATTTGATGCTCCTTTCTAAAAGATAATTAAATTTGACTGACTAATCGATGTCAATGATAATTCTGGAGAGATGGCTAGTGAACTATATATAACCTTAGAGAGACATTCCCCAACCTCTGGGGCACCCCTAAAAGTCAGTTAGCTAGTATATCTGTTGCTTGGGAATAGAATCCTTAGCATTTACAAAAGGACTACATATTGAGTTTAATTCATCAAACTCTTAAAAACTGATAGTTATAATTACGAGAATAAGCAAAAAAAATTACAGTCTGGGTGATAATTAGATATGTAAACATAAATATGTTGGAAGATATGGTGCTAAGCACAAACTACTACTACTCTAAGAAGAAAGTAGGATTACTTTCTTTCATGGTCTTTCTAGAGAGGACTTAAGGCAATAGATGACATCCATAGATCTTTTAGAAAGAAAAGAATTTTACCTTTTTTAAAAAAATTGCTAAAAATGCAAATAAATGGCATTTTATAACAAAGTTACTTTCATTATAATCTTAATTTTAAACAGGAGCACTTCTCAGCCTGCTTTCAGGAGAAATGAGTATTTTTTTTTAAAAGTCATTGGGTGCTAGGATATCTGTTTTTTAATATATACATAGATGCAGGACTCGTTATTAGGGACTATTTTCTCTAGGGCTGGTTACTTCAGTTGTTAAATTGGAACTCATAAAGGATGTAAAAAGGATTAAAATCGATATTTGTGTTCTTTTTCTTTTCTGGTTGGCTAAACCACTATTTTTATTATTTATTGCTGTTGTTATTTTGGTATGCATTTTCCAGGATTAATGTTAGAAAGCATGGGGGCAACTATAGATATCTCAGTGGATAGAGAACCAATCCTAGAGATGAGAGGGCCTGGGTTCAAATGTGGTCTCAGATACTTCCTAGTTATGTGACCCTGGGTAAGTTATTTAACCCCTGTTACCTAAGCCTCTACCACTCTTCTTCCTTGGAACTGATCCTTAGTATCAATTCCAAGATAGAAGGTAAGGTTTAGGAAGAAAGAAAGAGAAAAACAAAGAAGGAAGGAAGGAAGGAAGGAAGGAAGGAAGGAAGGAAGGAAGGAAGGAAGGAAGGAAGGAAGGAAGGAAGGAAGAAAGCATTTTGCTGACACATGAGTGATTGATGTTTTCAATACAGGTTGTTCTTAGTTTTAATTGTAGCTAGGAAAGGAAATGATCAAATGAGAAGAACAGAGTAGTAGGTTCAATATAGGTTTTAAATCTGAAAAAGACTGGAATCAGTCAGCAAAGACAGGTTAAGTAAAAATTCAGAAATAATACTTGAGAAGACATACATAAGCTATGACCTCAAACAAATTAATATCCTTTGCACTAACAGTTTGTCTGGGGCAGAGAACAATTATGACTATGATGATAGACTAGCATCTATATAATACCTCCTATGTGTAGGGCACTATGTCAAACACTTTATAAATATTATCTCTTTTGATCCAACCACAACTCTGGCAGGTAGGAATCGTTATTCTCATTTTACACTTGAGAAAACTGAGTCAAGCAGAGATTGTGACTTGCCCAAGATCATACATTTAGTGTCTAAGATTGGTTTGAATTCTTAAAGAACAAGCTGGCTTAGGTTCTTAAATTTTTAAGTGGGGTAGCTAATAATCCTCTCTTCTCAGCCAGGCTTCTTTTTGTTATTAAAATATTCATCTATAAACCTCAGGCCCACAAATAGTCAAAAAATGGGGTTTTGTTTTTGCCTGCAGGTTTTAGCCACTGAGGTTCATAACTTTAGAGCTGAAAGGGACCTTCATAGGCCACCCCATCAGATCTATCCACTGGCCCCTTTGACTCCAAATCTAGCACAGTTTTTCAAATATGCTTAGTTTATCCAAAATAGTTATAGTCATAGTTTTAGTTTTATAGTCATTCTAGCAATGCTTAGCCAAAATAATTTAAATGTAATATATTTATGTATCCAAATGTATATAAAATATCTTTTTATGTTACAGGATGAGCCCAGCTATCGATGGACAAGGGATGATCATCCTATAAGTAGACAGCCTGACTATAGGTAATAAAATAAAAATAATTTCTATTAATGTTATTTCTTCCTCACTTTTTAGGTATGTTTCATTGGGTTTCATTTTTGGTGTACTTTGAATTAGCTCAGCATCGGAATCTTAGTTTTGGCTAGTTATCTAAAATGTCTTTATTGGGGTGTTTCTCCCATGTAATAAATATTTATTATATTCCTTTTTTAGCCATACTTTTATACTAGTGACTGTAGAGTATGTTCATGAATGTTTTCCAGCATATAATGTATTTAGCTGAGTAACTACTTCTATATTTTTATATAATTTCTTTTTTTTTAAACCTTTACCTTCCATCTAAGAATCCATTCTATATATTGGTTCTAAGGAAGAAGAGTGGTAAAGGTTAGGCAGTGGGGGTAAAGTGACTTATCCACGGTCACACAACTAAGAAGTGTCAGCCCAAATTTGAACCCAGGACTTCCTGTCTCTGAGCCTGGCTCTTAATCCACTGAGCCACCTAGCTGCCCCCATATAATTTCTATAAGAAGTTTCAAAGAAGTAACTGTGATGGTCTTTTCTCTTACTTGTTCATGAAAAAGCTTCTAATCATCTTCTCTTCACTTATGGTATGAAATACAAAAAAATCCATGAAGTTTTTAAGCTATTGAAAAAATTTTCATATTTTGGATACTCTGATATTTACCTTGAGGTAGGTAATAGTATATGCCCCAGCAGCCCCCATGATATCAATGTTTTAAGAGTTTAAGGTTTAAATCCTTAGTTATGTAGGAAAAAAATCACTTATTCAGAGGGACTCATTCTCTATCAGTCAGGTTGCTTTAAATTTTTATTTAGATGTGTGTGGTCTGTTTATAATAGATATAATGCTTGGGATATAATATGCACTTGATTGATTGATCACTTAAGTTAGAAACCTTCCGTATAAGATCAAGAGTGAAACAAGGATCACCATTATTATTATTATTATTACTTAATATTGTGTTGATCATGTAGTAAACATAAAACTAGTCTTATAGCCAGAAAGACCTATATTCAGATCCTGCTTTTGACATATTTGAGGCCCATAAAAATTCCCAAAGTAGATTTTTGTTTTTCTCTGCACCTAATTTTAGTTTTCTTTATTGAGGTTCACAGATTTAGAGCTGAAAGGCATATTAGAGGTCTTCTTAACCAACACCATCCATTTTGACTCCAAATGTAGCACAAGTTTTCAAATATGCATAAACTAAAATAATTCCAGCCAATCTTACTTTACTCATTGTTATATTTCTATCTACATTTAATCAAAATCATTTTAATGATGTATACCAGCTGTGTGACCCTGGGCAAGTCACTTAAACTAATCTTCTAGGTAATATTCTTAAGACTGTAATTTGCAAAGAAGATAGTAACCTGTATATGTGTACATGTTTGTATAGATATATGTAGATGTGTATATGTATTATGTGTGTTTGTTTATATACTCGATGAAGTCTAAGATGTATAATACTTTCTATTTTTATGGGAAAGGAACATTTTCCTTTCCAAGTACAATAAACATATTGTAACATTTCCTAAATTTGTAATAACATTCATTTCTTTAGCATGCCTCTTGTTTGTAGAACATCAAGTCAGATACCCGAGGAGATAGGATCAGAGGCTAGCTAGTCCATTCCATATTCTCATGAGCAAAATGAAGCCCCAATGTATTAAATAACTTTTTCCAGGTCACACAATAAGTATCAAGAAGGGATTTAATTTAAACCCATGTCCTCTAACTCTAAGCCAGTGTTTTTGTTTTTTGCCTCAGTAGCTAATACGAGGTCTTTGCCTTCAGCCAATATCAATAAACATTAAGTACTTACTATGTGCTAGGCACTGAGTGAATGCTGGTGAAACAAAAAAGAATTTTAATTTATAATGGAGTAGAAGAAACAAAAAGAATTAATTACAAAGTTAATACATACCATTGTATTTGAAAAAAGAACTTTGTGAGATTTAAAGGGGATAACCTTCACAAAGAAGGTAACATTAAATTTCGTCTTCAGATCAATAGGAACTTAGTAAAGGACAGAAAATAATATTTAAAGCCTAGGAAAAAACATGAACAAAGGAACAGACTGAAAAAGGCAGAAATTGCTAGAGATGGAAGAAAATGAAAGAAAGTTCAATTCATTTATTTTTTAGGGAGAGTACAATAGTTCCCCTTTATCCACAATTTTGCTTTGTGGGGTTTCAGTTATTTCAGTTTGAGGTGTCCAGAGCAGGATAAAAGTCTCCTCTGCTCTAGAGGTCTGCCAAGGGCAGCAGTCTGCCCACTGTAGCTGAGGTGGCAGCTTTTCTGCTTTCACTTGAAGGTTTTTTTTTTGAGGTGGTGGGGAAGGCTGCAGAACACTAAACTTAGGAAAATCACTTTGGTGACTGAATAGATGGATTGAAAAGGGAAGAGAGAGCCTCAGGGCAAGCAGACATATCAGCAAGCTATTGCACTAAGTCTAGGTATGAGGTGATGAATGACTGTACCAGAGTGGTGGCAGTGTCAAAGGAGAGATGGGAATGTATTAGAGTTATGTTGCAGAAGTGTTAATAACAGGCTTTGCCAAAAGATTGGCCATAGGATGTGAGTGACAGATTGGAGTTAAGAATGATGCCTAAATCAGGAGTCTGAGGGACTAGGAGGGTGGTATTACCCCTGACCATATTGAGATTCGTGTTAGGAAGTTAGGAAAGGGAGGAGGCTTTAGAGGGAAAGATAATGGGTTTAGTGAAAGACAGTTCTGAGGCTGGAGGTCCTCTCTTCTTGCTGCCACCTGACAAAGATCTACAACTCCCTGGCCTGATCTGACTTTGGTCTAACTGTGCCACATTGTTTCTGATTTTGTTGGTAGCCTCCTTTGGTATTATTCTTGGGCTTTTGACTGACTTCTTGTGCAATTCAATCCAAGTTGGATTTCTTGATCATTTTTGTCTAGGAACCATGATAGTTGAATACATGAAGCAATGCAACTGAGCTCTTCACAAAAACTTTAGACACATATCTAGAAAATGTACCAGAGTTAACACTGGTGGGAAAATTCAGAAAAGACTACAGTGAGTCCTTTGTCTGGCCTGTCTTTACATTTAGGGATTCAGAGGGGTCTATGGACACCAGCTAGTAAAGTAAGAGCAAGAGTAGACTGCCATGTGGAAAACTCTACTGTCTTGGGAAAGGCTATATATCTATCCATTTCTGCATTACAGATGGACTTCAAAGGGATCCTCTGTCTGGGTGTATGGTACTCCTTGGTAGGGAGACCCTGGGCTATACTTAGAAAGGAGGAAATTCAGAAGGAAGTAGCAGTGGTTTGGCTTGCACTTAGAAACAGAACAAGATCTCAATTCCATTATCTGTCCCAGACTATAGAAGAATAACGAATCTCAGACAGAAGGGGAGCCTTGCAGTTGTAGCACTCAGAATCAGCAAAGCTTTCTATTTAACTGATAGGGGCTGCATCTGTCAGCATTTTGTTATTGTTCTGATTGATAATTATGTCAGAAACATGCAGAACTCAGAAAGCTTACAGATTCCTCTAGCCTGTTCCTGAGATCCTGGAATGACACAACACCCAGTACCCCCAAGAAAGTAGCAACAGGATCAGCATAGACTTTCACTCTGGAAATGTTGTTAAAGAGCCTAGTCCTAACATCAAGTCAGAAGTAATTGGCTGGAAAAATGGGTAAACTCAAAAAGAATCCCAGCATAACAAACTATTATGGTGGCAGGTATGAGCATGACATAGACAGAAGACAATGACTTCAAAACATTTAGAAACAGGATCTCAGAGGAAAACTCATTTTGGGCACAAATTTAGCTAGAATTCTTGGAAGGGATGAAGAATAAAGCAAGAGTTTAAAAAGGTGTTGTTTTTTTTTAAATCATTTGAGTCTGATGTGAGTCTCAGGGTTTTGTTTTAATGTGGGAGCATATGTAGCCTGCCTCTTTATCAGGCAATCTATCAGCTAGATTAGGAGGAATGATCAGAAATAGGATAAACTATATGGTGAGGTATGAACTGAGCTTATTAGCTTTCTACAGTTACTTTTTTGATATGCTAATCTAAACTTGGGGAGTTACAAATTCAGCTCTAAATGTCACAGAATATCATAGCAGCTTTCGTTTTGAGTATGTGATTTCCTATCTGTTATTACTGGTTTCATGAAATGTTAAAAAAACAAAAACAAAAAAGCACCCAAATGTGGTCTGTTATGTTCACTGACCCTGGACCTTGTTTGTAGGGAACTTGAAGGAATTTGGAATAGTGAAATAAGACAGAAATTAAATTTGAGGTAGAACAATTGAGGAAAATTTGTAAGAGAGTAATGTCCAAGCCTGATAGGAATTAATCTTCTAATTTGGATTTGAAAAAGGAATAGGATCAATACTATTCAAAAGAATGTAATGTAATGTATTGTAATGGGATTTAGGAGAATAAGTTAAGGTTGGAGTATAGATTCTGTAGTTGATAAAACAAACAACTGAACTATGTAGTGGAACCATTAAAAAGAAAAGCAAGTTGATAGAATAGATTGAAGAAATTGGTATAATAGATAAGGAGGTAAGTGTTACCATGTTTAATTTTTTTTCAAAGTTAAGTTGAACGAAATTGTAAAGTTCTTAAGGGGTCACCCAAAAGTTTAAAAACAAGTCTGGAAAACCTGACCAGTATTAGAATAAGGGAAATTGTCTTGTGACTTTTTGATGATATGCTACTGATATAACCAAATAAGCTATTTTTGTTCCAAATGTAGGCTGATCTCCCTGCTAGAGGAGAAAAGTGAAAGGACTTGGAGAATACCTTTCTACATCCCAGTTTGTTAAGGAGAATTAAGTGTTTCTGAAGGAAATAGAAACAAGGTTTTATTAGAAGGAGCCAAAAAAAAAAAAAAGAATATGAGGTAGCCAGGCAGCAAGAGTGCTGAGACATCCACACACTCAGCCCTGACCCATCCCAACTCCAGTGCACTTGTGGGATGCAGACAGGGGAAGAAAGAAGAGGAAGAGAGGATGTTCCAGGAGTCTTCAGAGGAGGAGCAGTAACCAAGTTGGCTGGTATTTTGCTACCTCATTCTCCTTTGTGATGATAATAACAATGAGGACCACAGCAGGGGCAGACCTTTCAATCTGGTTTTAGAAAGAAAAATACTGACCTTTAAGTCCCCATTGTTTATCTCTACCTTTCTTTTCTGTCATTCTGTCCTTTCTGGTTTCTGGTCAAAGAAATAATAGCTTTACTAGGGAAATGGTTCCCCAGCTCCCCATTTACACATTGGACATATTCATACTAACCCTGGCCCACCCTATTTGGGACTATGCTGGGCAGGATAGAGCAGATAGGGTGTTTGAGTCTCGAGGGGCACTCACTACTTCTTGCCTTCTTCTCAAATTAATCCATCCATAGACTTCCAATCCCTCTTCCCAGGATTGGGATATCTTTTGTATTCCCCATTACCTTTTGACTTGGCTTCTAACACTAATTTCTTTGTCTCTCTGTCTTGTGGAATGGAACCAAGGTTTCTTGTTTTCTTGTTTCCTCTTTACTTCAAAATCACCCCCCTCCCCTTTTTGAGATGGAAGGACAGATGTAAAGAGGGGGTATCTTGATCTAAGAGCTTATCTTCAATCTGACTTCAGTCTGGGGTTATCCTGTGCCCCTTATTTCTATCTTTCACTAAATTAAGATTGGTCCCAGAGGTGGGAACAGAAGGCTGAACCCTAGTCTCCACTCTTTCCCCCTATTGCCCTCTCCACACTCTCTTGCATTTCCTCAGTATCAACTGTAATGAGGCTGGGCTGGAGCCTAGGATGTTAGTCACCAATTGAGAAGTAGCTGAGGGAAGGAAAAGGGCCTGATTCATCCATTTTGTTGCTACTCAGGAGATCTAGGGAGAAGAAGGACTTGAAAGTCCTATTAATTTCCCCCAATCCTGGGCTGTCCTTCCTTGGCCTGTGATTTTTGCCTTTGGAATACATGCTTTCAAACGCTATCTCCACCCCCAAAGTATAAAATAGAGGCTTTATAACTTACCCAATATCAGGATGTTAGATGAGAATGTTTCACAGAGCAGAAAGTGGTCAACTTGTCAACCCTTAAAAACCAAAGAGGAACAGTTATTCTATACCCCTGAAAACCCAAGAGCCCAGTACTCAGCAAAATTGTTTATTTCCTTTAAAAAAAGAATTCAAATATACATGTGGGGATTTGGATAGAACAAAGTCCAGGGAGTCTAGGAGGAAGGAAAGAGTTTTTATAATACTTCAAGAAAGAAGAGAGGGAATCTCTGGAATTGGGCAACAGGAGATGTTTATCAAGCACTTGAAATGTTCCTCAACTGCTTGGAATGTTGCCCAGGACAAGAATTTGATAAGATAGAGGGAAACAGCTTTATCTTATGTGAGACACCACAAAATTACTTCCAGGTCATGTGTCACTGCCTTATCAGGCTAATCCTGATGTTCCAATGCTATTCTAAAGTCATTAGAAACCTGTTAACCCTTGACAATAGAACAGATAAATAAATAAAAAAATAAATAAGAACATTTTTTAGAACTTATTTTATGCCAGTTATTGTTTGAAGCTCTGGAGAAAAATATAGTTTTAAAAGTAGAGCTTAAAACCAGATTTGAAATGTTTTTGAAGAGGAAGGAGCTGATTATATTGAGTAAGGAGAAGCTGCTTTTCTTCCAAAAAAGGATATGCAATCCAGTAACAAAGGTTGAAAAAAATAATAGTAGTTATTCTGTGCCTAAGAATACAGACTAAAGAAACAGCTTTATGTCGAGCTGATAACAAAATATTTCTATTCCTGGGGCATTTCCAAGACCTAATGAGATCATCTCAAGATTTAGCAGAAGAGCTAGAAAACATTTTCTTTTGGTAAATCATGTAGGCACAAATGAAACTTCTAGAAGGCAGCTAGGTATGCAATGTATAAAACACTAGACTTGGAGTTGGGAGTTCAAATTTGGTTTTAATTTCTAGCAGTGTAATGCTTGGCAAGTCACTTAATCTGTTTGTTTCAGTTTCTGCAACTGTAAAATGGGGATAATAATAAAACCTACCTTGCAGGATTATCGTGAAGATCTAATGAGATAATATTTGTGTCTAATTTATGCTAAGTACAAAAATACTTAGCATAATGCTAGAACAAAGTAGGTGCTAAATAAATGCTTATTCCCATCATCTCTTTCTAGAAAGAGCCTTGAATTGTCATTATCTTAAGCAAGCAACTGAATACCTTAGGGGATCCAGGCTTTGTTTTCCTCATTGTGACTCACTGAAAGATTCAGAAGAGAAAATTCATTAGGGAAATGAGTAACAATCTATAAAGGTTGTTAAAAATTTGGATGCTAATACCATTTGTTGCCTATATGTTTAGTATTGTCTATGGTATCTTTTAGCAAAATTGTAGTTTCCCCATTATCTCTTTTAATTAGATCCATTTTTGCTTTTTCCTTATCTGAGATCATGATTGTAATGCCTGTCTGCCTTTTTTTTAACCCCACCTGAAGCATAATAGATTCTTCTCCAGTCCCCTAATTTTTACTCTATGTCTCTCTGCTTCAAATGTTTCTTATAAACAACATATTGTAGTGTTCTGGTTTTAATCCACTCTGCTATCCACTATTCTATTCACACTCAACTGTGACTACTGAGTATTGCCCTTTATACTACTTTCCCCCCCTAACTTAACCTTTTCTCTCTTCATCCTGTTCCTCTTCAAAAGTCTTTTGCTTATGACCATTGCCTCCCCTAATCTGCCTTCCACTTCTCTTCTCTCCCTCCTCTCCTTCTTCCCTATAGGGCAATGATTCCCAAAGTGGGCGTTACTGCCCCCTGATGGGTGCTGCAGCGATCCAGGGGGGAGGTGATGGCCACACTTTTTTTGTATCACATTCTATTCTGAGTTCAGCAAATAGTTTCATAATTTCCAGGGGGCACTAAGTAATATTTTTTCTGGAAAGGGGGTAGTAGGCCAAAAAAGTTTGGGAACCGCTGCTATAGGGTAAGATAGATTTCTATAAGCAACTGAGTTTTAATGCTATTTCCATGTTAAGCCAAGTCTGATAAGAATAAGGTTCAAGTATTTTTTTGCTACTACCCTATCTTTCCCTATACTATAAAAGGTCTTTTGTATCTCTTTTATATTTGATAATTTATTTTATTCTACTTCTCTTTTACCCCTTTTCCCAATGTATTCCCCTTTCTTGCCTCTTACTTTAGTTTTTTTTGGATATCATTCTATAGTCATTTCACACTTGTGCTTTCTGTCTATGTATACTCCTTCTAACTGCCCTAATGATAAAGTTGTAAGGTGTTTATAAATATTATCTTCCTCTTTAGGAATGTAAATAGTTTACCCTTATTCAATCTCTTATCACTTTTCTCTTCTGTTTACCTTTTTATGTTTCACTTGAGTCTTGATTTTGAAAGTGAGATTTTCTATTCAGGTCTCTGGTCTTTTCATCAGGAGTGCTTAAAAGTTCTTTATTTCATTGAATATTCATTTTTTCCTCTGAAGGATCATATTCAGTTTTGCTGGGTAGGTGATTCTTTGTTGTATTCCTAGCTCCCTCACCTTCCTGAATATCATATTTCGGGCACTCCAATCCATTAATCTAGAAGCTGCTAGTGTATCATCTTTACTCTAGCTCCATGATATTTGAATTGTTTGTTTCTTACTGCTTGTAATATTTTCTCCTTGACCAGAGAACTCTGGGAATTGGCTATAAAATACCTGGGAATTTTAAGATCTGTTTCAGCAAGTGATTTATGGATTATTTAAAAATTTTTTTGCCCTCTGTTTTTAGGATATCAGGTCTGTTTTTCCTTCATAATTTCTTGAAAGATAGTGTATAGGCTCCTTTTTTTGAACATGGATTTCAGGTACATCAATCATTCTTAAATTTTCTCTCTTATATCTATTTTCCAGGTCAGTTGTTTTTTCCATTGAAATAGTTCACATGTTCCTCTATCTTTCCGTTCTTCTGATTTTATTTTATTGTTTCTTGTTATATTACGGAGTCAATAGCTTCCACTTGCCTAATTCTAATTTTTAGGAAATAATTTTCTTCAATGAGCTTAAGTACCTTCTTTTCCATTGAGCCAATCATACTTTTTAAGAAGTTCTTTTCTTCAGTGAATTTTTGTACATCTTTTTGATGTGACTGCTTTTTAAAGAGTTCTATTTAGTGCATTTTTTTACATATTTTCCCACTTGGCCAATACTGTTTTTTAAGGGTGTTTCTTAGTGGATTTTTGTTCCTTTTTTTACATTTAGTTTACTCTCAATTTTAAATGTGTTATTTTCTTCTATATTTTCTAGTGCCCACTTTACCAAAATATTAACTCTTTTTCCCCCTGATTTTCTTGCATCGTTCTCATTTCTTTTCCCAATTTTTCTTCTACCTCTCTTAATTGATTTTAAAATCCATTTTGAGTTCTTCTAGGCCTTGAGACCAATTCACATTTTTCTTTGAGACTTTCCATATAGCTGCTTTAATTTAGTTGTCTTCTTCTGAATTTGTATTTTGATCTTCTGTGTCATTCTAGTAACTTTGTATGTTCAGGTTCTTTATTCATTGTTTTCTCATTTTTCTAACCTATTTCTTGACTTTGAACTTTCTGTCAAATTTGGACTCTGTTCCTGGAATGGAGGCCCTGTGCCAAACTTCATGTTTTTTTGTGCCACTATTTTTTGGGGTTTTTAAGTTTTCAGTTCTTTCAGAGTGGTATGATCTAAGAAGAGGTGTGGTCACTACTCTCTTAGGCTATCCTCTTGTCTATGAGTGACCACAAATACTCTTTTCTGCCCTGCAATTATGATAAACAACCTGGCTCTTACTAGTTCTCCTTGCCCTGAAAGAGCTAACCAGAACCTGCTATAGGCAACTCAACAGAATTTTGCACCTAGTGGCAGCAAAGAGTACCCAGTTATCTCTTTCTGATCAGTTGTCTGACACTCTTACCATCTAGGCTGAGAGCTCCCAAAACCATCTCCACCAATTCAGTCACCCTTAAGCCTGCTTCTGGTTTGTCAATGTACAGCCTGCAGTCCAGTCTCTCTCCCCAGTGAGATAGACCTTTCCTGCTGACCTTCCATGTTATCTTGGGGTGGAATATTGGTTCCCCTTCTCCATTCTTCACTGGTTCTGCTACTCCACAGTTTATTTCACAGTATGATTTTAACATTGTTTGAAGGGGAATTTGGTAGAGCTCAAGAGAATCTCAGCCTTTACTTCCTTTAGCTTGAGTTCCAATAGAAAATTTTTAACTAGGTGTCTTAATAATAGGCAATATAGACGTAATGGTAGAGGCAACCAACTAGATGAATGCTTTATCTTTGTTGACTATACTCTATTTTGTTGTTAGGCAAACTATTTTTGTAAAAGTTAGATGCTCTTATAAAGAGTCTTATTTGGTTTTTGTCCCATACCTGAACCACCCCAGACTGTTTCAGAACAGCCAGGAGTGATCAGTATGATACCATAAGAGGGGAAGGGATTCCAGAGTTGGTAGCAGTTTTGAGTTGAACTGGTTGTCTATGAGGTTGTAACTGTCCATTCCCCAATCTTATTCCTCTTCTGCTGGAGTTTGTGAGAATTAGCATTCTGGATGAAGGAAGAGATGTCTTAACTGTAGGAAGAGTCCTCTTGCTGATACCTTTCTTCCCTGGGCATAGGACCTTTTCCCTTAATGTGTACCCTGATCAGCTCCCTGCCTCTTGACAAAAAAAGTCTCCAGGTTGATCTGTTTTTAGGCACATCCTCTCTACTGCAAAGTATAGGTATTGATATACAGTGAGAGAACAACTGCTTTCCCTTTCTCATTAGACTTATCCTTCTCTACTCCTAAAGTATTATATGTATGTGTGTGTGTGTGTATTTGTGTATTTTGTCTTAATTCTTGCAAATTTAAGCAAGAGGAATGATGAGGCAGAAATCTGTTCTTCAAAGTATCTTTATATCTCATTATCTCTTTCTGGAGGGGGCAGGGTGGTATAATAGGGAATAGCCACAATATAGGAAAACTAACAATGGAAAAATGTAGAAATTCACAGGGAATAAATCCAAAAAAGAATCTAACATTAAAATCTGTGCCCTTCGATGAGTATGGACCAAAAATACAGAAAGACAAATTTAATTTCCAGTATCACTGAGTCTTTGGATTGGAACTAATCGCTATTTCTTTTGACTTGAGTGGAGAATAGGTGATAATATCAAGAGATCAAGATTTAAAAGTGAGGAAAAGAAGGTCATGACAAATAATAAGCAATAGCATGCACATTGGCCACACCCTGGTAAAACCATCTCTGCAGCTAGACTAAACAAGGTTAATGGTGACTGATAAGCCTCAAACCTTTTAGGGAGAGAGATGTCTACCCCAGGCATGATGAGAAGACTTTCTTCTTATGGAGTGAACAAATGATAAGTATTTATTCTAATGGCTAAGAAGAAAACTGAATTAGGTACTATGGTACCCTTAGAGCTTGTTTTGATATTGAAGATGCCATGGCATCTACTGTATCCTGGGCCATTGCCAGGTGTCCCAACTGTCATCTTTGATGACTGGAAGAGAGTGAGACCAAAGGCTTTTTGCAACTGTCTCACTTAAATCTGATTCATCCTGTGATGTCATTGGTTCTCTTTGAAAACAAAGGAGGAATAACAACAATAGCTTTTGATCAATGATATCTAATTTTATGCCATTCTGTAATTCTATTAAAGATCCCTTGGAAGTACTGAAGATTATTCTGATATTTGACTATATTAGTATCATACCTAAACTCTCCATCTACTGTTTCTTATTCCAACTATGTGCCTTACTTTGTGTGACTGACCTTACTCCTTTTTCAAAATTATCTTTGATGTCTAAAACTAATATTCTCTCATGCCTTAGCATATTAGAGGAGACTTTGATTTCTCAAAGACCATAGAAATAAGAAGACAAACTTTGGCATATTTTACAAATCTAAACTAGAAAGGCTTTGGGGCTCTTATAACTAGCTGACTGTATACTTCCTTTCTGAGGAACATCTTGTTTAAATTTCTAAAGCTTATCAAACTAGATTGACTTCCAGGTGACTAATTTTTTATTCCCAGATAGTCTTGAAGAATATCTGCCACATCAGTGAGGGCCTGATATCTCATTGGGTTTTTGAACAACTCATGATATGAAAACCACTGATCCTTGAAGTATTAGAATGTATATTTTAATCAAACTTTGGTTCATTTGTGCAGAATTTCCTTTAGCCTCCAAAAAAACAAATGTGTGTGTGTGTGTGTGTACACACACACACACACACACACACAAATAAATAATAAATTGTGATTTGAAAAAATTAGAACATGCATCAGTTACCTTTATCAATCAAAAAAAGGGCTAGAGGTGA
Source organism: Gracilinanus agilis (assembly GCF_016433145.1). Taxonomy (NCBI): domain Eukaryota; kingdom Metazoa; phylum Chordata; class Mammalia; order Didelphimorphia; family Didelphidae; genus Gracilinanus; species Gracilinanus agilis. The sequence goes on along the minus strand of NC_058134.1, from coordinate 214,012,434 downwards.
TCCCAAAAGATAAAATGGCTAACTTTGATTACATAAAGTTCAAAAGCTTTTGTGTCACCAATATTAATGTTACTAGGATAAGAAAGGAAGTGGTTCATTTTTTAGAATTTTTTTTATCATATTTCTTTGATATGGTTTCATATACAGGATATAAAGGGAACAACAAAGAAGTGGAAACAATGTAGATTTTTACTGATAAGCAGTGAATGCAAAATTATTGTGTATGGATATAATAAAATACTATCACATCATTAGGAATTATGAATGTGAAGAATTTAGAGAAGCATTAGATGATATGAATTGATGCAAAGCAAGTAAGCAGAATCAGGAAAATTATGCACAATGATTGTAACAAAGTAAATGTAAAGATTAAATATACAAAATGAATGCTTTGTTTTTATATTACATGAAGGAAAATGGAAGATTACTAACTATGTCATGTAAGGAATCCATCTTTGACTTAAATTCTAATTTGGGGGGATGGGACAGACTTCCGGTTAAGATGGCGGCAGAGTAAGGAGCAGCTGCTCGATCTCTCCTGACCGAACCACACAGAACCCCTCAAGGGGAAATAAAAACGAGTCCAGAGGAACGAAGGAACCCCACAACAGGGCGCAGCATTGAAGGTACGCAGAATCGGGGCATTTCCACACTTTAAAGGGGTGAAACAGTTCACACTAAAACACGAGAGGAAGAAGCCCCTCCCCCACCCCCCACACCGCACAAGCCGGTAAACAGGACTGGGGCAACCAGAAAATCACTGGCAGCCCCTGAGCCCGTACCTGTGCGCTGCAAGACGAGGGACCCCAGGTGGCTGGGACTCTCCCTGAGCGCCCACGTGGGTGAAGGCACCGCCTCCAGCCGGGACAAAGGCCCCTAAAACTCGGCCTTTCCCAGGCTCTGAAGGCATCGCCTCAGGGGCGAATAAAGATCTCCAGCCCACGGACTTTCACTACCTTCTGCAGGGGTGAAAGCAGGGCCCTAAGAGCAGCAGCACAGGCAAAGGCAGTGCCCTAGGCTTGAATAACGATCTCCAGCCCAGGCTTGGACCTCCAGAGAGGACCCGGTGCAGACCCAGCCGGGCAGTGGAAGCAGCCCCAAAGACTGCTGAAGGAACCTCGGGCAGAGGGGCAGACCGGGAACTACCAGGAGGCCTGACCCCGAGGACAAGGAGACCGGAGGGCCCCCCCCCCCTCAAGCTTGCAAGGCCCAGGCAGACCCGGAGTGCAAAGACAAAGCGGAAAAGGGGCGGGGCTAACAATGGCCAGCAATAAGGAAGTCCAGAAGAAAAGGACCATCAAGAGAAACTCTGGACCACTGGACAACTTCTACACAGAGAAAATCCAGACAACAGAGGAGGGAAAACAAAAATCCAAACCTCCCCAAAAAAATGAAAGCTGGTCACAAGTTATGGAAGAGTTTAAAAATGAAATGCTGAGGAAGATGGAAGAAATCTGGCAAGAAAATAACAGTTTAAAAGGCAGAATTTCGCAATTGGAAAGTGAGACAAGACAACTGAAGACCAAAAATGACCAGATTGAAAAGGAAAACCAATCCTTAAAGGCTAGAATCGAACATTTAGAAACCAATGATCTCTCAAGACAACAAGAACAAATAAAACAAAGTCAAAAGACTGATAAAATAGAAGGAAACATGAAATATCTCAAGGAGAGAGTGACAGACCAAGAAAACCGGTCTAGAAGAGATAACTTGAGAATCATTGGTATTCCAGAAAAGGCAGAAATTAATAAAAACATGGACTCCATACTCAAAGAAATTATTCAGCAAAATTGCCCTGAAGTTCTACAACAAGAGGGCAATATAGACATGGAAAGGATTCATAGAACACCTGCGGCATTCGATCAAGAAAAGTAAACACCCAGAAAAATAATTGCCAAATTCAAGAGTTTCCAAGCAAAAGAAAAAATCTTACAAGAAGCCAGAAAGAAACAATTCAAATATCAAGGAGCACCAATCAGGATCACACAGGATCTGGCAGCCTCCACGCTAAAAGATTTCAAGGCTTGGAATACGATATTCAGAAAGGCAAGAGAGCTGGACCTTCAGCCACGAATAAACTACCCAGCGAAACTAACCATATACTTTCAGGGGAAAGTATGGGCATTCAACAAAATTGAAGAATTCCAAGTTTTTGCACAAAAGAGACCGGGACTAATTGGAAAGTTTGACACTCAACCACAGATATCAAGAGAAAGATGATGAAAAGGTAAATAAGAAACAGAGGGAAAAGAAAGAAAACTCATAGTCTTTTAAGCTTGACTCTTTAAGGGCATAAATAAGATCTAATTATCTGTATTACTAGGTGGAGAAATGCTATGTATAATTCCCTGTAGTGAACTCTATACACTATTATAATATTCACTATTATAGCAACCAGAAGAATAATTCATAGGGAGAGGACAGGATACTAAATGGTCTAAGATGACATGGGGGGGTGGGAAAGAGGGGAGGAATAGTAGGGGACACCAAGAAAAATCCGAGTAAATAAGAAAAATAAGGTATTCTATTACACACAAAGAGGGCATGGGAAGGGGAGGGGATAAATACTACCATAAGAAGGAGAGGAAGAGAGCATTAAGAGGTAATAATCAAACCTTACTCTCAATATAATCAACCCGGAGAAGGAAGAGTAGCTTTATTATCCATCTGGATAAAAAACTCCATCTAACCCTACTGAGAAAGTCAGAAGGGATAAACCAAAGGGAGCAGGGGAGTGGGGAGGCCAAAAAGGGAGGGAAGAAGAAGGGGGAGGGAATTCATTCGGTCTTTAAAAAAAAAACAAAAATAAGGGAACAACAAGGGAGGGGACAGAAAGGGAAGTCAATCAAGGGAGGGGATAAGGGATACTGGCTGAAAGCAAACCACTGGTGTAAAAGAAAATAGTGCAATAAGAAGGAGTGGGTCTAGGGGAGGATACAAAAAATGTCAGTGAATACACAACTAACAATTGTAACTCTGAATGTGAACGGGATGAACTCACTCATAAAACGGAAGCAAATAGCAGAGTGGCTCAGAAACCAAAATCCTACCATAGGTTGTCTACAAGAAACACATATGAGGCGGGTAGACACACACAAGTTCAAGGTTAAGGGTATGAGCAAAATCTTTTGGGCATCAAATGAGAAAAAGAAGGCAGGAGTGGCTATCATGATCTCTGACAAAGCCAAAGTAAAAATAGGTATGATTAAAAAAGACAGGGAAGGTCATTACATCCTGATTAAAGGCAGTATAAACAATGAGGAAATAACACTGCTCAATATATATGCACCAAGTGGTATAGCATCCAAATTCTTAAAGGAGAAACTGGCAGAGCTCAAGAAGGAAATAGATAGTAAAACCATAATAGTGGGAGATCTAAATATTCCTCTTTCAGATCTAGATAAATCAAACCAAAAAATAAATAAGAAAGAGGTAAGAGAGATGAATGAAGTCCTAGAAAAATTAGATCTAATTGATATGTGGAGAAAAATAAATAGGGACAAAAAGGAATACACCTTCTTTTCAGCTGCACATGGTACATTTACAAAGATTGACCATGTAATAGGGCATAGAATCATGGCAAACAAATGCAAAAGAGCAGATATAATAAATGTAACCTTCTCAGATCATAATGCGATAAAAATAATAATCAGTAAGGGCACCTGGACAGGCAAGTCAAAAACCAATTGGAAATTAAACAATATGATTCTTCAAAACCAAATTGTCAAAGAAGAAATCATAGACACAATCAACAATTTCATTGAAGAGAATGACAATGATGAGACATCCTA